>NW_006399779.1:7980057-7988733 GCF_000299155.1 Elephantulus edwardii | reverse complement strand
TATATATAAACTAATAATTCAGCTCTGTTGTTTTCCTTGTTCTTACCGACTATATGAATCTTATTTCCTTTCCTACTTGTGATTTTTCTCCTCCTCCTTTATTTGATAATAATAGAGAGGTAAAATTTTCTCTTCTGTTGAAACTTGTCTGCATAGTCAGACATCTAATTTTGTGCATACCATCTTTGAACTTTGATATTCTCTGTAAAATGTAATGAATGATGTATTGTCCTTGATTTGTTCTAAATCATATATCACAATAACTTGAATTGAGCACCTATGTTATAACAAAGCTCAGTGCATTTTGGTGTTTCCTCAGAAGGCTGAACATAGAAATTCCATATGACCCAGCTATTCCACTGTTTGAAATATACCCAGAAGAAATGAGAACTGAGGCACAAATGGAGATTTTTGCACCAGTGTTCATTGCAGCATTGTTTACCATAGCAAGAACATGGAAATAGCCCAAATGTCCAACCACTATTGAATAGATTAAGAAATTATGATACATTCATATGATGGAATACTATTCAATGTGGAGGAGTAATGATTTTGAAAATTACTACCTAACTTGTGAGGGTCTGGAGAGCATTATGCCGAGTGAACTAACCCCTAAGGACAAATACTGTGTAAGACCATGTTGTAGAAATAGAAAAGTAACCAATAAAATGTGTGTGAGGATCCAAGGTGGGGAGGGTAGGAGCAGAGGGTGAGGATTGTCAGGGTCTTAATCATAGGGTTACACAGTTTAATGGGTGGGGGTAAAGGAAGTAGGAAAGATCTGCAGTGATAAACAAAGTATATGAACTTTGTAAGTAAACAAGTGTAAAAGAAATATTTTATTGAAAAACAAAAAAAGAAGCAGCCCTAAATTTCTTGCATGGGAATTGAGAATTCTACCACTGAACTGTCTATGCCTCATAATGTTATTACAACTCTATTCATGAGGGTTTTATGGATTAAGGACAGTAGACTGATACTTAAATATTTTAATTTCATGCTTTTTAATTTTACAAATATGATTTTTATAGAAAGCCTAAATTCAGAAAGCAATGTAGCCACTTAGCAAGATAGTTTAAAACTGACATGTATTAATTAAAGAATGAGTCTTTAGAACTGTGAAAATGAATCGACTTATCTTTCATCTGTGAAAATAGAAACCAGAAGTGTCTATCCTTGCCATGAGTAAACTGCTTCATATGGTCCTTTTAATCATAATCTTTGTTATTGTTATCTATTGTCAAGTCACAACCAACCCGTCGCCGACCCTCTGGCAAGTTTTCAGAGGCTGTAAATCACATGGGAGGAGACTGTCCATCTTTTTCCCATGGAGCCGCTGGTAGGGCCCAGCCACATGCCTCTGGGTTAGTTAGCAGCACAGCTTCTTAGAATGGGGCCACCTGAGTTCTCTATAATTTTTGTCATGCCCATAAAATAATTGGTTAGGAGTAAACAAATAAAGAGGAGCCCTGGTGGCCTTGTGGAAAGAACTGCTCTGCAATCCCAAAAGCATGTGGTTCGAAGCCATCTACTGTTCCGTAAGAGAAGGTTGGGTAATCTCCTCCTGTGCGATTAACTGCCTCTGAAGCCTTCAGCTATGGATCGGTTCTAACTCCACAGTACACAACAACAACAAACCAACAAGGCAAAGGCGGAGAAGCTTCACCTATCGTACTTTGGACATGGAGCTAGGTGAAGGTATTCCTTGGAAAGGGATGTCATGCTTGGAAAGAAGGAGGGCTCAGTGAAGGAGAGGGAGACCTCTGACCAGCTGGATTGACACTGTGACTTCAGCAGTGGGCTGTAGTGTGTCAGAGGTAACAAAGGTGGCAAAGTGTAGGCTGGGTTCAGGTTGGCTACTCACAGAGTCACTATGAATTGCACATAACTTCATGGCAACTAACAACAACAGACATTTTTATTTTGACTGAAGCCTGCAGGTGTATATTCTTTGGCCTGTCTCTAAGGTAGTGCTGATGTCTTTTCTTTGGACATCAGCACAGTGATTAGAGATCAGAATTGTGTTCCTTGTGTATGTCACACTTACAAGCTATTATCAGTCTATTTCTGTCATAGTTTATTTATTGGTATATAAAATAAATATAAGGATGTTAGTAAAGTAGTCCCAGCACAGAATTCCATGGAGTTGACTTGATGGTGCCTAACAATGACACAGAGTGCATCAGAGACCCTAAGGATGACACAGGCCAGGACAAGATTAAGGTCTGTTGTTTATAGGGCCACATGAGTGAGACTTGACTCCACGGCATCAAATAACAGCAACAACAATAGGCTCATAACATAATATCATAAATTGAGTTGCCTATAAGAATAGACTTTCAGTTTGCTTGTCTCTACAATCAACACTCTTGGTACCAGCAGTTAGGAAATTAAAAGACCAATTGCATTGGGAAAGTCAGCTGTCAGAGACCTCTCCAAAGTACTGAAGAGCCACGATGTCAATCTGGAGACCAAGGTGTGTCTGATACAGTCCATGGTCTTTGCAATTACTTGCTATGCGTCAGAGAGCTGGACAATGACTAGGAATGAAAGAAGGAGAGTTGATGCCTTTGAGCTATGGTGCTGGAGAAGAGTATGGAATATCCCATGAACTGCTAGGAGAACAAACAGGTTCATCCTGGAGAGGGTGAAGCCAGGCTGCTCCTTGGAGGCAAGGATTTTGAAGCTCCATCTGACGTACTTTGGGCATGTTGCAAGGAGGGAGTCGGTCCTTGGAGAGAGACAGCATGCTTGGGAAGGTGGAGGAAGTGTAGGAGAGAAAGACCCTCGATGAGATGGATTGATTTAGTCACTGGGGCAATGGGGATAGCTGTGTCAGAGACAATAAGATTGACAAGGGGTAAAGCAGGGTTTTCAGACTCTTGTACATGGGGTCACTATAAGTTGCAGGCAACTTGACAGCACATAACAACAACAACAAGTAGATCATAGTCAGAGTGTTGGCAGGAGCAGGTTCTCTCCAAAGGCTCTGACAGAGCCTTGTCGCTCTCAGTTTCTGTGGCCTGGAGTAGTTCTTGGCTTGCATCTACATTATCCTGTGGCTTCTTTCCTCTCTGCCACATCTCTTCTTTTATAAGAATAGCACTCAGGTAGGAGTTCTTGGCAACTTACCAGAGACTGATTAAATTAAAAGATAGCATTACCAAAGGCCCTCTTCCCAAACAAGGTCACATAAATAGATACTGGACCTCAACATATTATTTTGGAGGGCAGAATTCAGTCTAATAATAATAATAATAATAATAATAATAATAATAATAATAATAATAATAATAAATTATGTGTGATTACTTTAGGGACATATTGTAAAAAGTTAACAGAGATACCTCTTCTCTATGAATGGATGGTCTATGTCCTGTGGGTAGAAGTCAGTATGTTTCACAAAGGAGGTTGGGAAATGCTAATTATAATAATATCATGGGCATCTAGAAATATCTAAAACAGAAACTTTATATGGCTCCTGGTTGCTGTTTGGTAGATTATAATAATTTACTATAAGCCCTTTAAATAGTTCTCAGAACTGAATTGTTATTCTTATGTTATCCTGTATGGCCTATTCGCCTGCATGGTGAATATATAGACATTGATATATGGATTATTACATATGTAGACATATATATGTCTGAATTGGGGGGGGACAAAATATGTTTTAAATTTTTTATCTGTTAGGAAAGCACTGAAGATCACTGCCAACTTGGTGAGGAGAGGAGAGGGCTACAGTAGGCGAAACACTCCAATGACTTAGGGACAAAGCAGGGTTTGTGTTCTTTTTAAGTAAACATGATTTTTTTTTTACCATCTCCCTTATTTCTCATCTCTATATAACTGGATATTGAAGAATACTGAATATGCCATGGACTGCTGGAAGAACAAGCAGATCTGTACTTGAAGGATAGTCAAGTTAGAAGCCAAGATGCCACGACCTCCTCTTACTTACTTTAGGCTTGTTACCATTCCAGAGGGCCCAGTTCCTAGACAAGTACATCATGTTTGGATAAGTAAGGGGTAGGCAGAAAAGAGGAAGGTACTCAATAAAATGGATTGAGACAGTGACTGCAGCAATGGGCTTGACTATTCTGTGAGAACAGCACAGAACCAGGCTGTCTCATTCTTTTGTATATGGTGTCACAATACTAGGAACTGACTGGTCAACATCTGACCAATGGCAGCATTTATATTGGAGTGATGTTGTTGTTGTCATGTGGCTTCAAGTCAGAACCAAGTAATTCCAGAGAGTTCGCAAAACTTGTAAATGACACGGGAGGAGATTGCGCATTTAGCTGGTGGATTAGAACTGTCTTTGTGTTGGCATTGCAACTCCTTAGGCCAGGAGAGTTCCCTCTGAGTGACAGAGAACATATGTGTATTGTTCATAAGTTGGTGTATAGTGATGTGTTTTCCTTGTCCTTATAAATGAGCCAGAATTTATCAAAAGGTAAGATTCTACAGTATAAGGTATCAAGAAGTAACTTAAATTTTTAGAAGAGGCCTGTTTCTTAGAAATATTTTATACATGGTTTTAATAAGATAAACTTGGTATCTCCGTTGCCCATGACAGGAGGTAGAAGGGTCAGAAACCTTGTCAAGGTGGTTCGTGCTGTCTTGGCTTAGTTCTAGTCATCAGGGTTGTTGTCATTAAGTGTCATTGAGTCAGATTTTCCAGCAAGCTTGCAGAGGTTGAAGTCTTGCGGTTGTCCATGTTGCTGGAACAAGCACTTTGTGCTCATTTGTACCCATCTTCATTGCCAACAGAAAGAAAACACACAAAATTAGCAAGAATACAGCCCAGGCAGACAGGCTTATATTTTCAACAGTCCAAGCTCTCCAGACCTAAGCAATCCAGATTTCTGAAACGTGGCTGCTTTATCAAACATCAGCGTGCAGTTACACTTGTTCTCCAGATTTCACAACTCTCCACAGGAGTGTTAATTTTTAAAATCTCTTTTATTCTGTACATATATTTGAATATGTTTTTTAAAAAACATGGGCTTGTGGATTAGGAAATTATGCCTTATATTTTTTTCTACTGTATGTGTGTGCCTTGGTGTGAAATATAGATGCACACCAGCTAACAATAGCTATAAAAATGAATGCTTTCACAGAGCCCTGCCCTGCCTTCCCAGTCAGCAGGAACAATGCTTTTGGGGTGGAAGAGAAGCTTTATCGCTGGGGAGGCGGGGCAGGGAAGGTTAGCAACTCAGGAAGTGGGGTGAGAGAAGCACTGCAAATTTTAGTATAATGTATAATGTTGAAAGAAATTTTAGCCCATCATAAAGATTAGCAGTCTGTGTAATTCAACTTAAAATTGGTTGGTGTGTCCTGACTATTACAAAGCCTTTCTCTCTTTTTTTTGTTTGTTTTTATCACCATTTCATTATTTTATGTTGTATGCTAATACAGACTGGAACACACAGCCAGGCCATGTAGTCTCTTTCCATAGTTCCATCCACTGGAGCAATTTTTAGTGAATGCAAGAGATTATCATAAAATGAGTTCAGAAAAATGTGTGCTCAATTGAATGTCTCCTTGTTTCTTTCTTTCTTTCCTATATGTTTGGTAGGATTTAAAAAAAACAAAACAAACCATAAAATGAATTTCTTCTGAGCTCACAACCATTGAGAGTGAAATTCTTTTAAAGGCATTTGCTGGATACAGAGCTTGGTTCTCAAAACTCCAGTGTTAGCACTTATCTCCAGTATCACGGGCATTACTGTGCCATCGCAAAGCAAGAAGCAGGAGCTTATGTTAATGCAAGACTGACAGACCCACATCTGATGGCAATTACCCATACTGGGGGGTTAATAAATGTTCTTAGAATTACTGTCTTTATTTTCTTTATTGCAAGAAAAATGGGCAGCTTCCTAAGCTTTGCCTCTTGGGTTTTTGTTGGGTTTTTTTCCCCCTACCAGCCCTGGCGACTTGATAATTAACTATTTTGGCTCCAGTGTTTCACGGACTTTGCTGAGTTTAATATTCCTGCTGACAAAATGCTAAATCTTTGCACCAAAGGAGTAGAAAGAATTTAAATTCAGCTTAACACACATTTATCTAAGTGACCTGTGTAAGAAATGGACAAGAAGCTATAGAAGTGGAAATAATGAGATTTGGATGCCCCAGAAAAGTATCTAGAAAATGAACACACAGTCTTTTTCACTTTCCCCTCTTCTTTTACTGCTGCGAGTTGTTAGTTTTTGTTCATGCTCTGAAGGTGTTTCAGTGCAGGTATGACAGAGTTCATCATTATTGCCAGCTCTGATCCATTGCCTCTTTGAAGCACTTTATTATCAAGAATTCTCATGCCCCATGCAGTTTCAGTGAGAAAGATGCTATGATTGATTAGTAGTGTTTGGCATGTTGTGGGCTGGGAGTATGGTTACTTATGTACCATGCACTTGGGGTTCTTGGTTTAGTGTTGTTCATCTCTGGTGACATTCATGCTAACCATGTAACCAGGAAATTAACTGTTAGAGTGAAATAATAAACCTGCTTTCTTGTAGCTCTTTATGGCCAAACCAAACTTTCAGAGAGCTTGATTAAAAAATTCTGAAATGACTGTAAAGTTGTTTGGTGGGATTTCTCAATTCTTGTTCACCTTATACTGTCTCAGGGCAATTTCCAGAGGTACTTGGCATGCTTGTGAGGCTTGTTGGAACTAGTACATGAATAAGGTTGTTGGAAAAATACAAAAACAGTCAAAAAATGTACAACTATTTGAGTCATAGAGAATTTAGGAAGTTAGTAACTTTGGTTTATAAGTCTAGTCTATAAAGAAGTATGGCTATTTAAACACTCTGATAACTGTTAATGTTTGCATAGGGGGGTTTTCATACCTACTTGAAAAGGAATTGAAAATACAGTAATCATAATAAAGCCTACTTGCCTCAAGTCCGTTCCTATGCATGATGACCCTCCATTGGGATTCCAAGAGGAGGGTATTACCTCATCTTTCTCCCTAAGAGTGGCTGGTAGATTTGAACCTTTGATCTTTGGGTTAGCAGCCTAACACACACGCATGTACAGCATCATATAACATGTCCCCTTGAAGAGGAGTTCACAAATGAGGAGGAACCAATCAATTAAGTTTATCCCACTCCACTGCCATTCGAATTCCTAGAGATCCTTGAGGATACCGTAGAATTGATCCAGAGGGTTTCCCAAACTGTACCTCTTTACAGAAGCAAATTGCACTGAATTCTCCCAAGAAGTAGTTGGTGAGTTCAAACCATCGGCATTGAAGTTAGCATCCCCAGGAGGGCTCTATTTTATCCCCTGATACCTTACAATAGCATGGATTGCTGGGGTCAGGGATCTCTCCTTTATGCTCTCCTTACCTTTAATAAGTCCATTCTTTTCCTTTCTCTTTACTCTTAACTGCTGTGCACTTTACTTAGGTCAACTGTAAAAGGGAATCGTAATTTGTTTTGTGTTGTTTTTTATTGAGATTTTAATAAAAATTTATAAAGAACTTGGGTTTCCAATTGTTCATTGAGGCACATTTCCCTCCCTCCCTCCCCTCCCCACCAGATCACTTTTTTCTTGGGGTAAAAAGTTCTTTCATTGTTAGAGACCCTCCACCCCAGACCACTTTGCTATGCAGCTCTTATTCTGGACTCTTGTCATGCCAATACTAGAGGATGATAATTCTTATAAGGATTTCTGATATCCTGATGATAAGAAGCTGTGCTACAATTCCAAAGGCATGTGGTTTGAATCTCTCAGTTGTTCCCTGGGACAAAGATAGACAGTCTCCACCCATGCACTTTACTGCCTCTTGAAAACCTACTGGGGGGTCAGTTATTAGTAGGCTCCAACTCAACAGCGCACAACAACAACAACAACATAAGGATTAAGTAGGTTAATGTATAAAGTTTAGGTTAATGTGTAAAATTTTGTGGGACAGTGCTTGATAAACTATCACTTATGTTTGACTCTAGAGTTTTGAACTAGATGATTCAGGGTTGACTCCTTGCTGAGAATTTGGATTCCTACCCCAGAGACACTGAATCAGAAATTGCATTCTAACAAAATCTGCAGGTGTAGCTGTTAAAGTCACCTTTAACAAAGCTACTTAAAATACAGCTCCAGATTGAGTATATCTAAATGGGGAAATATACTCTGAAGGAGGGTCTAACTGGAAAGAACCAGTTTGATTCTTATATCACAAATGTCTTCATCATTTTATTTCATTCATCAAGATTGAGTATCTTTGCCGGAGGCAGCAAATTATGAATTAGGATATTTTACCAAGTTTTTGTAAGTAGGAGTGGAAGATAAAGAAATAGCTTTCTTTGGGAGAAACATTATTAATGAAGCATGTGGAAGTACAAAATAGCTAGAAGGCGTCTAGTTTTAAGGGGGGGAAAATCATTAAACAACAAAGGATTTATTATCTCATATAACAATAAGTCCATAATATTTTTCAGGAATTCAGTGATATCATTGTGGGCCCAATTTATCACAGTATTCATTCCTCTCTTCAATGCTCATGTGTCAGCCTTTCTCCCAAAGGGTCCATTTCCTTCAATATGTATCTTTATATGAGTGCTAGACATTTTCCAGAAGCCCATTGTTAAACTGCTTCTGATAACTCACTGGATCATTGGGAGCTCTGATAACCTAATGGCAAGAAGCTGTGGTGCAATCCCAAAGCCATGC
>NW_006399779.1:7835304-7979567 GCF_000299155.1 Elephantulus edwardii | reverse complement strand
CCCCGATGCCAGCCTCATTCTACAACAGTGGCACCATATAGCATTTGTCCCTTTGTGACTGAGATACCTCACTCAGCATAAGTAACATGTACTTTTTAAAACTAGTCACTGGCAACAGAAATAAACTTAATAACTAATCCAGATCCACTCACTTGGCTCTAAGGAAAACCCTATCTTTCTTGAGCAAGTGGCTTTCCAGAGAAGGAAAAATATGAACAAAACTGGGGCAATTGGTGTCAAGGACAGCTGAGGGTCATGGGTAGTATGAGGATTTGAATGTTTCCTCTGTGAGTCTGGCAGTCAAGTTTCTGTGCATGGCACCGTGAGGAAAAGTCGCTACTGCTTTCTTGGATTTATCTCCACTCAGTGTGATTTCTCTAAGTCCAGGCACAGCCACTTGGCCACTTGGCCAGTGACTGAGACAGTCTTGGGTAACTTGTTAAAACACCATGTGTATCAACTTGCTTCCTCCTTTCATCTCATAATATTTCTCTTTCTCTTTTCTTTGATGTTTCCTAACCCCTTTTGTTCTCTCTGCCTCATTTCTTAACCATGCCAGAGAGCAGCCCAACTGTGTATACTGAACATGAAGAGAGATTACTGGCCATGTGTATCCCTTTCCACGAGGAATTCTGTCAACAAAGAAGGCTAAGCAGTCTTCTGTCTAGTCAAATTCTAAAGGTTTGGGAAGCTGAAGTCATCATTGGATATTGTGTTGAATGACTGTTCACAGTCTTTTCTTTCTCCTTTCCTTTCCCCCTCTCTTATCCATCAACAGTTGAAATATTGAGATTTCGGAAGATAACATAGAAAGTATCATTTCAACAATCCAAATGAATTGGTTGTTCTCATCACAAGATGGAAAGATCTTTGGTCAGATGCTTGGTTTAGGGTAGTAAGAATTCCCAGATAGACTTGTGAAAGTGAGACATGCACAAAGGGCAAAGCCAACAATAGAGATAGTCCCATTGTTTAATTCTAGTGGTGTTAGCCCCAATTTCCTATGTAGATAAATTGAGATTAGCCATGAGTGAGTGAGCTGAGGTAAAAGTAGTTTAAAAAAATATCCCACTGTTACCCCTCCTATCTAAGATGATATTGGCCACAGAGGCTTTCTCTACTCTCCAGAAAATACCTAGAAAAATTACAAAAGAAAAGATGGAGACACTAAAACCAGGGTTTCTCATTAAGTTTATGGTCTACTCAAAACTAGAGAATGAGAAGCATAATCTTCCTGTTTTGATTCTAGAATCTGACTCGTAAAAAATCTCAAAAGCAACCATCAACTCCATTTTTTGAACTTTTCTTGTTTGTTGTTGTTGTTATGTGCCGTCGAGTCGTTTGCGACTCATAGCGACCCTATGCACAACAGCCCTAAACCCTGCTCTATCCTGCACCAACCACACTGCCTCTGGCACACCCATCCCGATTACCCCAGTCACCGAATCAATCCACCTCATAGAGGGTCTTCCCCTCCTGCGCTGTCCCTCCACCCTCCCAAGCATGATGTCCCTCTCCAAGAACCCGTCCCTCCTGGCAACATGTCCAAAGTATGTCAGACAAAGCCCCAGAATCCTTGCCTCCAAGGAGTAGCTTGGTTTAATCCTCTCCAAGATGAATCTGTTTGTTTTCCTGGCACAGAATTTTCAACTTATTCTACTTGCTCCACCAAACAAAATAAGTAGAAATTGACTGCTTCTGGACCAAGAGAATGTCACAGCTTTATGCATGTCATTGTCCAGGTCATTTTGGGAGAGCTGGGAGAAAAATCCCATTAAGAGCCAAATATGTCAGATAGAGTGTGATAGCGGCCAATAGGCCAAGTCAGCGGTAGCTAACAGGAGGACTATGGACCAAGAAATAGAGGCCTTTGATTGCACCCCCCAGGGATTCCATTGTTGTCTTTTTTGCACATGCTAATTCCCTTCTCAGCATTTAACTAAAGTTTGAATTATGTCTTAACATATTCTCTATTACTGTTGCCTTCATCTGATTATAAGTTCCACAAAGGCAAAGACATTTTTTGGTGTATGATTATAGTTGCAGCATCACACACAGTGCCTATCACATTGTAGAATGCTTAGGAATATTTGCAGAATGTTAAAAAAATCTGCTGTTTTTCCCTGGGAAATATGGGACCTTATTTCACCATCAAATATTATCCTGGCTTTTGAGAAAATCAGGGATCTAACAAGATTTAGTGGAACCTGATAGGAATTCATTTTCCTAAGGCTGCTGCTAGACTAGAAAAGTAGAATGAGCCAACTTTTGCAAGATCCTTGAAATAAGCCCAAGAATGAAAGTGAGGGGAAAGAGAGCCAAACATCTGAGTAGATGAGTCTGACAGCATGAATTTAAGAGTGTAATGGCGTATAATAAAAAGTGAGAACTGCTTAACCCGAAGAAGCCCAATGGAGATCTTTTTAAGTAATGCATTGACTTTACAAGCTTTGTGAGAGTTTCAGTAGAAATGATTGGTTCTCAGTTCTGGATAATTATATTAGACTGTCTGGTGGCCTAGTGGTAAGGAATTAGACTGGCAACCCAAAGGCATGGTTTGGATCCATCATCTGCTCTGCAAGAGAAGGATGGGAAATCTTCTCCTGTGTGATAAACCACCTCTGAAAACCTGCTAGAGGGCCAACTATGGGCTGGTTGCCCTTCAGTAATAAACAGCAACAACAACTGCAAAAATGTCTTCTTTCCTACCAGTGTACCCACTTGCCTTCTAGTCCCTCACTAAGATACACTAGAGGAGTTTATTTAAAATATGAAAGGGGTATTTGTCTGTTGTGGTTTGTTTTTTTTTCCAGAAAAGCTTTATTTCTCACTTGCAGTATTACATGATTCAGTGGAGATCTGGTGACCGAGTGGGTAACAAGTTGCACTGCCAACTCAGAGATACACTCTCCTTATTTTTAAAAAAATTTTAATTTATTAATTTTGATGAACATTTATAGAGACTGGGGTTTCCATTCATTCATTGTTGCATTTTTCTCCCTGCCCACCCTTCCCCACCCCCAGTTTGTTCTTCTCTTTGAAAAGTAAAATTCCTTCATTGGTATACAATACCCCCCATTACGCTCCACTATGCAACCCTCATTCTGGACTCTTGTCATAACCATAATACCCAATCATGTATCGCTTTCAAACAGTTCTCTCCCTCATCTGTTTCAATGCAGTATATATAATTGTATAAACTATGTATACTGCATGAATAAATTATGTATACTGCATTGAAACAGAGGTACACTCTTCTAATCCATCAATTGGCTCCACAAAAGAAAGATGGATATTCTCCTCCCCTAAAATTTACACCCTTTCCAAGTCCACTGAAAGAGGGTCACCTTTTAGTAGGTTCTGATTCAATGACAAATAATAGCAATATGGTTCATTGATCATGGCCTTAGTGTGCATTTGTATTGTTGTTATCTGCTGTGCAGTTGGAACCGACTCATGGCTGACATTCCAGCAACTTCTCAGAGGCAATAAATCACTCAGGAGGAAATTGCCCGTCTTTCTCCTATGAGGCAGCAGGTGAATTTGAACCCTGTGCCTTTGGGTAAGTAGCACAACTCCTTACCACTAAGCCACCAAAGATCCAGTGAAAATAAAAAAGGACTTGAGAGGATTTTGGGGTACACTGAAAGACAAGTATTTCAGAGAAATACAGAACTGGCATAGTGTTGTTGAATTGAGCCTACCAATTACAAGATTTCAAAGTAGAAATCTCTTGTTCAGACTTTTGATATTCTGCTTTGGTATTTTATATTAAAAGTGGTGCTTTATTTACTGAAAGGAATCCTAGTGGTGTGACGTCAAGTTGCTTGCAACTCATAGCAACCAGTGGTTATTGTAGCCCTGAAAGCTGCTCTATCCTGTGCCAACCTTATTGTCTCTGGCATGCAAACCCTTATTACCCCAGTTACTGAATCCATCCATCTCATTGAGGGTCTTCCTCTCTTGCACTGTTCCCCCACCTTCCCAAACATGACTTGCCTCTCCAAGGACTGGTCCCTCCTTGCAGCATGCCCAACGTATGTCAGACAAAGCCTCAGAATCCTTGCCAACAATAAGCAGCCTGGTTTCACTTTTTCCAGAACTAAATTGTTTATTTTCCTGGCAGTCCATTTAATACTCTTCTGCAGCACCCCAGCTCGAAGGTATCATTTCTCTTTCTGTCATTCCTGGTCATTGTACAGTTTTCTGAAGCATAGCAAGTAATTGTGAAGACTATAGCCTAAATCAGGCACACCTTCGTCTCCAGACTGACATTGTTGCTCTTCAGTACTCTGGAGAGGTCCTTGACAGCCCACTTTGCCAGTGTAATTAGTCTTTTGATTTCCTGGATGCTGGTACCAAGAGTGTTGATAGTGGAGACAAGCAAACTAAAGCTATTAACAGTCTCTTCCTCCATCATGGCGCAGGATCAAGGCGAAAAAGAGAACCCCATGCGGGATCTGCGCATCCGCAAGCTCTGCCTCAACATCTGTGTAGGCGAGAGTGGAGACAGGCTGACCCGGGCCGCCAAGGTGTAGGAGCAGCTCACAGGCCATACTCCTGTGTTCTCCAAAGCTAGATACACCGTCAGATCCTTTGGCATTAGGAGAAATGAAAAAATTGCTGTCCACTGCACAGTCCGAGGGGCCAAGGCAGAGGAAATCTTGGAGAAAGGTCTAAAGGTGCGGGAATATGAGTTAAGAAAAAATAACTTCTCAGATACCGAAAACTTTGGTTTTGGGATCCAGGAGCACATTGATCTTGGGATCAAATATGACCCCAGTATCGGTATCTACGGCCTGGACTTCTATGTGGTGCTGGGTAGGCCAGGTTTCAGCATCACAGACAAGAAGCGCAGGACAGGCTGCATTGGGGCCAAACACAGAATCAGCAAAGAAGAGGCCATGCGCTGGTTCCAGCAGAAGTATGATGGGATCATCCTTCCTGGCAAATAAATTCCCATTTCTATCCAAAAGGCCAATAAAATGTTTTCATGAATTGTAAAAAAAAAAAAAAGCTATTAACAATCGCAATCTCTTCACTATCTATCATGATGCTGCCAATTAGTCTAGTGGTGAGAATCTTTGTTTTCTTAATGTTGAGTTTCAATACATATTGAAGGCTGCAGTCCTTGATCTTCTGCAGCAAGCGTTTCAGTTCCTCCTCAGTTTTAGCAAGCTGGGTTGTGTCATCTGCAAAATGAAGGTTGTTGATGAGTCTTCTTCCAATCCTGATGCCTCGCTCCTCCTCATAGAGCCCAGCCTCCCAGATAATCTGTTCTGCATATAGATTGAAAAGGTATGGAAATAGGACATATCCCTGGCATACACCTTTCCCTATTCTGAACCATGCATTATTTCCTTGCTTTGTTCTGACAACTGCCACCTGGTCCAAGTATAGGTTCCACATGAGCACTATCAAGTGTTCTGGGATTCCCGTTCTTCTCAGAGTCAGCCACAGTTTGTTGTGATCCACAAAGTCAAATGTTTTTGCATAGTCAACAAAACACAAATAGACTTTCCTTTGGCACTCTCTGTTTTCTGCTAAGATCCTTCTAACATTAGCTATAATATCCCTAGTACCATGGCCTTGTCTAAACCCAGCCTGCACATCTGGCAGTTCTCTGTTAATACGCTGTTCCAGTCATTTTTGGATCATTTTCAGCAGAAATACATGCTAAAAAAATACATATATAATTCTGTGATCTGAACCCACCAGCTGATCTTTGGAAATGAAGTAGGTGGTCTTTTCCAATTATTAGAACATCAAAAAATCCAGAGAGAATTACCGTGGATCTGAATAGACTTGAAGACTGTGGATTTTGTTTTGTTTTCACTTATATTGACTGAATGAGCCCGAGGAAGATCTGGTGGTGGAGCCCATTAGCGAGTTATGGCGCTAAAGCAAAAGATGCCCCTCCGGGGACGAGGGTGTCCAATCCCCCAGTGACTCTGCTGGACAAAGATGGTAACTTTCCTCCTATGCAATTTACAACCTCTGCAAACCTCCTGGATGCTCAGCCATGAGCTGGTCCCAACGCAGTGTTAACGAGCTGGAGGTTTTGAAAGGAGCTCAGGTGGTGTAGTGGTTTAGCTTTTGGCTTCTAACTAGAGGATTATTGCTTTTAACTCATCAGAAGCTCTCTAGAGTTTTAAAAATCTGTGACCTTTTGGAAGCAGATTGTTTACAAGAAGTTTGGAACTGCCAGTCTTTTAGCTACTAGCCGAGCAGTGAGCCATGTGTGACACCCTTAAATAAGGACGATTCGGTGGCAGAGTTGGTAGGGAGTTGTGCTGCTGATTCAAAGATTGAGCCTCTCTGATGGTTCAAATCCACCAGTGGCTTCATGGGAAAAAAGATGGGCATTCTTCTCCTGAGGGATTAACAACCTTGAAAATCCACTGGAAGATCAGTTGATCTTTGAGTTGATTCTGACTATGATGGAAGTGAGTTTTTAAAATGAGAAGAAACCCATTGTTATCAAGTGAATTGCAATTCACAGTAACATGGCAACCTAATAAAGAGTGGAGTTGCCCTGTGTGTAGCCTTCTCAGGACTGTAATCGTGATGGGGAAGCTGATGACCACATCTTGCATGAACCAGCTGGCCGATTCAAACTGATGATCTTTGGTCTGGGAGCCTAACGATTGATCACTGAACCATCAGGGCTCCACTTAAATGATAACAAAACAAAAAAATCCAAACCTGTTGCCATCAATACGGACAGGAAAGAGTCTTTTCAACAAAATTCGAGCATACCTAAGTAACTGGGATATGGAAAATTAATTACGGAAAAATTAGGAAACATATGTACTGAGTGTATTAGATGGAACAAGCAGTTAGAGGTACATAGAACTTAGGAAATCAGAAAATGTGCTTGTAGTCACAGACTTCAGAAAAAGTCCCTTAGTTTCTCTGAACTCCAATATCCTAATGTGTAAAATGAAATATTGGAACGGTGTCTAATTCTAAAACACTGACTGTGCAGCTCTAGGACATCAGTGAAGACAGAGTTCTGTGTGCATTACCACTAACCCTTCAGCTAGCCTTGGAGAAGCCCACTAATGGCTTTATTTTTCCAGTCCATGGAAGGAATTGTTCTGATCTCCGAGGACTCTCCTAGGTTGAAATCTCTGCAAGTCTGGAACTGGAGCATGAGAGGTCAGAAGCACCCTGCTGGCTCTTGATCTTCTGTTGAAGACAGAGGGAAAGAGACCAGCCCTTAAATAAATCAGCATGGATTCTTTCATCTGACCTGGTGGTTTGAGAGCCTGAGAAGATGCACACACATGTCCTGTTTGGTCCGAGCACTAGGCTCATTTATAAAGAGTGACCTCTCCAAAGCCAGCTGTCAAAACAACAGCGATTGCCTAAGAGACCTGAGGGTGAAAACTTTCAGCAGAAAGGCCACAACAAAGAAATGCAGGCACCCTCCACAAAGAAGGAACAGCTAGTCCACCAGTGGAGAAAAGATTGAAGTAGTCAAGGATTTCATTTTACTTGTATCCACAATCAACCCCCGTGGAAGCAGCAGTCAGGAAATCTGAGGACATCACATTGGGCAGATTTGCTCTAAAAGACCTCTTTAAAGTGCTTCAGAGTAAAGATGTCCCCTAGAAGGTGTGTCTGTGTGTGTGTTCACTTATCAACAACAGTATCTCATTGACTCCATTGGTTTTTTTCTCATTGAGCTAACAGACCTTAGGAACATAGGCTGGAAAATGTTTAAATGAGTTAGGCTAATCACACAATAATGGTAAGTCCCATGTCTTCTGAAATTATCAAGTATTACTTGCGTGATTATGTAATCTTTCATTTGTTTATTTGGCCATCCATTTGTTCACTTGCTCAATAGATACTGTGTCCTTACTGGAGCTCATGTGCATGATGGTTGGCCATTCTTTACCCCATCTGTCTCCCTGCAGAACCCACACACACGCACACACACCCTCCATTATAACAGATTTTGGTTTTCAATAGCATGTGATCAGATTGTGATGCATATAATTGGTGATATACAAATACGATTTGTAACACTTTAAAATAGTCATTTGTAATCTAAAACTGAAGGGTTATATCCATATGAGTTTCAATTGGATAGATTTATTCATTCATTAATTTGACAAATAATTATTTCAATTTGATGGAAATGAAGAATAAATAGAAGAGAATATAAATCTTCCTGAGGTTCTGTAAACAAGTGAGGAAGAGGTAGAGGGAGAGAGGAAGAGCTCTGGAGGCAAATTCTCATCTTAGAACTGCAAGCACAGCAGCTTACCCCTATGACCTGGGACATACCCCACTGAATTCCAAATAGAATTAGAGCCACAGACATTTTTTTCATTTTTTTACTATTAATTTCAATGAAAATTTACCAAGACATTGGATTTCCATTCATTCATTGCTGCACTTTTCTCTCTGCACCCGCACCCCCCCCAGTACACTCTTTGAAAAGTAAAATAAAAATTCTTTCACTGTTATACAATCCCTCCCCTCAAGTTCACTCCGCTATGCCACCTTCATTCTGGACTCCTGTCATGACAATAATATCTAATCACATATCCCTTCTAAACCGTTTTCTCCCTCATCTGTTTCAATGCAGCATGCATTATTTATTCCATCTTTCTCTGTCTCCACTTAACCCCGATGTTAGTCCTGTTTTACAACAGTGGCACTATGCAGTATTTGTGCTTTTGTGACTGAGATATTTCACTCAGCATAATGTCCTCCAGGATCACCTATTTTGAATAATATTTCATGAGTTCCTTGTTTTTCAATGCAGTGTAGTATTCCATTTTGTGAAGATACCACAGCTTCTCTATCCATGCATTTGTTGATGGGCACTTAGGTTGTTTCCAACTCCTTGCTATTGTGAACAAAGCTGCAATAAACATGGGTGTGCATAGACTTTTTTTTTCTTTAAAGGCAACAAATTCATTACCGTCAAGTAAATTCTATGTTATAGAAACCCTATCAGTCTCCTTTTATAAATATTTACAACCTCAGAAATCCAGTGAAGCATTGTTCTTGCTGTTGTTATATGCCATCGATTTGCCTGTGACTCATAGTAACCTTATGTACAACAGCCCTGCTTTATCCGGTGCCAATCTTATTGTCTCTGACACACCTGCCCCCAATACTCTAGTTACTGAATCAATCCATTTCATTGAGGGTCTTCCTCTCTTGTACTGTCCCTCCACATTCCCAAGCATGATGTCCCTCTCCAAGGACTGGTCCCTCCTTGCAATTTGTCCAAAGTAGGTTAGAGGAAGCTTCAGAATCCTTGCCTCCAAGGAGCTGCCTTGATGTTAAACTTGATGTAGGTAATGACTCAACTGGACAGAGTAGAACTGCCTTGTAGACTTATCCAAAGCCAGCTGTCAAAACAACAGTGATTGCCTAAGAGACCTGGGGGTGAAAACTTTCAGCAGAGAGGCCACAACAAAGAAATGCAGGCACCCTCCACAAAGAAGGAACAGCTAGTCCACCAGTGGAGAAAAGATCGAAGTAGTCAAGGATTTCATTTTACTTGTATCCACAATCAACCCCCATGGAAGTAGCAGTCAGGAAATCTGAGGACATCACATTGGACAGATTTGCTGTAAAAGACCTCTTTAAAGTGCTTCAGAGTAAGGGGATGCGAGGCTGTCAGTCTTTGCAGAATCAGCCTCCTGGTGAGTTTGAACAGCTGACCAGTTAGCAGTCAAGTGCTTTAACAACTAAGCCATCAGAGCTCCTTTACTGTATGAGGATTAGTAGTCCAGCAAATATATATTATGTTGCAGCTTTAGAATGCAGGAGAATAAGTAGCTTGATCTCTAGACCTTAGGAAGCTTATGGATAAGAAATGAAGCTATGGAAATTCAAACAGACCATCAACTTTACTTCTTAGAATCTTGACTCTAAAAAGACCTTCCAGAAAACTTTTCCTCCAAAGAAGCTATACTGCTTAGTTTGTGCTACTTAATCTCAGCAGGGTGGCTTATGAATGGCATCAGGCCACAATTCTATTCCTAAGAAAAGAGATTGGCAACTATTAGAACTGATGTTCCATTGGCCCCAAACCTCCCTGGCCTTATGCCCACCAGGAAGTGTGCTTGGCAGCTACTGATTAAGTGGTGTCCTCCTTGTAGCAAACATTTTCAAGCTGATGGGGAAAGGCAAAAGGAAAACAAGAAATGAGTATGGTTTCCACTCCCTCCATCTCGTCGTTGTCACTATTGATCACAGTAACCTTCCGTGAGAGGTTTCTGTTGAAATTTTATCCCTGAAGTGCTTCATTAAAATTTCAAGTTATAAAATGAGAAAAGTCAATTTTATTGGACCCTAACTTTTGCTCTATGAGGATTCCTGTCCAGGGTGCAAAGTTATTAAAATTGACATAGGAGGTATGTGCAAGGTAATAGCCACCTTCTTAAGCTCCTCTCTAAATTTCAAGGAACTCTATAGTGTGTATTAGATTATATAGTGAATGGGGACCCTGAAAAGAAAATAGAATTTTGTATTGATGCCTTCAGAAATATTATTTGATGGCAATGAAATATTCCCTGATATTCCCTTCAGAGGGGAGAAAATGGAGTTTGTTTGCCGTAATTGCATTTGGTAGCATTTGCGCTCACACTTTCCAATATAAGCCAATTGAAACCTGTGATTTGGTTTTGCTTATTGGCAAAAGTACCATGTAAATTGATCTGTGATGCATTTAAAGAAGATGCTTTGAAAGTTTGGAAATTGAGATGGCTCTTTCTTATTAGATTTCAGGAGTATTAGAGTTCATTTCTATATTTTAGTCTAATGTAATATTAGCCAAATATGTTCTTTTTCAATTTAGTTTTAATCAAGTTCTAGAAGACCATTTTCATCCAGCCCCAGTGGCGCTGTTAAGGCAGAGATTTTATTTCCACTGTCAACTCTCTGTTCAGGCTTCTGCAGACCAGGCCCTTGGAATCCTGCAGGCAGCAAGCCTGCATTATTTGCATGAACACTTTAACATGCAAGAATAGCAACAGTTATTGCAAAAGGATTTTGTATTTCTATTTGGTGGGTTAAGGGGAAGGCTCCAGCAAGCTCGTATGACTGTTATTTCTTTTTAAGAATATAGCCTTTATGCCTTGTGTTATTTGTATTTAATTTGATCTTCACCATACTTAATGGTTTAAAATGCAAATACATAGTACTTGCATTTGTTCTTCTAATTATGCAGTAGAATAATTGCCACTTATTTTATAATTATTGCTGGAAGGAATACCTTTTTCTCGGTTACTGTTTAAAAAGCTGTGTGTGAACAAATTCCAACATATTATTTTTCAGTTCACTAAAGATACCATCACCTATTAGTTTATTAAAGATATTTATTGTATACTCTTTTAAGATGCTAGGAAGTAGGAGACAGAATCCTTATCCTGAAGGGAATTATAAGATAAAGTAGCAAAAAAGATAAGAGCATCAAGAACAATAATAATAATAATAACAATAATTACTGTCAGGTACTGTATTAGGTGTTTTATCTCTCTGTGATAATCATCTTTTCCATTGTGTAAGAAAGATTGCACAATCATCTTCCTTTTTTCTGATGAGTAATGTGAAGGTTAAATTTCATATTTTGTTTAGTTTCGCAGCTAATTATTGACAGAACTTGCTTCCCAGTCTAACTCTAAAACCCCTGATCTTTCCATGCAGTATAATTCACATATTCATATCAGCTGTAGTTATGCAAATATACCTGGATCATCAGGATGAGGCTTGACAATATCTTTCCCAATTCTTCTTGTAACTGTCCAGTAGAACCTGGTTTGGATCAGCTCTTCTGAAGCACTATGAAGTAAGTTGAGGAGTCTTAGGGAATTAGTTCATTCTGTCCAAATATGTTGTTTGTGGTAAAGATCTGTCGTCATAAGCTTCATTTTTAGGGAATAGATTGAAAAAAAAATAAACAGTGGTAGAGATTCAGTCTTAATTTCTCGTTGCAAAATCTTGTTGCTATTGGGCAAGTTCCAGTTCATAGCAACCCTGTGTTATTGTTGCTTATTGTCAAGTCAGAACCTACCGATAGGTGACCCTCCAGTGGGTTTTCTGAAGCAGCAAATCTCACAGGAGGAGATTACCCATTTTTCTCCCCTGGAGCAACTGGTAAATTCAAACCTTGAGCCTTTGTATCAGTCCCTACTAGTTCCAATTCATAGCGACCCGATAGAGCAACATGCAGCTGCCCTGCAGGGTTTCCAAGGTCGTAATATTAATGGGAGAAAGCCCATTAGTGGTCTGTAGAGAGCCGCACTGCCTCTGGAATGGTTTGACTCCACCAGGCACTCCAAGGGAAAACAGTGAACTGTGGCTGCCTGTTCAATTGCCAGCCTCCAAAACACAATGGAAGGCCAGCTATGAATCAGTTCTGACTTGGAGCCATTGAGTTCGGGTTGTTGTTTTTGTTTTTTTCTTCATCTTTATGGAACAGGCTGCCATGTCTTTCTCCTCAGGAGCAGTTGGTAGGTTGACTTTTCCATTGGCAGCCCAGTGATGAAGCATTGTGCCACCAATTCTCCTTGTCTAGTTGTTTAGCTGGATAGCAGTGCCCGAGGGAAACTCAACTGGAGCGGTAGTGAGCATTCCTCACTCCAGCTTCCCAGTGAGACATGTCATGTTGGAATGAGTGGCAACTTAGAGAGACGTAGTTGAGAGGAAAGGAAGATACCATTATTCAGTGTACCTTCTCTTCGTTTTCTTAAAAACCTCTGTGTGTATGTGCATGTAAGTCACAAAAAGTTATATTAGAATGCGTAGTGTTATGGTTGAGGTATAAATAAACTCCTGAACAACTCTCAAGTCCCTTCAGCATTTCCATTGTCATTGAGGATCATGAGTATTGCATGATCCTGGAGGTGTGCAGCTCATAGCTATATAACCTGCCAGCATTGTGTGGTATACTGATGTCTGTTCTTGTCCAGACATCAGTTCTTGCTTTTTTGGGTGAATGGGGACATGTCTATTTCCTTTGTAAACTAAGGCTTATATTTCCTGATGCCTTGAGATTCTTGGTTGAAGAAAAGAAAACATTAAAGCTCTAGCTTCTTCTGACATCAGCCCACATTCCCACAGCGAACCACTGACTTTCACTGTGCAATTTCCCAGCTTTCTCCTGGGCTTCCAGCTCAAGCCTGACATTATTGTAATATATTTTCTGTGTTTAATATTTCTTAGACTTGGTTTTCCATTGCAAGCATGGAGGAAACCCTAATGCATGAGTTTCAGAGGAGAAGGTAGCAGTCTGAACCTGCTGTGTGGCTCCATCAGCAAGTGTGAGTATTAATGCTAGAGCTGTCAGGACGTGTGGAAATTAATGGAGCCTGACGGGGGACACAGTGAGGTCAGCACCTGAGCTTGCCCTGACTGCAGGCTTCTGGTGGTTTTGCAGCCCAGACAAGTGGCAAGTGAGTGAGTGCAAATCCTGGAGCCAAGAGGGGTTTCTGGAGGTCCAGTCATTCATTCGGTGAGGAAGCACTTGTCCAGAGTGTCAACCACAGTCCTAGGTGCTGCCTTGCTGCAGACACAACAGGGAACAGTGGGTCCTGCTTGCTCATAAATTGGTGGCGACCCTTCCCTTCTCCCGGCTGGATTCTGTCCTTCTCCGCTGTCAGCCCTCTGTAATCACGAGGGAAAAACTTAGGTGATGAGCATCCTTAGCTCATCCCAGATCCTCATAGCCCTTCCAGCCTCCAAGCTATCAGTGTTATTTTCTTTCTTTCATCTTCTTACAGAGTTTTCAGCGTGGCCAATTTTCAAAGCCAAGGTTATTCTTTTCAGTCCTCAGTGGAATAGAGAGATTTCAAGAGTTTGAACATTTTCCCTCTTCCTGCCGGAGTCACAATATTAAAAATGTAATTTTAAACAGGAAAAATCTCCTCATCTCCACCTTGGAGGTATAACAAGGTTCCTTCATAACACTGGTATCGGGAAGCTGTGTTATAAAGCAGGCCCCTGCACTACCGCATGCAGGCTGAAGTCTTCCAAAAATGTGATTGAACTGCCATCTATTTCTTTTGTTTGAAAACAGTCCCATGACAGAAGGCTTAGCTGTGTGTCTGTTTTATCCTTTTTAATCCCAGAAAGTTAGTGGTTTGATTTTTCCCAGCACAATGACTTGGGGAGGTGAACAGAAGGTTGTGTTTTGTGAATTTGATGTTTTTTCCTTTGGCCATCTGGGAGCCAAAGCAGCTTCTTCCACTGCTCTGCCACCTCTCCATTGGTTTTTTTTTTTGTTGTTGTTGTTGTTTTTTCTCTTGCTACTTAATGAGTTTTGATTAAGGTTAATGTTATACCACAAGTATTGGGTACTCTTCTCCAACACCACAACTAAAAGGTATCAATCCTTTGTCATCCTTATTCATTGTCCTGTTCTCAGATGAATAGCAAGTAATTGAAAAAAAACATGGCCTGGTCAGGTGCACCTTATCATCAAACAATCATCATTGCTCTTAAGTATTTTGGAGATGTCCCTAATAGTTAACTTGCCCAGTGCAATATGTTTCCTGGTCCACTGGTGCCAAGGGTACCATTAAATTTATAAAGCTCAGCGTTAGAGAAGCACGCAAACTACCACGAGCAAATGAATGGTGGCTGCACACAGCAGCATTGACCAGGAGTTGAGCCTGGGTCTTCTTTGTGGAAGGTTAGAATTTTACCTCTGAACCATCCAGTCTCAATCTGTAGCCAACAAGATTTTAAATTTCAAGCTCCATGTAAAAGTTGGACAATGAAGTTTCTCTGCTGCCCCATCTTTCCTAAGGGGGCTCTCCTTCCTTGCAGAACTTCTTAAATTCTCCTGTGAGTAGGAAATATGCTTAGAACATTAGTGACATTTGGGAAATGCTTTAATTGACTCAGGATATACATCTTCATAGTGTGAGGCTGGCATTACCTCCCGTCCCATGGAAATATTCATGACACAGCTAGAGAAACATCTAGAATGGAAAGTTCTATTTCCTGCTATGAATGAAAAGAACCACACCATCATCATCATAAAATATCAGTAGGTGGAGGAATAGGTAAATGAGAACTCATATGAGATGTTGTTATGTACCATCTAGTCAGAACCCACTCTTAGCTGACTCCAGAAGCAGTAAGTTGCATTGGAAGAGCTTGCCCGTCTTTCTTCCATGGAGCAGCTGGTAGACTCAAACCACATGCCTTTGGGTTGACAGCTCAATTCCTTACCACTGGGACACCCGTAAGCCTAGCTTTATCAGACTGTTATATGTTTGAGATCTGAAAGGATGATCTTTACTAGGGAAGCAAAAGCTATTCTTTGGTGACTTATGCTACCAGGTTGTCCTGTGACTTTGCTTAACAAGGAATATCACCTCTCTGGTGTGCTGTTTTTGCATCAGTAAAATGGAGTTGAATAAATCATTGGGTTTTTTATTTTCACCTTTTTTATACCAGGGATGACTTTCCTTCAGATGAAATCTTTCTGCAGAGTGTAAGATACAGAATAGCAGAGATACGATACTCTGGTGAGCGAGAGAGCAGACTCCCTCCCTCTGCACAGCCGCGGTTCTTTACATTCCCTGGTCCAGCCTCAGGGAAGCTTCACAGAGCACAGCTTTCAAAACCCCAGATCAGATTGTCTAAGGACAACCGAGGTGCATACGCTTTGATTCTTGCGAGCTACTGCAGGTGACATATTACATCTCCAGAGTTTGATAAGGAAACAAAGATGACCTTGACGTAGTTACTGTGTGTTTGTTTTTAAAAAATGGTTATAGATTTCTATCAGACATGTGCATATCTAAAGATCTAACTTTTCTAATAGTCTATTCTCTCTACCAGTTAATGTAGAGTACTTCTGCCATCTAATTCTATTAAGAAATTGGGTTCTTTTTAGATTCAATACATATATTTTTGTGACATAAATATATACACCATAACATTCATTAATTAAAAAAGTAGTGATGGTTTGGTTTGTTTTGTTTTTATAGTCTTTGCATACCTCCTTTTTTTCTAATTACCACCATGCACCAGATCTCCTTTCAACCTCTGGTCACCATAAATACAATTTTGTTTCTATGTATTTGCCTAAATTGAGTTGTGATAAGAAGTTTGTAGGAATGTGGATATTTCAGATGAGTACTGTATCCTTACAATGCAAAGAAATTGACTCTGGATATTACCTGGCATGGGCTACACTACTGATTTAAGAACAGGATACTGGCCTTTGCCCAATTTCTGTATTTGATAGGAATTGTCATCAACAGGTATCTGAACAAAGAGAGGAGGAGGAGTGCAGGGTACACGTTTTAGAAGATTGCGATCCTGTGGACAGAGGGGCTGTGCTTGAATGTGTAGAGGTGGAAGGCCTCCTGGGCCTGTCCTTCTTCACCTCCATGGTCATGTGTCTTCACAGCCCTAGTAATACTTTGTTAGTCTAAGGAACACATTATTGTTACACGCTGTCAAGTTGGAACCCATGCATAGCTGACTCTCCAGCAAGTTTTCAGGACAGTAAATCACTTGGGAGGAGATTGCACACCTTTCAGCGACGGAGCAGCTGGTGCCTTCAAACCATGTGCCTTTGGGATTGCTGCCTACCACTAGGCCCCCAGAGCTCCCTGAAGGACACATTAGAACATGGCAACTTGTGTCTTTAGAAAAATTAAGTTCTCTTTATTGTCTTCAGAAGAATCTTCTTGAGATTAATGACATTTTGCCAAACTTCAGGATGTAATTCAGTTTTTTAACAAACTATTTTTTGGATGGCATTTGATGAGGCTAATAGTAACATCAACTATACAACTACTGGTTATTGAACAATTTGAAGTTTCAGAAACTGTGCAGTTCCTTCTTCCTTAATCCTCATCAAACCTAGAGGTTAGTATTACTAATCTTTCTCTTTCTGCTCTGTTTGTATTTGAGGAAATAGTCTTTTTAAAAAGGGTTAATTGGAAGTTGACTGACTAGACCAGATTTAAGAGGATAAAGTAAGACATTTAATAAGAGCTTTCCACTTAGAGGGAGATGGAGCATCAGCTTAAACCTTCTCACAGCCTAAAAAGATAAGCCCAGTTTCTGGAAGAGTTGCACCAGGAAGAATAGTCCCAAAGAAGCTCCCCATCAAGGGCAAACCTTACTGAACTTTATTCATACCTTCATTTATATGACAAGTATTAACTGTGTGTCTACCGTTTGGAAGGCATTGAACTGAGTACTTTCAATCTAACAAGAAACCACAACTATCTTCAAGGTAGTCCATACTTTCAAGGACCTTATGGTCTGGGGGTACAAGACTTATGCAAAAATGCTTTCTCAAAAATTTGGAAATAGAAATACCATTTGACCCAGCAATTCCGCTACTGGGAATATGCCCTTAAGAAACTAGGGCTATGACTCAAACAGATGTATGTACACCCATGTTTATTCCTGTGTTATTCACAATAACAAAGAGATAGAAGCAACCCAAATTCCCATTAACAAACATATGGATAGAAAGACTATAGTACATTCATACAATGTAATATACACCATTGAAAAGCAATAAACTTGTAAAACATTACACAACATGGGAGAGCCTGCAGGACATTTTGTTGAGTGAAATATCTCAGTCACAAAAAGTCCAACACTAGATAACACTGCTGTTATAGAATAGGACAGACATAGGGGGTTGAGGAGATAATGGGAAAAGAGTGGATAGATAATGAGCACTGTGTTAGAGCAGATGAGGGGAAGAACTGTCCAAAAGGAATATATAATCGGGCCTTATATGTGTAAAAATCTGGAACAAGGGGCACAGTGCAGAGCAAGTTGGGGAGATGAAGGAGGGAAGAAAATATTCGACAATGAAAAAAAATATAAAAAAACCTTACGTATAGAGTAAAATTACAAAATAGGATAATGATCATTAATTGTATTAATTTTTCAGCACTATAAATGTGCTTTCAAAAATCTTCGTCTCCTTTTGTCTTCAACAGAACCTAAATATAAGTAGTGGTGGTGGTGTTGTGTGCCATTGGGTTGCTTGCGACCCATCTATGTACAACAATGCTGGAGCCTGCTCTGTCCTGAGCCAGTCTCACTGGCTTTGACACACTTACCCCATTGCAGTAGTTACTGTATCAATCTATCTCATCCTGGGTCTTCCTCTCCTGCTCTATCCTTCCACCCTTCCGAGTATGATATACTTCTTCAAGAATCAGTCCCTCATGGCCCAGTCCAAAGTATGTGAAATGGAGCTTCAAAATTCTAGCCTGCAAGGAGTAACCTGGCTTTACCCTCTCCAAAACAGACCTGTTTGTTTTCTTGGCAGTCCACGATATGTTCAAGACTCTTCTCTAGCATTAAAACTCAAAGGCGTCAATTCTTTTTCTGTCATCCTTAGTCACTGTCCAGTTCTCTGATGCATAGCAAGTAATTATGAAGACCATGGGCTGGCTCAGGTGCACCTTAGTCTCTCGACTGACATTGCTGCTTTTCTGTACTCTGGAAAGTTCCCTGATAACAGATTTACCTACTACAATTCATCTTTTGATTTCCTGACTGCTGGTGCCAAGAGTATTGATTGTGGAGCCTAGCAAGCTGTAATTATTAACAACTTCATTCTCTTCTCCATCCATCTTGGTGCTTTCAGTTGGCCCAGTGGTGAGAATATTTATCTTCTTGATGTGAGCTTCAATCCATATTGAAGACTATAGTCCTTGACCTTCTGCAGCAAGCGCTTCATGTCATCTTCAGTTTCAGCAAGCAAGATTGTGTCATCTGCATAACAGGTTGTTGAGTTTTCCTCCAATCCTGATGCCACGTTCCTTCTCATAAAGCCCAACTACCGGAATGGTCTGTTCTGCATATAGATTGAAAAAGTATGGAGACAGGACTCATCCCTGACGTACTCCCTTCCTGATTTTGAACCATGCAGTGTTTCCTTGCTCTGTTCTGAGGGCTGCTTCCTGATCCAAGTATAGATTTCACATGAGCACAATTAAGTGTTCTGGGATTCCCATCCTCCTCAAGGTTAGCCACAGTTTGTTGTGATCCACACAGTCAAATCCCTTTATAGTCAGTGGAGCACAGATAGATAGCCCTCTGGTTCACTTTCTGCCAAGATCCATCTGACATTAGCAGTAATGCCTATCGTGCCACAGCCTCTTCTAAACCCAGTTTGTATTTCTGTCAATGTACTGTTCCAGTCATTTCTGGATAATCTTCAGCAGGATTTTGCTTGTGTGTAACATGAATGAAATTGGATGATAATTTCCACACTCTGTCAAATCACATTTTTTATCCCTAGCTCCAAATATACTTTTAAAAATACACCTACTCTATTCAAGGTCATTTCTTTATTTACTAGAATTATAAAACAAATATCACCAAGGGATGATTTTTAAAAACAGAAATTTACTTTCTCGGAGTTCTAGAGGCTAAACGTTTAAATCAAAGCCTTAATTATGTTGGTTAAATCTATGAGCCACTTCTAGTGACTGCTAGCAGTGGTTGTTGCTTCTTTGCTTGTAGATAGGTTTTCACATGGCTCTGGTCTACCCCTGAGTATGCTTTAAGGCCCTCTCTGCTTTAATACAAACTCTTTTGATCAAAGGAAAGCCCTTTTTTCTGTCAACATATTTTTGCTGACTGACCTCTTACACTCATTCCAACCACTCTGGCTGGCGCCTTCCTTGTTCAAAGTTCTCCTCTATGGAATCTCTCTTTGGAATCTCTCGCCCTTAAATTATGTTCTTTAGATTACAAATCTATTTATCTCTTTACCCAGTACACATACACCCAAATTGAAAACCAAAACCTTTGTCTTTCTCTTCTCACCCTCTCTGTCTCTGTCTCTCTCACACACATGCTCATACCTTCTCTAAGTATTTCCAGATCTGATGTTTCTTTGAAATGCTTTCTCATTGGATGTCTCCATCTCTGGAAAGAGGATTAGAAGCCAGCACCCAGTAAGCTAAATCACCTCATCGATGTTTTAAGGTTAGCTCCCAGTTGTGTTTAGGGAAACTGACATATCTTTCTCCCATGGAGGAGCTGACTGGTGGATTTGAATTCCTGAACTTTTAGTTAGCACCAAAGTGCTTTACCCGTCTCACCACACGGCTCTTTTTGATTACACTGAAGTATTTAAATCCCATGATATCTCTGTCCAGGAAAGTGTCTATTCTGTGGGTTATAGACCTTGCATTCCCCAAGTTCGCCTCCTCAGCTGTTCCCCTTTCCTCTCTATTCTTTGTCAGCTTTATTTTATCATCTCATTTTCAGATTCATCTTCACCACCATGAATTTTATTTAATAATAGCTTAGTTAAGTGACTTAAGAACATCTTGCATTTCTATTTTTCACTATCCAATTTTTAAAATTATTACAGCTTGTACTGTGGATGTAGTATAAAGACCAGAGGGTTGTTCAGACTTCACTTTCCATTAGCTGTATAAAAGTTATAGCTTGAATTGTGTCCCCTAAAAATATATGTGAAAGTCCTAACCCTTGCAAGGGTGAGGTGACTGAAAAATGCAGAAGACGAAGCGAAGTGGTTCTCATGATTTAACCAGTTGCCACTGGGGCTTTTTCAGCTCATGATGGCTCTATATGTGTGAGCATAGAACTACTTCTTAAGTTTTTCAGGCCTAATTTTTTGTTGTCGCTGTTGTTGTTTTTGTTTGTTTGGGTTTTTAAATTTTTTTTATTAATTTTAATGAAAGTTTACAGAGACTTAGGGTTTCCATTCACTCATTGTTGCACTTTTCTCCTTGCCCATCTCTCCCCTCAATTCAGTCTTCTCTTTGAAAAGTAAAAGAAAAATTTTTTCATTGTTATACAATCCCTCCCCCCAAGTCCACTCCACTATACAGCCTTCGTTCTGGACTCATGTCATGACAATCATGTTTAATAAAATAGACCTTTTAAACAGTTCTTTCCCTCATCTGTTTCAGTGCAGTATACATTATTTATCCCCTCTTTCTCAGTCTTCCCTCAACCCTGATGTCTGTCCTGTTTTACAACAGAGGCACTATGCAGTATTTGTCCTTTGTGACTGAGATATTTCACTCAGCATAATGTCCTCCAGGGTCACCCATTTTCTATAATATTTCTTGAGTTCCTTGTTTCTGAGTCAGGCCTAATTTTTTATAAGAGCGCCAGACCTTTCTTCCACATGCCTCTCCATACACTCAAGCCTGCAACCTTCCAGCTACCTCTGGTTTTGCTTAGAGAATCTATACGGCATGTTAGACTCGAGAGCCTGACTGCTAAAGAAGAACCTAGATAAGTTTTGCAGTGACTGTCCTGGGAAATGGATGGTAACAAGAATATGAAATAATTAAAACTATTAAGTAATGGTTCTAACCTCTACTGTTGAATAACTCAGCTTTTAGTTTCCTTTAGTTGTTATGTGGGGGAGTTCTGGTGGCATATTGGTGAAGGTGTTGCACTGCCAACCCAAAAGCAAGCAGTTCGAATCTACCAGTCTCATCCTGTGTGGTTTATAGCCTGTGAAAACCCATTGGAAGGTCAGCTATGAGTTGGTTCTAACTTGACAGCACCTAACAACCACCACAGCGGTTGTTAAAGGAACGTCAAATTGTATGAAATCACTAGGTATAAAAGATACAATGTAGACTGAAACTCAGCTGCTACCTGCAGGAGTTATGATGGTCTCACAGCCCAAGTACCCACCTCACTTCGCCATATTATAAATTAGCTGTGTTATTGTTTGTTCAATCATTTCCTTTAAATCATCTCTTTTCCTATTTTATATATGAAAATAAAAAGGTGATACATTATTCCATTACTTCCCGTTATATTTTTTAACCACACAGTTGACATTTGACAGTTTACCCTTATCCCACTAAAGTAATCCTGTACCTCATCAGTAGAATACCTGCCACAGCTGGGGAGAGGAAGGATGGTCAATTGGCAGACTTTGTTAGGATGTTTTAAAGAAGAGGCTTTTCCATCTCAGAATAACTCTAAATGACCTCGCTGTTTTATTCAGGCAGGTCAGTTTTGATGGCCTGATCTGAATAAAATGGATAAAGCTGGACACCTCTTTGCTTGACAATGATAAAATGATGCTATTTGAATACCAAGGAGTTTGAGTCTTAACTTCAGAGCCTTCCAAACTAATCTCATCTGGGGGGCGAAATCCAACTAAAATGCCATCAATTAACAGGAGATTTGTCAGCTGCCCTGCTTATACTTTTCATATAAAACATAAAGGTTGGCAGATTATAGATGAAAGGTCAGTTCAGCCAAAAAGAATATATGTCAGGCAATTTCATAACACAGGTAACAGGACCAAAGCTGGAAACTGCTTTTAGATTCTCAGAAGGAGATGAGTTTACTGGTGGTATATAAATACCATCACAATTTCTGGACTGTTCATTTTGGTGGCTACTTCTGTGTGCTGCGTATCTAAAAATCTCATTTCAAGGACACTGAAGAAACCTGTCGTCCTGAGGAAGATTCACAGCACTTTTCCTTAAAAAAAAAAACTGTTCCAAAGAGCAATCAGTGTACTTCCTTTGCCATCTCCCAGTTTTGTTCATGCTTTTCCCTTACCAGAGCCAAGTTGTCTTACTATAACACTGGTGCAGAATGAAGGGATTTACAATGAGCCCATCATCATGAGTGATTAAAGGGAAGCAGGATATACACTAGCATGATTTGTAAAAGTAGACTTGCTCATAGTTTGCACACAGGACTTGCCTTGAACTGGAGTACTGTCCAGGAAAATGTTCAAGTCATCATGGCTTTGGGAGCACAGGTGAATGTGGAGGTGCAAAATGAGGCTGGTGAGGACATCCCTCAAATGTCTGTGTGTGCAGTGTTGGGATTTTGCAGCTCTGTGTATAATAGGTTTCACCTGCCTTAATAGTGCAGAGAATTGTGCAAACTGTCATCAGCATTCAATACAAGTAGCCTGCAACATATATCACACACTTCATTGCCTTATACGAGTGCCAAGTCTAAACTCCCTTAAAAATTCATTTGGGGAAGGATTTCTGTTTTCTTTGAGCATCCCAGCCTGTTGTTATATGCTATTGAGTTGAGATCAACTTGTAGCTGATGCTTCAGTGGGTTTCCAGGAGCTGTAAATCGTATGAGAGGAGATTGCCCATTTTTCTCTCCTGCAAAGCATCAGGTGTATTTGAACCACGTGCCTTCTGCATTGGCAGCGTAACACCACCTTCACTAGGTCATCGAGCAACTGTTGAGCCAGTTTTGACAGCAGCCCTGTCTGTGTATATCATGAAGAAACCCTGTCCAGTTTTGTGCCGTCCTTGAAACTATTGCTGTATTTGAACCCATTGTTTCAGCTGCTGTGTCCATTTCACTGAAGGTCATCCTCTTTCTGCTGATTCTGCTTTTACTAAGTATGATGTCCGTCTTCAGGGACTGCTCCTTCTTGATGACATGCCCAAAGTGCACGAGGTGCCTTCTTACCATCTTGACTTCTAGGGAGCTTTCTGTCTACATCTTCTAAAACAGATGAGTTTGTTCTCACAGTCCATGACCTGTTCACTATTTTTTTTTTTCTTCCATCCTCAGTATTAACACGTTGCTGCAAATGGCGGTAATACCAAAAAAAAATTGTGTTTGTAAGCACAGTTGTCAATTTAAAAGTGTGCGGCAACAACAACATTTGGAATGCCCAGCTGAAATAGGGGTGGATTTCATATATTTTGGCCCTTCATGGTGTAATCTTGGTGGTTTGCATTGCAAAAATCCAAGTGGACCAATGACAAAATGTGGACTCAGGAAAAAAAAAAAAGTATATGTATTTTTCCCATTAAGCTTCATCAGTTAAATCATTGACTCTGCCTTGCTGGTAAGGACCAGTTCTTACAAGTGTATCCAATTTCCTGCTAGTGATATCTTTAATTCTTCCTGGAACAGCAGGAAACATTAATTTTGCATTAGATCCCAGAGTTTCAGGAAGCAAGAATTACAGACACTGTTGTCCACACCCCTTTACCCATCCCCACCTCCCCCCACCCTGCCCAAAAAAAGAAAAGAATTGACCATCAACCTAGCAGTGAAGCTTGAGGGATGAGAAGTGACAGAGTAGAGGAAAAGGCATTCATTTCAGGATGGGGACAACTGCCCAGCACTATCTCCCTTTGGATTTTGGTTCTTATAACTACACAATGAGTTATTAATATGTATGATCTGCACTTTATTCAAACATTATAAATCTATGCAGAAGTCTGATGTTTGGATTTTCCTTTATAGCTTTCATTCTTCTTCCCAGAATTATCTCATTTCGATCGGGAAACTTGCATAAAAAGCGCACACCGAGAACTCCCATTTCCATACCATAAATATTAAAAGAGGGTTAAGCTTTACAGTTTCTTCTCCCCTCCCAATGGGAAAAAAGTTAGCCTTCTAATCAGGGCCTATTAATAGTGTTCCATCTATTCTTAAGCTAAAAGGTAAACTCACAATTTGCCTTGCAATATAAAGTTACACTGTGTGATTCCTTTCGTGGATGTAATTGCGGAAGGCTTGGCGACATAAAGTCTTTCTGTAGAAAACTAGAGGAAGAAGCCAGCAGTTGTTTTGAGTTGTTAAGAATTGTGGGCCAGCTTATTTTTTTCAAGACCAAACCAATTGCAAACCTTTTTGAAGCAACCTTGAGTAAAGTGGTTTTTTTCCTAGCTGTTTACAAGGTGTGAGTTTGTAACACATCATCTGAGTAGCTTCTCACCACATAGCAGCATTCTCTCTCCTGCCTAGTATTGTGTTGCTTGTTGGCATAAAGGAGTAGTCATAAATATGGTTTCACTTGGAGATACAGAGAAATGCCTGAGCTATTGCATTTCCATGGCTGCTTGCGAATCATGCAGTCTCACCTGTTGTACTTGGTGATGGGAAATAAACATGCTAATTGGTACTGACTTTTTCTTCTCTTTTCTTTTTTCAGGAAACCTGCCATATGAATATAAAATAGTGATTGCTGGGAATCATGAACTGACATTTGATAAGGAATTCATGGCAGACCTTGTTAAACAGGACTACTACCGTTTCCCCTCTGTGTCCAAATTGAAACCAGAGGACTTTGACAATGTTCAGTCCCTCCTGACAAACAGTATTTACTTACAAGATTCGGAGGTAACCGTGAAGGGATTCAGGATATACGGTGCACCTTGGTAAGTGCTAATTCAAATATTCCCTTCTGGGTTTTCCTTTCTTTCAGCTCAGCAGGAAGAAAAATACCTTAAATGAAAATGATTAGAGTAGAAAGAAACCTTATTGCTGTCTCTTCCAATCACCTACATATTCTGATGCTGTTGCAAAATATAGAATCTATCATTTCAGTTGTGAGAAAGAGTCTGTTGGGAAGCCAATACGAGTAGCATGTTCCTCTGTGTCTGTGTGTTTATGTGACAAGGTCGGCACATATATCCGGGTGACACAAAGTTTTTGGACGAAGGTGTTTGCTCATGCTAATCCTTCATTCAGACTGGGCCTTAGGTAACCTATTTCTCTGTCATTTCCCCCTAAAAGCAATCATAAAGTAGCTCACATAGATCAGTTTCTCCAATCTTGTGTATTAGAATCTGAATTGTATAAGCAGCTCTCTGCATATCCAGATTTCAAAGGCCCATTCCCTGAGACTGTTTCTCCTGCCTGCAATGGAACCCATCAGTCTGAGATTTTGAAGGTTCTCCAGATAAGGCTGACACACAGACAGTTTGGAAATGACTGGGGGGACATCCAGGACTCGGGGAACATCAAGAACTGGACTTCTCAGAAATGAGCTTCAGCAAGTGCCGTGCAGGTGCACAGCACTGGAACCAGACAGGACACATTTGATTCATAGTTCTGTCAGTCTTCAGTTGTCTAGTTTGGAAGAAATAAGTTCCCCGATTCCAAACCTCAGTTTCTACATCTTTGTGATGGTGAACACGATACCTGCTTTAGGAGGTTACGATGAGGAATAAGTTATGTAAAGCTTGCAGTGTATTTAATCTAGTAGGTTGTTTATAATGATCATGATCATATTAGATCATATTTTGGATCTGGCAGTAGGGAATTTTTCTGTGAATTGGGCCAAATAATTTAGCCTTTTAGACCTAGTTTCTGTACCTGAAAAATGGGAATGTTAATTATATATATATCTTCAATGTCAGAGTTGGCTAATATTATAATATATTGTGGTTTCTTTTTTTTTTCTTTTCTTTTTCTTGAAAGCTCTCTGTGTGTATAGACCCAAAGAACTATCTTTTCCCTTAGCCAACAAAAAAATCCCAGGAGGATTAGACTAGGACATGAAGAAGACAGAGAGAGGGTTTTGCAATTGACAACCTCGTGGTCTCACATGTTGTAGGGAGTTGAGACATTCTTTGTAAATTTTTCTGTTCTTGCTAGTTAGTAAACAGAAGGACTAGTGAGTAAATACAAGAGTATGTTTCCATTTAAAAATTTACCTGATAATGATAGTGAACCAAATTTCTTGTTAATATGGCAGGCAAGTTCTAAATCCTTTCTACCTATTAGTTCATTTAATACTCAGCGTACCTTTAGGAAATAGAAATTATCCTGATTTCCATTTATCAGATAATGAGATTCTGGTATAAAGACGCTAAGTGACTGCCAAACAATTGCATACATAGTAGGACGGTTTCATTGTTTGAATAGAGAACGTTTGACTTTTGAGTATATGTTATGATTAAGAAGTGATAGCGTGGTAGCCTCTGGAAACTCTGTGAGCTTTGATAAATGTCGCTAGTTGTAGAGTGGCTTCAAGCCTTTTGTTCATAGAGTCACTATGAGTTGTGTTCGACTTGAAGGCATTTAAACAGCAACAACAAGTGTAGTAGCTCATCATTATCTTCAGATCACTCTTCAGTTCAGCTTGATGAATGTGGTTTCTTTATGTGGAAAGGAGTAAGGGACAAGAGAATGAAGAACAAAAATTAGCAAGGCCTAGAAAGTCACCAGTAACATCAGTCATTCACTTCTTAGAAAAACTAATAAGAAGAGCATTTGCCAAAGGTTAGAGCCCTGGACAGAAAGGGGTAGGATAGAAGGATTAATTGAAATGAGTGTTACAGGGTGGAAGTGGGGAAAGCATGATTACCTTGTGGGTATTGTCATTAATGTAATAAAGTGTGAATGAATGGTTGAATAAAAGACCAATATATTTTGTAAACTTCCACTCAAATCACAATTTTTTTTTAAAAAAAAGACAGCTATAATTTCATTTCTTGAAATTATTACTGAAAACTCTTTTCAGGGATAATGTCAGTCTTGATATTAGCATCTCTGGGTAATGAGCCAGGGAGAGAGAACATCTCCAGCTTCCCAGGCCACCTTGTAATGAAGAGGCAGTAGTTGGCGCATGACCTCTAATTGGCAGAGAAAGTAGAAAGTTATATGTAACTTATGATCATTTCTTTTTCAAAGACCTTAAGATGATTTTTGAAAAATCTTCAAAGGGCATGGAATATTTATGACTAGTCCTTGACAGGCAGGGTTTTCTGAGATCAGTGGACAGATAGTTGAAATGATGACAACAGATGAACTTCCTCCTTTCTCTGAGCAGATTCAGGTCTATTCTTGGTAGGGCTTAGCTAAACCAGACTGTAGGTCATATGAATTGGAAGAGGGGTAGTCATCTTGGATCCTGATTCAGTCCTCCAGCATCTCAGGAAGTTGTGATGTGACCTGATCCATTTATATTGCTGGTGCAAACTGTAGAAAGAGTTTATATCTGAATTTGATTGAGTCATGCCCTATTTTTTAAAAATTTTAATATTACAAAGAATGGTCAAGTCAAGGAAATGGGCAAGATTAATGAGCCTTCTCAAATATTATTGCAAAGTTGTTTTTACAGTTAGATCACACTGTGAAGATATTTTGTTGAATATTCTCAGGACAGCTTGTGAACTGAACATTGATTTAGCAATTCCTGAACTAGGTTTTCTGTTCTGGGAGGACAGTATTGCACTGCTTGACTATTATGTTGCTCTGAACCTTGAGAGTTTTTTAATCTTTCCATGCCTTTGTTTTGTCATCTGTAAAATGGGAACAGACTACACTGATTCCCTCACAGGGCAGTTGTTGTTTTGTCCTGTTGAGTTAGAACCAACTCATAGCAGACTCTCCAGAAGTATTCCAGAGGCTGAAAATTGCACAGAAGGAGATTGTCCATCTTTATCCTCTGGTGAAGCTGGAGGATTCCAACTATGTGCCCTTGGGTTGATAGTGCAACTCCTCACTTACTAGGCCACCAGAGCATGCACAGGTCTGGTAGGAGAATTAAATGCTTTAATGCATCAACAGGGATCTCTGGTGACATAGTGGGTAAGAAGTTGCACAGTCAAACCAAATGAAGGTGGTTCGAATCTACCAGCTGCTCCACACGAGAAAGATGGGCAGTTGCCTCCCGTGTGGTTTACAACCTCTCAAAACCCAGTGAAGGGTCAGCTGCGGGTTGGTTCCATCTTATTGGCAAGGAGAGAGACAAAATATGCATCAACAGCATATAGATGTATTCCAGTATAAAGAAAGCAAGTGTGAGCTGTTAATTCTAATAATCCAGTTGTGCTTGCAGCCTGCTTTATACCTGCCAACATTCAGGAGACAGTGGGAACTATTTCTAATGGTTTCTACTGATTGTGATGGACTTGGCAATTCTCTTGAATTCTTCCCCCAACTATCCCTTTTGTAAAAAGAAGTCTTGAGGTCTTCTCCTAGGTATCTGTTGCATGTCGCTCATTCAAATAACCACTGAAATGCATATCTTCAAAGGGCATACCTATTTATGAGAATTTTTTCCCCTTATAGTATTATTAAACTCCATAGATTACCACTAGAAAATTGACTAGAAGCAAAATTTAAGAGAACTGACAATATAGCATTTTCTCCTCTCAAAGGTTAGGAATTTCTCCATCCCTGAAATTCACTCATGTATGAATTCCTTTTTATTGACCTGGGAGATATTGCAACACCAAAATATTGAAGTTACATTTGATTTCCATATTTTCCTACTTTTTTGAGGGGATATGCTACATTCTCACTCACTAGTATTGACAGTGGTTTCAATTTAAACACAAGGAACAAAAATAAGAGCTCTGATACTAAGGATTTCTATCTTTCAAAGGTAGTTTTAAAAATATCGATTGTGACTTACTCTAACTGCAGGGGAAAAAAATTCTGGTCCATGTGTTCCAGTTATTCATAGCTTGTTGTAGTGTCAAAAGCTTTCCCAAGACCAGAGAGAATAAACAGAGTCTCCAGAGTCTACAGTTTAGCAAAGTTTTGTGTGTGGAACATAACTTAGAACCCAGCAGAGCTTTCATGTGTGTTTGCAATTGCTGGGATACTTGCTCAATCTTTAGGAAAGTCCTTTAGGGAAGAGACTTGAATGTGGTCTGTCTGGCACATTAAGTAGCATAAATGAAAATTTGCTTTTTAGGATGCTATATTCTAGAAGAAGTAGAGCTCTTGGAAGAGAGTACGAGTTAATTTCCCAGAGTACCCCTGCCTGTCACCACTGCCAGCATCAGAGTAGAACTCTGCTCCAAAGGGTTTTCAGTGGCTCGTTTTTGTTTAGGAGTAGATCTCCAAGCCTTCTCCCAAGGCACACTGGGTGAACTTGAACCCCCAACCTTTCAGTTAGTAGCTGAATGCTTTACCATTTGGGTCACCTAGGAACTACAGTTCTGCCTCACAAGGTCTTACACAAGGTTTCATGGCTTCTATTTATATTCCTTTACCCTCTTATTCTCCTGAGAATCTTGAAAAAAGAATCAGGCATGGTGCATTCTCTCCTTTGGGAGGTGCAATTCAATCCAACAACGGCTTAGTGTGAAGTCTCTTTCTAGCAGATTTTTGGGTTTTGTTTTTGTTTTCCTTTTCTCTCTGTTTTTAGGGGACAGAAGACAAGATTGTTGGTTTTGAGTCAGCCTTGGATTTTGCTTTAAGAGACAAGAAAGCTCGTGGCTTTCTTGCACGTGTAGCGTTCGTTCCCTTCTCTCAAAATGATTCCTATTTCTGCCATTGTGACCCGCTCATCTGTGAAATGGGTTCCAGAGGTTAAGTGTGGATAGGAAGCTCTCCTGGTACAGTCCCTAAGGGCCTGTCCTGCTTACTCAGAGGCTAAGCCTCTCTAGTGGTTCGAATCCACCAGTGATTCAGAAAGATGGGGAGTCTCTTCCTATGCAATTTTTTCTAAATCTTGGCAACCCAGTGGTAAATCAGCTGAGATGGTCCCACCTCAATGAATGTGTGTGAGTGAATATGGATACAGAAAGGATGAAAATTTGATCTGTCAAGTAGTAGTCACTCTTGTTGGATTCCAGTTGAGGAAAATTGAAAGACCCATTGTCTTTGAGTAGATTTTGAGTCTTAGTGACCCTCCATCAGGTTTCTGAGCCTGGGAAACTAATACAAGGTAACTTGCCCCTCTTTCTCCAATGGAGCCACTGGTGCACTCGAATGATATATCTATCTTTTTAATTAGTTGAGATATATGCACTATGTACTTAAAATAATCTTTGCATTTTTTACTAACCGAGAACTGGATCTGTAGCCAGCATCTTAGTGCCTGCCTGTGGTCTTAGGCAAACTCACTGCTGGGACCAGCCATTGAAAAATCAACTAACCTCTTCCCTCCTCCCTTCCTGATTTCAATTGCTTTTCTTGATACTAGGATACTGTGTACAAAAGAAATCTGAGTACTAATTGATCAACATCCAAGCTGCCAGAAGTAAAAAGCCCATACCACCCTGACCGGGAGCAGAGCAGCTGTATTGTTCAGCAGTGGCCTGCACCTTGTTCTCAACAGAAATACAAAGCTGGCCTCCCATGGCTTTTAATGAATACGAGTGGGGCTTTCCTATGGCCAGGAATTTGATCTCCAGGCTGACCATGGGGTCAGGAACAAAGAGAGCACTTTTTCACATTAGAGTGGACCCAGGTGTAATTTGTCAGATTTAGTAACTGTGGAGGAAGTGCCTTAACTTCTGCAGCAGGAAAATTAGATGGAGCCCAGGAAGTGTAATTCTAAAAGGGCTGAAATAGCAGGAGGAAGCCCATTGAGCTGCATTTTCACAGGCAGGAGGAGCGGGATTTTACCCTCCCCCTACCCCTCCCTTCGTTTCATATCGTAAACTTGTTGAGTTCATTCATTCATCTAATGTCATCTTCTCAGTGTTTCTCAGAGTGAGAGTGAAGTGTTGATTCCACTCTCTGCCACACTGATAATTGTGTTTGAGCACAAATAGCTACAAGGGTGTTCACGTTTCCCTTGTTCTGATCGGTGCAATTGTACTTTGTGTTTACCCTGTCATAAAAGCTTCAGATCTTTTTTATTTCCAATTATAAGTTTTGTAATGCATCATGTGTTTTGCTGACAGTCTTCAAGTTCTTGAAATAGCAAACAAATTAACGGAGATGGGAGTGAGAGGATTAGAAAACCAATTGGCAACTCGTATGATGGCATTCAGCTATGAGGATGGGTGGAATGGGCTCATTTATTTTATTTTCACAGTCATACTTTGTAATTAACTTGGGCCAAAAATAGGGGAGGGGGAGCAAGAGAAGGAAACTTCTCTATGTTCAGCAGAAAAATCCTTTAAAGCTTACAGAATGAGATTGCCTAAACGGTTTTGGTACCCTACCACATTTTCAGGGATTCCAGCTTTTATTCCAGAAAGTTCAGGAAAGGATTGACAGAGAAGAAGAAAAAAAAATGGCACGTCTCTGTGTTAAACAAATATGCACTCTGCTTTTACACGACTCTGTTTAAAGACCCAGGCTAACATTTCATTTTTCTTGGCACAGAGCCCGTAGACTCTCCCATTATGAAACCTATGGTTGCCTGGCCTGGTCTAGAGTTACAGGGCTCTGTTTACTTTTTTTTTTTTTTGCTTATTTCAGAATGCAGCTGACTGTGCTTAGAGCTACACGGGATCAGATTCACTTCTGGTTTAACAACTGCCCTGTTTATTTGAAAAAGGAGAATGCAAAACCGATCACTGAGTTTCCTGCCTCCCGTCCATACTATCAGTCAATACTGTTTTGAAAAGCTGTATCTGCAGAGTTTCTTTATGTTGGATCCAACTTGGACCTTTACCACCAGCTCCACCCCAGCACACTTTTTACAGCTTTAGCAAACATGCTGATGGTGGTTGTAGAGAAAGGACTTAGCGGTGTTTTGATGTGTGTTCAGTTATGCGTAATGTCAACCACAGGTATCATTTACATCTTCATATATACAACTTGGAAGAGCAACTCAGTTAGCCAACAGTGATGGTAAATGCACGTTTCACTGGTATATTTCATTCAGAAAACTTTCACATATGTTACCTCCTCTGGGCTTTAGAACAATTCCTTAAAGAAGTAAGAGTATATAAGTAATAAACTCGTTGCTGAGCAAGTTGGAACAGATTCATAGCTGACTTTCCATTGGGTTGCTGAGGCTGTAAACCGAATAGGAAGGGATTACCCATTGTTCTCCTGTGGCGCTCCTGCAGTGCAACTCCCTATAACTAGGCCACCAGAGCTTCTTATATTAGCAAAAGCAATGAGTGGTGGTCGATACCGTGGCACAAACCAACAACAACAATACAGAAATAGCCACCATTTACAAGTGCATTTATGTTGAATGTTGTTCTAGTCTTCTTTTGACAGAGAAAAAGTCAAAGCATTGATGTAAAGACAGAGAGAGTGGAAATGCACGAAGACAGTGAGGTGGTTTGGAGAAGAAATGGCACAAGAACATGGAATTCCAGAGTCCTTGTGCTTGCTGAATTCTTTAGACAAAATCAGGATCTCCCAGTAACCACACGAATCCATCTGTACCTTTACATGAAGGCACCCGAGGAGCGTCCACTTCTCAATTTAGAAGGGTGTGCTGATAACCATACTCAGGAGTAAATCTGTATGAGTGTTTAGGTTTAAGGAAAAGTGGGGATATTGAGGGGAAGATGGAAGAAATGTCGAGCATCTTTGGTCGGCTGCAGTCTGGAGTTTGAAAACGGGGAAAGCTGGAGCAGAACAATACGTGATGAGGCTGTGGGTCAGCTTGGTCTTTTTCTTCTGCTTGGTAGTGGCACTTTCCTTTGCTGTGCATACCCGTTAGGGTGCGTTTTCCTCTAAAGCACCTTGAAGTAGCTAAGCTATAAGCACATACAGGAAGAGGACATGCTGGCTGTCAGTGTGCTCCGCCCACCCACCATGTTCCAAAGACAAAGCGGACCTTCTCATTGAAGCGCGGCTTTAAATATATTCTTTAATTTTCTCATTCTTCACTAACAAGCTCCTTCTTTTTGATCCAGAGTCAGTGAAGGTAAATCGAAGGCTAGCATAAAGTGCCTGGAGGGCAAGAACCCTGCCTGGTTTGTTCTCTGTGCATGGCCTGAGGCAAGCCCAGTGCTTAGCGCTTAGTAGATGCTCCATCCTGTCTGTCCAGTGATTGAATGAATGAGGGTCTGTGACTGATGAGCTGAAGGTTTACACTTATGAGACACCCAGGTGCAAGAAGGAGAAGGAAATTTTAGTACACAGTCAGACATACCCTTAAGCTACAAAATGGGGGACTAGAGATAGAAGAGTAAAATAAAATCTGTGTCCTTGAGATTCAGGAACATACCTAGACTCTTCCTGAACATGCAGAAATACAAAGAGGCTGCCATCTCCCACTGAGCAGGAGTCACTAAAGATGAGGAATGGAGCAGTAGAGCAATCCTGACCTTCAGGCAAGGAGAATGCTCCAAGAATTGGAGAGTCTGTTTCCTTACCTCTGAATTCCTAATTCTGTGCTCTGAGCAGGTATACATACAAGTAGACATTAGATCTGTAGACTCTCTGTTCAAGACCTAAGTCAAGGTTATTGTTTGCTCTTGAGTCACTTCTGTATCATCACAACTTCACGTGATGAGAGTAGAACCATATCATGTGGTTTCCTATGTTGAATGATCATAGGACCAGATCTCTTCTTCCACAGAACCACTGATGAATTCCAATTACCAGCTTTTCTGTTAGCAGCGACATATTTAACCATTGTTTGTTTGTTCTGTTTGCATATAGCTGTTTTATATCCATGGCTCCTTTGCAGTGAAGGTAATCACTGTAAAGTGTGAGTTTGGTAGGAACCTAGTCCAGATGGACTTGGTCCCCCATTGGGATAACTGTCATCAGACACATAGTACAGGAAGTCCTTGGCTTTGAAGCATGCAACTTGTAGACAACTCCTACTCACCTTTGAATTCAAGGCTTCAAACTGGTTCTGTCTCAACTGACAAAATAAAATAGGAGCACAATGGGCGTGTCCATCTTAAGTAATTTGTCACAGTAACCAGAACAGGAAAAACTTCAAGTCAAAGCTCTGAATTGGGAGGCTCAGAAGCAGCACTGGGAGCTATTTCAGGATCCTGGTGTGGAGGCTGGGTTACTGGCTGGACGATGGAGAACTATGCACTTTCAAAGCAGTGCTGTTGCGCGCCATCTTTGACCGCAGCACTGCCGTCCTTGGTGCCCTTTCATGTTACGTAAATCTACCCTCACTTTGAAACAACTGAACCCCTGTTACTCACTACAAATCCTTCATCACAGTCACCTTCACTTGATGCATGTGCAGCTTTCAATTCCTTGAAGAGACTTCCAGCCTTTTCCTGGACTAAACTAAGACTAAATGAGAACCAAATGTACCTATTCCAATTGACCTGCAAATTCTTCAAGACACAGGAACAGATCTTACCTCTTAACCCGAGGATTGACTATATTCTCATTTCTGAGTAGTTGAATTAGAGTGATTTTAGATTCTGTATCATTTCCAAGATATCTGACTGACATTATTATTATTATTAAAGGAGGAGTGGCATCCACTTCCATAATAGCTTGCCTCCGGAAACCCTTTGAACTTGGAGAGAGGATGAAAGACGCCCAAGCATCAAGGACTCTCCTTCATAGGGTCGCTATGAATCGCCTGTGACTTGACGGCACTTAACAACAACAACAACATTATTATCATTATCATTATCATTATCATTATCATTATCATTATCATTATCATTATTATTTTAAACTCTGAGCTGTAATGTAAATGAATTTATCTAGATCTCACCAGAGAGTGGTCCACTGCAGTCGCACCAACAATCTTAACTCATAATTCTCTGATTCTAGTCACCACCACTCCCAACCATGTTTCCGTGGAGCTCAGGTGTCCTTACAAGTAAGTCTGTGTAACTTTCCTGGTTCTTTTAATCCACTTAATAATCTCTGATGAAGGTGAAATGACTTTGAAACAGACAGATATGAGATTCTCCTTCCGTCGTCAGTTCCCCGTTCTCCAGGGACAGCACATGCACAGATGTAGAACACTTTCCCATGAGCCTACATGCCTCCGAGGTGGTTCTACAATTGTTGTTGTTGTGTGCCATCAATTCACAACCAACCCATTGCTGACCTTCTGGCAGATTTTCAGAGGCAATGATCACATGGGAGGAAATTGTCTATCCTTCTCCAGCAGCGCAGCTGGTGGATTCAAACCACATGCCTTTGAGATTGCAGCACAGATTCTTACCACTAGGCTATGATTGTTATTGTTTAACATAGAGTCGGAACTGACCCATAACTTACCCTCCAGCAGGTTTTCAGAAGCAGTTAGTTAATCACACAAGAGGAGATTGCCCATCCTTCTCCCTCACTGTTGTTGTTGCTGTGTACTGTAGAGTTGGAATCGACCCATTGCTGACCCTCCAGCAGATTTTCAGAGACAGTTAATCACACTGGAGAAGATTGCCTATCCTTCTTCCATGGAGAAGCTGGTGGCCTCAAACCGCATTCTGTCAGGATTGCAGCACATCTTCTTTGTCACTAGGCCACTAGAGCTCAAGGCCATGTCCTCTGCCATTCTAGGCTATTAAAAGACTGTTCGAACACAATGTCATGCACCCTATCAGAGATTCTTATAAGTCCATGGAAGGTATAGTGAGAGCTCAGAGAAACATCTCTTTAGACAGGGATGTCTTCTAAAATTTGGTCAAGCTTTCCTTGCTGACCTCCATTCCTTTAAGCCTTAGTTAAAAGACTTTTGGAAGACCCTCTTCTGTAGGAATGTTGTTGTTGTTGTTGTTGTTGTTATTGGGTGCCATTGAATATGACTATAGCAACCCTGTAAACAGCCAACTTGAACCCTGACCTGTCTTGTGCAATCCTCATCATCTCTGACACAGTAGAACCCATTGCTGAAGTCACCATGTCAATCCATCTCATTAGGGATCTTCCTCTTGTTCACTGACCCTCCCACTTTCCAAGAATGGTGTCCCTTTCCATGGAATAGCCTCACCTAGCTACATGTCCAAAGAATAAAAGCTAAAGCTTTGCCATCCTTGCTTCCAATGATCACTCTGGCTGCATTTTTTTCCAAGACATTCCTTTTTGTTCTTTTGGCAGTCCATGAGATATTCCATGCTCTTCTCCAACACCACAACTCAAAGGCATGAATTATTCTTCTGCCATCCTTATTCATTGTCCAGCTCTCTGATATGTAACAGGTGATGGAGAAAACCATGGCCTGAATCAGGCACACCATAGTCTTTAAACTTATGTCAGTTTTCCTCAGGATTCTGCACAGATCTCTGTAGGAATAGATACCTTAAAAGCACAGATCCCTTAGTTGAGCACAGCTTAAACAGATAGGTCCTCTTCTTCCTGAGGGAGCGAGTGATGTGCTCTAGAAGTCAGCAGGCTTCAGTCTTGAGGAACAAGCTGTCCCCAGTGAATCGAGTCTCAGTTTTATCATTTTAAGCTCATTTACTTAGTTAAGAAAGTTATATGACCCTCAGTTTCACCCATCAAATGGACATGCAAGCAATAAGAGTGACTAAATGTTTTGAGTCCCTGAGTGAAGCAATGATTCGTGTGCTTGGCTGCTAACTGCAAGGCTGGCTGTTCCAAACCCACACAGATTAGTTGGAAGAAAGTGGTAATCTACTTCTAAAGCATAAATAGTTAAAATCCCACAGAGTACAGTTATACTGTGATGCACGTTGGCTCAACCTGAGTAAGAATAAGCTATATGGAAGCCAGTGTTGCCTTTACTGCTTCCTGAGCATCATCCATGTGGAGGTACCTTGTGTAATATTATGTTGAAGCTTCACAGCAACTCTCTAGAGAATGTAAATACCACTTTCATTTGGAAGATGAGAAAAGAAAATTAGAGGAGTAAAAACTCACCCAAGGACACATCATCAGTAGCAGAAGTGGAAATCATTTCCAGATCTTCTTGACACCAGACCCAGTATTTTTGTATGTTTCATAGTAAATTTTCATGGGATTCGAATGGGAGCATGTATGTTATTTTCTAAGCACCAAAAAAAATGCTCAGTGAACGTAAAAATAAGTTAGGTAGTGTTTTTGTTATGGCAATTTTATTTATCATTATATCTTTGAAGGGTTTTTTGTATTATTCTTATTTTTAATGGTGTGGTACAAAAGTACTAAAGAGTAATGATGTCAGTCTAAGGACTAAGGTGTGCCTGATCCAGGCCATGGTCTTCACAATTACTTGCTTTGCATCAGAGAGTTAGACAGTGTCTAAGGATGACAGAAGAAGAATCGATGCCTTTGAGTTGAGGTTCTGGAAGAGAGTATTGAATATACCATGGACCTCCAACAGAACAAACAGGTCTTTCTTGGAGAAGGTGAAATCAACTTTCTCCTTGGAGGCAAGGATTTTGAAACTCTAGCTCACATACTTTGGGCATATGGCCAGGAGGGACCTGGAGAAGGACATCATGCTTGGAATTGGGGAGGGACCACACAGGAGAGGAGGACCCCAGATGATATGGATTGAAATAGTAACTGGGAGTAATGGAATAGGTGTGTTGTAGTCAGTGAAACTGGCTCAAGACAGGACAAGGTTATTGTATATAGGGTCTCTATGAGTTACAGGTGACTCAGTAACACATAACAACAACAATAACAAAACACAAAAATAAAAGGAGAAGCAGAAGGCAGAAATGAGATGAATGGGAAACTTTGTTTAGAAAAGCCCATAGTATTGGGGGGAATTATTGGGTTTTCACTTGTTTTTGTACTAGTTTATTTAAAAAATCCAAATACATTATTTTTGAAAACAAATTCTTTCAATTTTCCTCATCTCCCCCCATCAAATTGTACAACTCCATGATTAATCCCCCCAACCCTGCTCATCCTTATACCTTTGCTTCTACCCTCCCCCACCTCCCATGGATCCTTATAATCATTCTAAAATAATGGGTTTATACAGTATTTGTCCTTGTGAGACTGAGTTATTTCACTCAGCATAATGCTCCCCATCCCTCCCAAGTTACAAATAATTTACAAAATCATTATTCCTGCGTGCTGCACAGTATTCCATCGTGTGCCCATATTATTGTTGATCGTGGTGGTATTAGTGGTGGTGGTGGTGATAGGTATGTGTTTTCTGAAACAATGTTGTTTAGTTTCTTTATATGATAAGTTGCTTGTGATCTAGGTAAGTGGAAACTACCTAGAAACCACATATAGTGCTACATTTGGTCAAAGGACATGGAAGAGCAAATAGCTGCCTCTAATTAATGAAGACATATGGAGCATTTTTTAAGGTCACTGATGTGAGGTATCAAGTGAAATATTTGAGTAATGCTTGCTGGTGTATTTTTACGCAGGAAACGGGTAATCTTGAAGGGTGCTTACATATTGTATGTGGAATGTTCTGTGAGGACAACTCAAATAGGAAGTTGGTGGCAAATTTGAAAGCTTCTGAATTAGCAGGAGGAATCTATTTAGAAGAGTGCTTGCTTGTGTATGTGTGTGTTGTTCAGAGCAGAAAACGCCTGTTGTAAATCTCCATTGACTCAGAGCAGTTGTAGGAACACTGCTTCACCTCAGTATTAGGAAAGATCAGTATAGCTAACGTGTAGATGTGTTTACTAGGCCTAATGCTGTCTAAATACGAAATTGCAGAAGAAAAATTGAAAAGGCAATGAGAAGGGAAGCACCTGGTTATGTAAGGACAAAGTAGAGGAAATAAGATTCTTCCCAGGATAAAATCTCCCAAGACAGCACCTAGAGTTGGTGATATATTTTTGTTGTTGTTGTTAATTTAAATACTTTCAAGCCCAGTGTCTTAGCGTAGTGGGTTTAGGATGGATCACATTAAATAAAATGTGGCACTAAAATTCTCTGTGAACCTATGTATGTCAACACTGAAGACCAAATAGGGCTGACCAAGGGCTGACCAATGCTATGTAAAGGAAAAGGAAGGTCAACGTTAGCATGCTGATGCTCTGTTCTTCCCTAACACTGATTATTCACTTCTTTTCTATATCGAGGACAAAATGATTGCACAGAAAACTAAGTGACTGTGGTGCACTGTTTTTCTCACTTCATTTCAAGCTACTATATCTATTTAAATCATGGGACATATTTAACCTTAAACTGAAGCTACAGATATTCTTTTTGTGCCACTAAAAGTTTCATGAGCCACCAGAGATAGCTGGGAGGGCTGTGTGTATAGAAAAAGGCTTGTTAAAGATAGAAACTAGAAAGTCATTTTTTTATTGTCTCAATGATTAAGGAATCCAAATTACTGACTTCTATATAGAAAAACCTCGACAATTAGATCCTCTATTGTCTTGTTTTAAATCAAATATCAATTGAGAACTCTTACTTTCATCTTTTCACAGCAAAATAGAAGATGCTATATTAAAATTTAATCAGAAATTATTTATGAGAAAATAGTTTCACAAACTAGTTAGGAATATGCTGTTGAGCTGTTAAAAGGTGTCCTCCTTCTCCTCATTTATAGTTTATTCTCTCTGTTGCATGACTGCAGAAAAAAGATTGTTAAAAGCTCATTTGTTTTAAAGCCTTGTAGGCTTGTTCGTGGTGTTTGGCTTTTCTGTTATTTGAAAAAACTGTGGTAGATTTGAGAATGAAGATGTTAGGCTATGCTGATCATCCCAGTGCTACTAAACATCGTTTAAGGATTTGTTTTTCTCAGCTAAGATTAGATCCCTTTTTTTTTTTTTCTTTTTAACCAAATGAAGTTCTGAGAAAACTTACCTGTTGGGAAAACAGACTGAGTGGAAAAATAGGAAATCCAAATGTGTGTGAATACTGCTGGGTCTGACCCTTGTGCTATTAAATACCTCTTAGCAGAGGCAAATTCTGTATGGTTGCTGGCTTGCATAGCAGCTTCAGAGACAAGCTCACAAGAGGAGAGGGAGTCTTCACAGGATCAAGTGAGCACCTTCCTGCATTCAAACACACTGTATGCACTCTTCAATATTCACATAAAAGGGAAAGTCTGTTACCAAGGAAGGTATTGATTCTGCCTTCCTCTTTTAAAATATATAATTCTTTATTTTACTTTTTGAATGTTTTTTTCTTCCTTCATCATTCTTACTGTGTGTCCATTATCAAGTTACTAATTTGCCATCCCTTTTCCCCCATCCTCTTCTCAGTTAACCATCACAGAATATTTTATTGTATTTATATTTTTCCCCCTTACTGCTTTTGCAATAGTGGAATCATATACTATGGATTTTTAAGGTTACTTGTAGCTTAGGTGTCCTGATAGCTCAGTGGTTGAACGCTTGCTTGCTAACACAAAGTCTGGCAGTTCAAACCCCCTAGTTGTTCTGCAGGAACAATATGACAGTTTGTCTGTTCCTATAAAGATTTGCAGCCTTGGAAGCCCTATGGGACCATCTGTCCTCTTTAGAGAATTGCTGAGTCAAAATCAACTAAACGTCAGTGAGTTTCATTGTGTTTGCCTTAACTCCTTAAAGTTTGACCTCTGTCCTGACAAACCTGGGAGAAATCGAAGCACTTCTTAGGGAGTTTTGAAGTTTGGCAAGCCTGTAAACCACATGCTCTAAAGTCAGTGCTGAGACTTGGTAATTGTTAATGTTTATGAGTTTTCATTATGGATGTTTTTGCTCTGTTGATTATGGAAATAAGTAGAAAAATTGGATTATCAAAAAGGTAGAAAACATATATGCCAGGGGAAATCCATACTCTTTGTTAAACTCTGAAAAATATGACATAAAGCTTTTCTTTTTTCCTTATTTCTGTACTAGACCAATTCAAAGTTGGTCTTTCTGAATTTTTACTGGTAATACTAGAAAGGAAGATGAAAGAAGAACAGAAAATCAGTTTGAAAAGAAATGATGCAAAAACACTAGACTTCTCAATTCCTAAAGATTGTATTTGCCAAGTTGTGTAAATTGTTTATGTTAACCTGACACTCAGGGATAAAGATTTTATTCTCAAAAAAATATTCATTCCGTTATCTGGCTTTTAGCCATTCACAGATAAGCATCAGATAGAAGAAAGCAGTGATATGTTTTCCTCATTATATTTAGTAGTAAAAATGTTAAAAGCCATATTCACTGTAAATACTTACAGAGGGAATCAAAAGATTACAAAACCCAGCCTCTGAATCTGTAGCAAATTTCTCCTGCATTTCCAAGAAAAGGGACTGCCCGTCTTCCTCATGTGGAACCAGCTGAAGGATTTGAACTGCCCACCTTTCACTTAGCAGCCCCACACATTTTGCACACATGACTTGGCCTCCTGAACATCATAAAAAGATATGTACATGTGTATGCACAAATTCCAACAGAGGTTTTTAACTGAACAACAAGATGATAGTTTTTTTTTAATCTTCCATTTTCTTTTCTAAGATTCCTATACTTTATTAAAGTTGGTAAATTTTCTTTTTACAGTCAAGATAAAAGAAGCAAAGCACCTTCATTCCCTGGTGGTTCCCTAGTGACTGTCCATGGGTGATTTCGAAATGCGTTCTGTTATTCTGCTCCCATCCTATTGTGGATGTCCACGTGGATGGTCAGTGTACAGCCTGTACAAATGCACACACTTCCCACAGGCTGGGTTACTGGATTGACGGGCCACCACAAAAGGTGTCATCTGTCCTGATCAACAAGTACTGTGGCTTGTCCAACTGAAAAGGAAAGATGCCCCGCATATTCCCTAAAGCCCTATATCATGGTGCTGAAAGATTTTGTCTCTTTTAAATCAGGATTTGGAGTTGGCATGCAGATGGCTTCATCTGGTGCTGAGTTGGCAAATAACACCCAGGCCTCTTTGGTGCTAAATACCTGAATGTGACACCCTGGGACTTGGAACTCTGCATCTCTCCTAATGAATGTGCCTATGTCAAGGAAAACCTGGTGCCTACCTTTGCTTATTTGTATTCTGGTGCTGTAGCTTCCCCTCCTCTCTTGTGTCTTTGTTCTATTAATCTGCAAAACAGGGCTCGACTTGTGATTAGTCCTTGGAGCTTGTTTCTATTAATCAGTCTGCAAAACAGGTCGACTTGGATGCTTTTGTTCAAGAGCTTATTGCATCCCTCCTGCCAGACTGGGGTCCAGGCAGCTCAGTTTGCCTTAGGCGGGGCCAGGCAGTGAAATTTGGTTTTTCTGTGCTGATTGCATTGTCAAGAAAGAGAACACTGTTTGAAAAGACAATAGGAAAATGCTCATGGAGAAATGGAGAGCTATGTGTCAGGAGAAGGAAAAGTTTATAGCAAATAGAACTTAGCTCTCCTGCTTGGGTGTGCCATGGATTGCACATCACGGTTGATGGGGACAGAAAAGATGTCTTCGTGTTCTGCAACCTAAAACCTGGTATCAAACCTGCTGATAATATTAATATTAAATATTATGTATATTTGAAATATCATTCTCACTTGATGCTTAAAGTGGAAGCAATGTCCTTTCTTATCAGAAAGTGTTTCTTGTTTTGTTTTGTTTTGTAAAATTATAATTACAATTTCATTTGATCATTCATATTATATGATGTTAATGATAATAGATTACTGTAATTCATTAATTACGATGCCTGCTCAACCTCTTACTGTATTTTGCCTTTCCCTTCTTCCCTCCTCCCCTATGTATTTATTCATTTCACTCCCCTCTCCCACCTTTCCCATCTTTGGTAACCATCCATGAATGATTCAATCTCATTGTAAAGCTTTCCTTAGCTTTCCGTAATCCTGGTCAGGGACCATAATAGTCCTTTGAGCCTTCTAAGGCTTCAAATAATTTTGCAAGTGCCCTTTCTGTGACTTGTTTCTTTCCTCCCTTAGTGCCAAACAACCTTGCCCCAGATTAAAATTGTTCTACCTGTTACAGAGGGAAAACTGTATCTCAATTTCCTTATGTTCATTATCCAGGGACAGACTCTGACCTACCTGGGGAGACACAGTGTGGATTAACTGAGTGATGATTATAAATGACTTCGTAAAATGCTCATTATCACCACTTAAAAAAAAAAAATTCTAACTCTAATGTGTAAAGGATAGAGATGCCAGAAAATAATTTTGTGCATAACTTTTCCCTGTGACAGGGACACCATGGGGCAAAACACAGTTTGCTATTCAAAATCACTTTTTTGCCTCACTTAAACATTTTTAGTAAATTTCAGCATTGGTGGCATGTGAAATAACTGCCCCCCTCTAAAAAAAAATCTGTTGAAATATATGCAAGAAGCAGACTGTCAGACTCGCAAATTAAATTTGTCATCAGTGATAAATTTAGTGCTGTAAGATACTTTAATAAGTGCTTCAGCGTGATTTATTGGTTTTGTTAGTTAACAAGAGTGTATTATGTCTTGTACAGAACTTAGCAGAAGCGGTTTTGACTAGACCTTTCTTGATTTTAAAAAAAAAATTTGCAAGTCTCGTTTTTAGTCGCTCTGGTAATTATTTTAGTACCAAATTAGAAGGTAAGCACACTGCAGTTCTGTCATTGGTATAAAAAAAGAAAGAGGAAAAGAAAACCCGTCAGAATGTGAAAGGGAAAGCTTGTAAAAGCTGCTCCTCTTTATTTGTGTCTGCACTTTATTTCCTTTGTGTGAATGCTGAGCATCTAAGCGCTTTCACTAGTCGGGCTTAAGTTGCAAGCCCTTGCATATATAATCACTAATGAGTGTCAGGATTCAGCTGCTAATTTGAAAGGCTTTGTGGCCCTTTCACCCCAGACACTAGCAGCTTCATTAGGCGTGGCTTTGTCCAGCCTGACCTTTGCTGGCCTCTAGATCGCTGGTAAATACCAACACTACACCAACACTCCTCTGATTGAAACAGTCCAGCCCCATGCCTTTGGTGCCTATCTTATCAGAATCTGCTGCTGACATAAACTTGGGTGAGCCTGGAGTTGGCCACATAATTAGGATTACCTTCCCCTAAATAGACCTTATTGACTTACATCCCTGGTGGTGGTCAATTGACTAGGGATTTGAATTTTAAAACAATTAGCAAATGTCTCTGCAGTTTTTTTTAAAAAAGTACTTTTATAGAACATCAGAAGTTCTTTTTCTTTTTAATGTTTGAGGTGAAACTAGAAAAGCAAAGACAGCTCACTGACAGGGCTCTGTCTTCTAAATAAACATATCATTTATTAAGAATGACATCAAGGCCGAGGGGAAGGGTGGGTGAGACAAATGGGAAAGGTCTTGTGTGAAAAACAATGTATACAAACTTTGTAAATGAACCATAATAATAATAATAAATGACATCAAATAAGAGAGAAGAATATGTACATATATATATATAATTGAATGGCCTAATAATTATAATATTATAAAATTTAAAATATAACATTTTGTGGCCATATATATATATGTATATTTGAATGCACAAATATATATTTATTATAAATCCTATAAATAGTGAGTGTACAAAAAATATATTTTATTTTATAAATTTGTAATTATAATTTCATTCAATCATCCATAGATTCTTATAGTATTAATTAGAGTAGATTATTCTAATTAATTAATTTCAAGGTGTGATCAACCTCTTATTGTGGAATACCCTTCCCTTTAGCCACCTTTTCTATTATTAATCTTTACCTCTCTTTCCTTCCCAGCTATGTATGTACATACAGCTATTATTTTTCTTTTTCTTTTAGAGGTTTATGTATGGGCGTTCATGGTCTTTAAAATCAAATGTCATAGAAAGCAGAGGAAGAAGAACTTTCTGTTGTGTTCTTTAAATATCCTCAGAAATAAAGCATGGGGCATAATGGTTGAGCTCGGGCTGGTTTTTAATTTTTCTGTGACAACCTGTGTAGTTTTTTCTCCTATTAGTCCTAATTCTCTAAAAAAATGACTGTGTTATATTTTTCTAGCCTATATTTTCTACAGGCTGAAGTATGTTTTGGCATTGTGTGTCATTATCAGGCAGACAAGTAAATCTTTAAAAAAAAATCCGTTTCCTCTCATCAGATCCAGTCTTCTGAGCCAGGTCTCTAGTGATCTTATTTTGAAGTGGCTTATTTTTCACAGAGAGTCATAAAATTAGGGATGGGAAAGAACTCTCTGATTGCATCACTTTTTCCACCCGTTCAGCCAGTGTGATCTCCCTTCCTCCCCGCATAATCTCTGGTGCTCCATTCAGCCTGCTTTAAAGATAATACGAACAGGGAGGCTTCTTGTACAGCCCCCTCTGGGGAAAAAGGTCCCAAAGTCCTTGACATGTGGATATGTTTTGGAACATGCAGACTGAAATTTGTCCTGTTTGAGAATGCCTCAGCATTCTTACTTTAACATCTCTCTTCTTCTTGTTCCTAGCTTCTAAACCTTTATGCACTTTTCCTTTCTCCGTTTTCCATCCTGTATGTACTGCTACAGTGCACACATCCATGATTTTGTCTACTTGTGCTTTCTATGCATTCAGAATAGCATCATATTTAGAAAGGTTTTCATTATTCAGGATCCCTAGTGAACCCTGGTGGTATACTCTATAGGGAGTTGCCCTGATAATTCAAAGGTCACATCTCCCTGGCAGTTTGAATTCACTAGCCCCTCCTCAAAAGCAAAATGGACTGTCTTCTCCCATATTATTTACAGCCCCTGAAAACCCATTATGAGTTGATTCTGACTGGAAGACAATGAGGGAGAGAGTAGTGCCGAAGGGAACTGATGGTGTAGTGCACAGGGAGTTATGCTGCTAACCCGAAGGCCACATCTCTCCTGTGGTTCAGATCTACCCGCAGCCCTGCAGGAGGACAGGAGACAATCTCCCCTGTGCAATTTACAATCTCAGATACTTAATGGAGGGTCAGCTATGAGCCAATTCTGATACAAAGAGATCGAGGAACAGTTTATAAAGGTTAAATGCTTAACTTTGAACTGAAAGTTTGACAGTTCAAACCTACACAGTAGCCCCATCAAAGAAAGACCTGGTGAATATTCTTTTGTAAAGATTTGATCCTAGAAAACCCTGTTGTGTGGTTCTCTGTCATAGGAGCTGCTAAGACTAAAAAACAACTCAACAACGTCCAACAACTCATTGTTAACCAGGTGTCTAAGTACAAATAGGCCTAAATTGTAATGATATATAAATTTTACCCAAAATGAACCTCATAAATCTTTGGCTGTTTCATGGAGCCTGTGACTAGGATTATCTCCAAATTTATTATTTTTGAGACTTCTCAGGAGTCTAGGGACAAGTTGAGGAGTCAGGATTGAATGAGTATTTGTTGAGCATGAGATAAATGAACGTTCTTAGTTCATGACACACACACTGCCACTGTGTACCAAGGGGTTTGTACAGAGCCCTTATTATCACGTTATATGTACACTTAGGAGTAATACTGTGAGTGTCTTACGGTAGAACGCCCACATGGAGCTACAGAACCAGAATGTTGTCAGCATTTTGCATCTACTTGTTTGTGTTTCTCCTCCTCAGTCCCTGACTTTCTCCTCTGTAACTATATATTAACTTGACTTTTGTTTTTTATCATCCTTTTGTTTATTTAAATTTTTCTACACTACAACCACTACATCTAAATATCATTTTATTATTATTTTGGAGCTTAAACTTTATAAAAAGGAGTATTATTAGGTTACCTTTTAGCTATGGAGGAGTGACTAAGAGATTGGACTTTTCACACATAGCTACAAACTCTGGAAAAGTGAAAAAAAAAAAAAAACCTTCCTAAAGGGAGCTCTGGTGGCCTACTGGCGAAAAACTGCACTGCAATCCTGAAGGCACGTGGTTCGAGGCCACCAGCTGCTCCATGGAAAAAGGAGTGTCAGTCTCCTCCAGTGAGGTTTACTGCCTCTGAAAGCCCACTGGACGGTCATCTATGGGTCAGTTGCCACTTGATGGTACACAACAGCAACAACAAAGGTTCCAAGAGGGAACAGTAGCAGGTAGAATTTGGAGCATAATGGGAATTTAGAGGAAGCAGTTGGCATGTTGTGAGTTTCTGTGTCTATGGTTTCTCCCTGAAGGCAGCCATTGATGGGTAGGGCTGTGGCAGGAGGCGGCAGAATTCCCACAGGGAACGTGCATTCCTTTTGGCAAGTGAGGAGGCATTTGAAGGATTCAGATTCATTAGGGCTACAATCAAGTGAAGGGAAATCCCGGGAATGAATGATGGACCCCAAGCTCTTCGTATACACTCTGCCCTGTTCCCTGACTGAGCCCTGAACCATGAACACAGGACCGATTCAAAGCAGTCTTAGTAACCGCAAGACAAGACTTTAGAGCTTAAGAAAAATAATTGCCTGCTAAAACAAATCATCAGCACTCTTCAAAATATAAAACAAGCCAGAGCCCTCATGATGAAGAGCGAGAAAAATGTGACCTATGCCCTCAGAAAAGAGTCAGCGAGTACAACTTTGAGATGCCTTAGATGTAGTAATTATCAGACAAAGATTTAAAAGTTGCTGTGATAATTGTACTAAGAAAGGGGCAAGGCGGGGGGGGGATTTGCTTACAATTAATAAAAAGCTAAAGAGTATCTGTGGTGAAATAGAAAATAGAGAAGAACCACAACTTGGAACTTAAAAATGTATTATCTGAGGGAGCTTAGGTGGCCTAGTGGCAAGAAGCTACACTGCAACCACAAAGGCACACGGTTAGAATCCACCAGATGCTCCACTGGAGAAGGAGGTGCAATCTCCTCTTGTACCAGTCAGATCCAGTTTGACAGTACATACACAAAAAAAGAATAAAATAAAAAATTACCACAAAAATTGAAAAGTGTATTATCTGATTACATAATTCACTCTCTTTCAAACTCTCGCCTATGTTGAGTTGGAAGTGGCACATGGGTGATCCTCCAGTGGGTTTTCTGGAGGCTACAAAAGTCATGGGAGGAGAGGGGGCTCAAACAGCCAGAAAGGTGCTACTGTTGGATTAGTAGTGCAGCTTCCTTTGCACTCCACCTCCAGAGTACCTTCATAATTCACTAACTAGGCTTACTAGCAGACTAAAAGAAACAGAAAACAATGTGAACTTGAAGGTTGTTGTTGCTGTTATGTGCTGTCGAGTCGCTTGCGACTCATAGCGACTCTATGTACAACAACCCTAAACTCTGCTCTGTCCTGTGCCAATCGCACTGTCTCTGACACTCCCATCCCGAGTACCCCAGTCACTGAATCAATCCACCTAAAAAATATGGAATGCTTTACAAATTTGCATGTCATCCTTGCGCAGGGGTCATGCTAATCTTCTCTGTATCGTTCCAATTTTAGTGTATGTGCTCCTGAACATAAAATTGTTACTGTTGTTGATTGCCTTTGAGTTGAGCACAACTTATTGCAACCCTATAAACAAAAGGCCTGAAACCCCTTTACAGCTATCGATGTTTGTCAAATTATGCATGTTTATTTTTTCTTAAAAGAAAGGGACAAAAATTTCAGGTACCTGTGGGGCGATATCAGAATATCTGACATGCAAGTAATCAAAGGTCCATAGGAGGAAGAGGAGAGATAATGGGACCGAAAACATTGGAGGTAATAATAGCCAAGACGTTTCCAAAATTTTGTCAAAGACCATTTTAGAGCTTAACACATCTCAAATGGAAAAATTGTGAAGAAACATGAAACGTATTCTTCAGAACATCACAATTAAGCTATTGAAAAACTAAAAAAAAAGAAAGAAAAAAGCGAAAGTAGCTGGATTCAAACCATACATATGGAAAGAGTGATTAAAATAACCTTAGGAACCCTAGAGGGCAGAAGGCAATGAAAATACCTCTTTAAAGTTCTAAAGGGAGGGGGAACTATTAAACTTGGAGTTTTACATCCAATGAAAATACCCTTGAAGAATAAGAATGAATAAAATTTACTGACAAAGACAATTTATTGCCACCAAGTTCATACCACAAGAAGTAGCAAAGGAAGTTTCTTAGGTTGAAGGAAAATGATACCAGTGGGGAACTCGGCTCTTTGTGAATAACTTAGGAGTTTCAGAAATAGTTAATATCTTGGAAAAACATTTCCTTCCACTGATTTATTTTAAAAGACCCTTTAAAGTAAAAATTATTATATTTGTGCTTGTAATAAAGAGATCTGGTGGTATAGTGGGGTAGGGGTTGGACTGCTGTCTGAAAGGGAATTTATTGAGCCTACGAGGTCTTCCATGGGAGAAAAGAGAGGTAGTCTGTTCCCATTAAGCTTTACAACATTGAAAACTAGAAGGGACAGTTCCACTATGCTTCTAGAGTTGCTATGAGCTGCAATCAGCTTGACAGAAATGTCTAATGAATTATAATAAATTTAGGTGTTAAAAGTCATGGTAGCACCACAGTTAGGTGTTTGGTTGTTAATTGAAAGATTGGTGGTATGAACCACTCAGCGGGCTCACAAGAGAAAGACAGTGTTCAGCATCCATATGATTACAGCTAATGAAACCCTTTGGGTTTATTCTGAATCTGAATCTACATGACAGTACCTAACAACAATAGGTACGACAACTATCATAAAATAAGCTAACAAGATTGATCTAGTTTTGTATATGACAGGAACCAGTATGATACTTGCTCTGAGTAGACTCTGAAATGTTAAGGATATATGATGCAATTCCTAAAGCAATGACTGAAAATATACTACAAAGTTACACCTAAAAATTCAATATGTTAACAAAATTCAGTATGTTAACATGGAATCCTAAATATTTTAATACTATGAAAATAGAGGGGAAACAAAAAGAACCAAAAAACCAATGAAAACAAGCAGAAAGCAAGTTTAAAATGTTATTCCTTCAAGTCAGCCATGGCTCAGTGACCCTGTATTATAGGTCCCCCCTCCCACACTATTCTCATGATCTCTGTCATGCTCAAGTTTATGGATACTGTCACTGTGTCAGTCCATCTTGTTGAGGGTCTTCCTCTCTTTCTCTGTCCCTCTACCTTTCCCAACGTGATGTGTCTTCCCAAGGACTAGCCCCTCCTGCCAACATGTCAAAGTATTCAAGACCATGTTTCACCATCCTTGCCTCTAATAAGCACCTTAGTTACATTTCTTCAGATAGATTTGTTTGATGTTTTGGCAGTTCATGAGTTATTCAGTACTCTTTGCCAGTACCACGTTCAATTGCATCAATCCTTCTGTCATCTTTATTCATTGTCAAACTTTCAGAGTATAGAAAGTGATCATGGTGTAGACGAGCTCTGGTGGCCTAGTGGCAAGAAGCTGCACTACAATCACAGAGGTATGTGGTTCAAAACCACCAGGTCTTCTACTGGAGAAGGAGGAACAATCTCCTGTATAAGATCTGATTTGGCGGTACACCCCCCAAAAAATTTATTTTTTTTTTTAAAAAAGATCATGGTTTATATCAGGTGCACCTTAGTTTTTAAATTGACAATGTTGTCCTTCAGCACTTTGGAGAGGTCCTTAACAACAGACTTATACCTCATGTAACATGTGTTTTGATTTCTTGAATCCTACTACCATTGGTGTTGATTTTCGTTCTAAGTAAAATGAAATTGTTGACAACTTCCTGAATATGTGATAACTTCCTGAATGTAGGAATGAAGTAACATAATTTTATTTTATTTTCGTCAACTAGCAAATTCTTTAACTGTTCCTTCTCCACATGATATATTCCTATAAATGTATATGTGGAATTTTTTACAGCAACATGTAAGAAATGATATAGAAATGTTTATGAAAATACCTCCTGAGGGAGGAAGCTGTTGGCAAATAAAAAAAAAATCATCCACCTTACAAAAACAAAGAAAGTAGGTATTACTTGTGTAAATACATAGTAAGTACACCTTTATATGTAATTACATTAACCTGCTGCTATCACACTCAGTCAGACTCTCGACAGCTCCACATGTTTCAAAGCAGAACTGCTCAGAGGCTATGATCTTACAAAAATAAGATCACTCCATTCTTCCACAGTCCTCCTGGATAGAGCCAAAATACACCCTTTGAGTTAGTTGTTTTTGTGTGCTATCAAATCAGAACCAGCCCATAGTTACCTCTCCAGTGGGTTTTCAGAGGCAATGAATCACACAGGAGGAGATTTCCATCCTTCTCCCACAGAGCAACTGGTGGATTCGAACCACATACCTAGAGCTCCCTTTAAATAGGACACATTGCTGTTGTTAAGAACTGTTGAGTCAGAACCTACCCATAGCAGACCCCTCACCAGGCTTTCAGAGTCAGTAAATCACATGAGCAGAGACTGCCCATCTTCCTCTCATGGAGCAGCTAGTGGATTCAAACCTTTGCCTCTGAGTTGACAGCACAACTCCTGACTACTCAGCCACCAGAGCTCACTAATTTAATGTAAATACATAGGCAAAGATTTACTTTGCAAATTGTATGCATAACAGGGCTAGAGTAACTTTATTAATAATAGCTAAGATGTGATTTTAAAAAGAAGAGTATTACCAGTGATGAAAAGAATATTCATAAAATAAAAGGGTCAATTTATCAGAAAGATCTAATAGTCATAAATGTGTATATGCTTAATATTAGGCCTTGAGAATTTATGAAGCAGATATTGACAGTGTTAAAGGAAGAAAAACAATTTCACAGGCATAATAGGGTGCTTTAACACATCTTTCATATTAATTAATAGAACTAAGCACAAAAAATTATAACATAGGAACTCCAACTAGCATCATTAACCACCTTGACCCAATTAGTATTTGTAGAACACTTCACTCAACAATGCAGAATATGCTTCTCTTTTTAGTGCATGTGATAACTTTCACCAAGATAAAACATTTCCTGGATTATTAACCAAGTTTCAGTAAATTTAAGGTGGTTAAAATCATACAGAGTACACTTTCTGTATATATTTACATAGAAATGAAGTAACATAATCTTGTGCAACGTATTTCAGAAATTAGGAGGATAGAACCCTTCTGAAATTATTCTGGGATGAGGCTAGCATATTACTAATACCAACCCCTAAGAAGAAAGATGTTACCAAAAATTACAGAATAATGAGCCTGATAAACATAGACACAGAAATTATTTTCAAAATAATACAAATCAAATGCATGCTATATAAAGCAATTAATATGTTAGTACCAATTTGAATTAGCCCCAGGAATGTAGGATGTATTCAAGATCCAAAGGTAAATGAGTATAATCAGCAAAATAAAAGATTAAACTATGTGATCAATTTGATAGATGCAGAAAAATCATTTGAAAAACATCATCTATTCATGATATATTTTCTCAGTAAGGAGTAGTAGTAAGTAACTTCCTTAACCTGGGAAAGGTCATTTACATCAAACCAGTAGTGATAGTGACCATTGTTGTTAACAATAAAACATTTAATGTTGCCATTGTGAGATCAGGAGCAAGGTGAGAATTCCTTTGTTTATTTTCCTATTACCATTACACTGGAGAGTCTACACAATGTAATAAAGCAAGAAAAAGGAATAAAGTTTGTGCCAAAAGAATTTTCTTTTTTCAGATGACATAATTGCAATGTAGAAAATGCTAAGGAATCTACAAAATGATTACTAGAAGTTAGTTAGTAAATATAGCAGGGTTACAGGATACAAAGTCCTTATACAAAAACAAACTATATTTGTATACTAACAGTGTTGTCGTGTACCATCCAGTTGGAACTGGACCATAGTTGACCCTCCAGCAGATTTGCAGAGGCAGATAATCACACAGATTTTCTGTCATTTTCTCACTCAGCAGCTGGCAGATTTGAACCACATGCCTTTGGGATTGCAGTGCAGCTTCTTACCGCTTGGCCACTTGGACTGCAAAGAGTCACTGTTGTTTCTTGTTAACAACAACAAAGATGACATAAAGTTTAAGAGACTGTATGTGCAGCTTAGATGCAAACACCATGCCATGTTATATGAGGGATTTTAACACCTCTGGATTTTTATATCTTTGGGAATCATATGCTGTATTGACCTGAGAAGCTGTGAAGAGAGGCAAGAAGTTAATTTAACAAGTACAGAGAGCTCCTTGGAGGCAAAGATGAAGAATCTCCATCTTTCATACTTTGGCTGTGTAATTAGTCAAAGGTATTCCTTGGAAAGGTTCAATCATGATTGAAAAGATAGACCACCAGTGAAGGAGAAGAAGACCTCCAATAAGACGGATTGACGGGGTGACTTCAGCAGTGGGCTGTAGTGTGTCAGAGGTGGTGAGGATGGCACAGGGGAGGGCAGGGATCAGGTTAGCTGTTCATAAAGTCACTATGGGTCATTCTCTTTAGCACCTAACAACAACAATAGTTAATTTTATGAGATGAGTCTGAAGTCAGTCTGAGTGGGTAAGGAAAGGTTTCTTGAAGACTGATATGTCTTGTTGCTGGTATCCTGCAGTCCCATTTTAAGAAAACTGATCATTTCCTTAGAGTCTTAGAGGGTAGAAACCAATCTATGCAAAATAACTAGAGGCAGAAGAATTGATTGGGGGAGGGGGGATCAAAGGAGAAGCAACGTTTGTATGTGGAGATTGGTTATCAGGTGCTAGGATAATGTCACAAGGTGAGTCTGAAAGTAAAAATAAGTCATCAAGTCCTGGGAAGACTGAGAGGATTTGGGGCTTTAGATGCTAAAAACTCCAGGAACATGTGAGTTAAAGGTAACACTGTGTGTGATATGAAGATGTGGGGAATCTGTGTACTTTAGTATATTGTCTGCTGCTTATCATCAGAGCGTGTTTGTTTTGATAATTACACTGTCAGACTGGAAAAAGTAATACGTGAAGTGAGAAGGTTTTCCAAAATCTCTTGAATTGGAATCATGAACTGTTCATCCACTGTCCACTTCATGATGGACCACCACATTTATTCATTAAAAGTAAAGAACTAAGCAAATTTTTTTAAAGTGTATGTAAGAATATGCTAAAATTACAAGTGAGTTGAATGATTGCATCAGATTGTGAGAAGAATTCAAACACCAAGACAAGAAGGAAGCAAAGATGCCAGTGTAAAGACTAAGGTGTATGCCTTGTCCAAGCCACGGGATTTCCAATTGCTTCATGTGTGTGAAAGGTGGAAATGATTAGGGAAAATTAAAGAAGAATTGGTGTCTTTGAATTGTGGTTTTGGTGAAGAGTATTGACTTACTATGGATTTTGAAAAGAAAAAAAAGTAAATCTGTCTTGGAATAAATGTAACCAGGGGAGTCCCTACAGTAAAAAAATGATGACACTTAAAAAAATATATTTGGTTTGTTGGTTTTTTTTTAAATGGTGAGACTTCATCTCACATATTTTGTGTATGTTGTCAGGAGGGTCCAGTTGCTGGAAGAGAATTAACATGCTTTGACAGGTAGGTGGAGGGTCCAAGAAGAGGAGGATGACCCTCAATGAGAGGACTGACACAGTATCTACAACAGTAAACTTGAACGCAGCAGAAATTGTGAGGATATCACAGGATCAGTTAAGGTTTAGATCTGTGGTACATAGAATCACTATGATTTGGAGCTGACTTGTGGCACCTAACAAAAAGAACAAGTAAAGGCAGGGCTGTTTGAGCTGAAATGGCAGCAGTTACAAGAGTGGACGCTGCTGGTCTAATGACAAAATCAGGTAATCAAGACACCCCGTGTGGACCTCTCCCTGGACACAGCGATGGTGAGCCAGCCTCAACCTATTACCTTGGGGGTGTTGTACAGACTGGGACATGCTTCTTTAACTGAAATGGACTGATATTAAGTGTGTTGGTATACAGGCTAGTGGATGGATGCATCATCTGCTTCTTACCAAACAATATGGAAGAAGAAACAATCTTGACAATGAAGTTGATGGTTATATGTTTGGAGATTCATCTGTGTAGGGGTCTGTGGAAGACTTTGACATATGCGTCATTTAGTCCTTACAGTTGCTGTCAGTTTAGGTTCCTCTATAGAAGACAGGGTGCTCTGATGGTGTAGAGTATCAAGTGTGGTGCTGCTAATCAAAAGATCAGTGATCCAAATCTACCAGTCTGTGCTTCTCCATTGAGATTTATAGCCTTGGAAAATCAATGGAGAGATGATGTGAGTTGTAATTTCCTCAACAGAGGCAAGTTTTTAATTATGAAGAGAAAGACCCTCGATGAGGTGAATTGATTCAGTGACTGGGGTAATGGAAATAGGTGTGTTGGAAACAACACTATTGGCACAGAGTAGAGCAGGGTTTAGGGCTGTTGTACATAGGATTGCTATGAGCCGCAGGCAACTCGACGGCACATAACAACAACAAGCTAAATGCTAGTAACCCCCTTTTAATGTACTTATTTTGAAAATCACAACTGCTGGTATACCTGATTTGGATTGTTCCCAACATTAAAAGTGTGATAGTATCCATTCGTTCTTATTAGGTTTCTTGTTGAGAAATTGGATATATCAGCACATGTACCGCTTCTCAAACCTTGCTTAATATATAAGTATTCAGTGACTTTCCACTATTCTGTTATGTTACTTTATAAAACATATGAGAAAGAAGAAACTGATCCTTTTAAAAAAACCAAAAAATTAAGGTGCAGATACAAATACACACGCATACAGTGTCAGTGAACACTGCACTTCTCTTCTGCTACCATCAAAGGCTATTAAAATGTAGGGCCTGCTATTGTATATTTATTCAGACATCAATCTTAATCAGCCTCTTTGCTACTTTGGCGGTAAGGGCATTGTAATTCTATTTTTATCGGTTCCTTCCTGTGCACCAGACATTCAAAATAGCATGAGTAAGGATCAGAAATATCTTAATGGATTTGGTTCCCAGAGATACCAGTGACTAGAGGAAGCGTTTTGCAGAAATTTCTTCCTGAGTTAATAAGGAAGGTAAGTGGCAAAGGTGTGGTAGGGGAAGGCAGCTCTAAGTTTCTGTGGGTGAAAAGGCCAAGATCAAGTGGCAGGATGAACTGTGTAGGGCCCTACAAAAAAATGCAGGGTTAGAGCAAAATTGCTTCCCTTTTTCAGACAATGATTGGGCCTAAAGGATAAAACCCAGACCACTGGTGCAGAGTCAATTTTGACTGATGGTGACCCCATCTGGGACAGAATAGAATTACTCTACAGGTTTCTGATGACTGTAATCTTTATGGAAGCAGGTTTCCAGGCCTTTATTTCATGGTGCTACTGGGTGAGTTTTTTAACTGCCTGCCTTTAGATTGGTACTTAAATACAAATTTTTTTGTGTCACCCAGGGGCCTGATGTTTGGGCCACCATTGTGTAATTGATCGCATTGTGTTTATGATAATACTGCCTCTCTTTGTGAGGAGCTATGTTTTGATAAACAGACTTCCTGATGAGGTCATCCTGGTCATACACACATGTACACAGATGCAGGGGTTCCTGTGTCATTCATATTTTCATTAAACCTCTTTCTTTTCTCTCTTCCCTGCTGTCTGCTTTTCTTTTTCTCATTCTATCTCCTCTCCTCCACCTCCCCCTTCCTTTTTCCTACTTCTCTCTCACTTTCCTTCATTGCCATTTTGTACTTAGACTGGTCAGTACCAGAAGATTAGCAAAACTTGGAAAATGAAGACTAGAAGGAGGCAAAAATGAGATCCTATTATCCAGAACAACCAGTGTTCTTACAAAAATGCATACATACAGCAGTTTCCCAAATGGTGGCAAATTATGCCACTTAGTGAAGTATGATATATAATTTTACGAAATGCACAGACGAACATTTGTTATTTAGTAACTTTGTGTTGCATGCATATTGAAATGTGTGCATGTGTGTGTGTGCAGGAGAGATAGAGTATATGTGTAACACACCAAATTTAGGATTTCATGTGTTGTTGTTTAGAGGATAGATTTGTCTCAGTAGTAAAAATGAGCCCATATATAGAAAAATATTTCGTGAGTTTCAGGACAGGTGGTACACAGATGTGGCAAGTGACACGTAGCTCTACATGCGCTCTGAGGTTTGGGAAGCACTTTTGTAATATGTGGCATCTTTGGCCTGAACTGGAGACCTCTGGGGAGCTCTGTTACCTTGTCTGTGAATTACAGGGTTTGTCCACCTCAGGTGATCTCTGAGAGTCATCCACCCCATCTTTACTTGCCTCTGTCATGGCATCAGTGAATCTATCTCAGACATAGGGATTCTGAATACAACCCCCTCACCCTCCTTGCACCTCCAACAATTCCACAGCTGCATCTATGGAGAAAAAGCCAAAAACATGAGTAATCATTCTGTGCCAGAGCTTGAGTTGTTAAACATTTAAACATGTGTTGCAGGTGTGAATTTCATTGCATGGTGATACACAGATGCGAAAAAATTGCACATCAATTTGTTTGTTTGTCTGTTTGGTTTTAGAGTTAGCGTGAATATAAAGCTGAGCCTTTATTTCTTTGTGTGAGGAGGAATTTTATTCTCACTTCTGTCTATGCTCCTTCTGCCCTGGCTTCTGAGGTAGGGCCTTAGGGGAATCTAGGAAGTTTCTTGTTGACCATTGCCTATGGGTCTTTGTTGGCAGTTCAAAGCTTCTGGAAGGCTGGTGATTGCTCTGCGTTCTCTGATGTGGGCTCAGGAACTTTTGTCCTAGTTGGGAGTTAGAGAACAGAGGATGATCAGGTCTTCTAAAGGATACCACACTGCCGTTCCTGCTGGGGCCTTGTTACTCCCCATCACTCCAGTCCTTTGCCAGGAATTCCAGCTGGATCTTCCCTATTCCAAACAGTTATTCCCACTTCAGCTTATTATCTTCACTGCTTCTGATAATCCTTCACCCCCACCCTGTTCCCTAAGGCACGCATCCACTCCCCTCCCCAACACATTGACCCACTTTCATGCCCTCAGTGAAAACAAAAACCAGGAAGGGTGGGAGTGGGGTGTCTCTAACAACTTGTGCTTTAAACCATGATTTATAAACACCCCTGAGGCAAAGGAACACAAAAGCCTTCTTAGAACATGGAGAAGAAATGCAAACACAGATTAATATTTTTATTAACTGTTCTCATAGATATTAGGTAAAAAGTTGAAATATATGTAAATGCTTATAGCATCATGCGCTCATACAAACACAAATACACATACACTTTCAATTTAGATGTTCAGTCTAAATATGTGTAATTGTTTGTACCCTCAAATCTGAAATGACCCTTAGCTGACTTTCCAGTGGGTTTTCAGAGACAGAAAATAGCACAGGAGGAGATTGGCCATCTTTCTTCCAAAGAGCAGCTAGTGGATTCAAACCACATGCCTTCAGGCTGGAAATTCAGGTCCTTACAGATAAGTCTAATTTCCCATTCTCACCAATAATAGAATGTCATGGTCCTATAGACCTTAATAATGATCTCACTTAAATGCATTTTACCTGAATACAGTTAGGTAGGTGTGTGGAGCCACAATACCCTGGTGCAAAGTTTCCAGGCCTCTTTGCCACCTGGCCTCCAGCAAAGGGTAAGCGGTGGTGGTTTGATTTCTTGTAAAGAGCCCTTCCCTCAGGAGAGCCAGCTTCTTCTCTGCTGGGCAGACTATTACGAGCCCAATTCTTGTGGGTGGCCCTGGCCGCCACCACCACCACCGCTCTCTCTTCTCATTGTCACTTCAGTCTCATGGAGGATGGAGGCATCTTAAAGTGACTAATAGACAAGGTCTTTCTTTTACCACCTTTGTAAATATTTCTTGGTATTAATCCCTTTACTGATTTATTTTGCTATCCGTGCAAACAAGTCAGAAAATGAAACCCACTTCCCTGGAGTTGTTTCTGACTGAGAGCAGCCATCCATTAAGTTTCTGAAGCTGTAAATCTTCATGGAAGGAAACTTCCTGTCATGTTCTTCATGATAGATTCCGACCACTGGCCTTTTGATTGGCAGTGCAGCACATAACCCATTACACCACCAGAGCTACGAAAAGGAAGAGAAATGTGCTAAATAATCTAATTATGTGTTAATTCACTGGAACAAATAATAATGCCTTTTGTTTAGTTGTTGTGTACCGTCGAGTCAGAACCAACCCATAACTAACCCACCAGCAGGTTCTCAGAGGCAGTTAATCATACAGGAGGAGATTGTCTATCCTTCTTCCAAGGAACAGCTGGTGGATTCGAACTGTATGCCTTCAGGATTGCAGTGCAGATTTTTACCACAAGGCCACCAGAGCTCTCTTTTGTTTACTTACTCAGCAACTATTTATGCAACACCTTCTTTTGCCAGATAGAACCAAGTCTCATAAATCCCTAATGAGGATTAGAAAAAAGGAAAAGAAAAATAGCATTTTTCTCAAACAGTTGACATGCCTTCATGCGTGCACATGCATATAACTTATGCAGCATGTATAGAAAACTGATGTACAAAGGGATTTCACAGTTTGAAAAAAATATAATACAGTGCATGTTATTTGTGTAGAATATGATAATACTAGTAATATGCCAATAAATTTTATGCATACACTGTAATAAAATGAGATGAAGACATAAAGAATAACAGTTCACCACTTCAGGTCAGGTTATCTGGTGGCATAGTGATGAAGCATTTGGCTTTTAACTGAAAGGTTGATGTTTTGAACCCATGAGGAGCTCCTTGGGAGAAAGACCTGGCAATGTGTTCCCACCAAGATTATAGCTTCTCATAAAGATTACATCATCTCATAAAAAACTCTATGGAGGTTTCTGTCTTATGGGGTGGCTGTAAGCGGAAAACCACTCAATGATAGCACACAACAATTACAGTTATTACAACTTTGGTTTATATCTTTCAGATACACTCCACTGGCTAAAACCCTCTACTGTTTTCACTTTCTGTTCAGTTTATTCAGAAACCACAAACTAGAGCTTATCAGGGAGGGCTGTATTTGCCCTCCAAGTATGATGGGGTTTTATTTGCAGTAGTTTTCTTAAGGAAATAAGCAATTGAGTGTAAAAGTCTTCTTCAGGTTAATTTTCACAGAGGAAGATATTTGAATGGCCAAAGACTGATGAAGAAATCACTGGTTATAAGAGAGATACAAATCACAATGAGATACCATTTCACTCCAGTAGCAGTGGCAAAGTTTAACAGGACAGCAGATAATACAGGATACAGGAGAGGATGTGGTGAGATAGGAACTCTTACACATTGTTGGTGGGATTGAACAATGGTACCACCTCTCTAGAAGGCTGTTTAACGCTTCCTCAAAAAGCTGAACATAAAAATTCCACATGACCCAGCTAATTCCACTGCTAGGAATATAGCTCAAGAAAATGAGAACTGAAGCACAAAGACTTGTACCCTGGTGTTCAAAGGTGTGTTATTCCCCATCACAAGAACATGGAAACAGCCGAGGTGTCTAACGACAATTGAATGGATTGAGAAATTATTCACATAATGGAATACTACGCAGCATGCAGGAACAATAATTTTGTAAATTATTACCTAACATGGAGAGCATTATGCTGAGTGAACTAACTCAGTACGAGAAAGACAAATACTGTATAAAACCATTATTGTAGAGTGACTATGAGGATCTGAGGGGGGGTGGAGGGTAGAAGCAGAGGGATGAGGATGTGCAGGGTGAGGGGAGGATTTAATCATGAAGTCGCACAATTTGATGGAGGGGGGGTGGAAATGGGAAGGAACAGGTGTGAAAAACAATGTATTCAAACTTTGTAAATAAACTGATATAAAAAAAAGTTTTCTTGTGGGACATGCATCCTCTATTCAGGGTATAAACCTCATCACAATTCCCAATTGTTGTAACATCCTGGCTTCACTTCAGTAATGTAACTACATAAACCTTAAGTGTAGCTGAGTTTACAACTCCAGCCTGAACCATTTAGCCAATTTTAATTCATGTCGATCTCTCTCAAGGAACTTGATGGCATATTATATAATGTATCTGGCTGCTCATTCAGATCCATCAGCCACTTTGTGGGCAAAAGATGGCCATCTCCTCTTTTCACGATTTACAACCTTGAAGACCCAATGGAGGGTCATTAGACGTTGGAATGGATGAAATGGCAGTGAGTAGTATCTCTCAACCATTCCTAATAGTTCTCTTTCATTTTTATAATAATATGTTCTCTGGAAAGTTGATCTTTTTTTTTTTATCCTGTCTCCAGGCAGTTAATGTTTTCCACCAACCCCTTTCTATATAAATCCTTCCCTTCAGGATTTATAATCTCTTCACATAGTCCCTTTAAGACTCCTTGCTAAACTTTCCATTCATTAGTTAAGTACCGGATGATAAGGATTGTGCCCTTTTACATAATTTTTCCATGTGGGTAATAAATGCATCTATTTACTTCAGCTTCCATCCATTAAGAATACTACAGTGGCTTTTTATTTTATCAATTACATGGAAGTTAGAACGATCAGATTGGGACATTATTGGCCTTGTTTGCAAGTACTCGGATGTCAGTAAATGTCTCTTGAAAACCCAGCCCATTAAAAAAATATGCATTGCTAGTTGTAAATAGACACAGGATTTTTTTTTTTTGGTTCTAAATGAAGGAAGTCATTGTTTAAAACAATACTTAAAAGAGACCAATTGTCTTCTTCCTTCTTAAGAGTTTTTCTGAACATACATTTTTAGTATCATCACAATATTTTAAAAGTACGTAGTAGGCTGTTTTATTTTGGTTTTTGTTTTTATGCAAATAATATGTTATTATTCCTTCATAGTCAAATCTGTAGATTCTAGATGATTTTTGCTCTTTATCTAAAAGGGCCATATTGTTGTTGTGGTGGTGGTAATGGTGATGGTGACGGTGGTGATGGTGATGGTGGTTGTGGTGGTGGTGGTGGTGGGCCATCAAGTGAGAACTGACAAGTCATTGCTGACCTTCCAACAGGTTTTTAGAGGCTCTAAAACAAAAGAGATTGGCCTTTCTTCTCCCTCAGAGCAGCTGCTGGATTTGAACTGTTTGCTTTTGGGTTAGAAGCACAGCTACTCACTAGGCCACCAAGACTCTCTTCCCTTTGGTTTCTGAGGCTGTAAATGGCAACAGGAGAAAACATCCCATCTTTCTCCCTCCAAGTAGCTACTGGATTTGAACTACCTTTGGGTTAGCAATACACTTGCTAAGGATCATGTCACCATAAAGTCTTGTATCTCTGATTACTCTCCAGTAATAGGTCTGTCTCTACTCTAGAAAAGGGAACTCTGGTGGCCTAATGGTAAGGAGTTCTAAGGCACACAGTTCAAATCCCCAACTGCTTTGTGGCAGAAAGACAATCAGTCTACCATTGGTTCTGAAAACCTGCTGGAGGGGCAGGCTATGTGACATTGAGCTAGTTCTGACTCAGTGATACATAACAGCAACAACAACTACTCTCAAATGCAGGGAGATGTGAGAAGCAGGTGTAAAATATCAACATTCAATTTCCATGTCTCAAAATGGACCCAGACCTGGGGAAAGCTGTTCAAGTTTGTTAACACAGATCTCTGTATTGAAAGGTGTAGTGTTTGTTATTGTATTTCACCTGCATCTCACAGCCTGGACCTCAGAGTCTGATAATACTTGATGGAGACACAAGCACTTGTAGAATTACAGGTAATAAATTGATCAAATGAATTTATGCAAGTCAATGAGTGTCCAGCATCCCATGATCTCCTGAAACATCACCACATTTCCATGTGTATATAACTAACTTTCAGAATTAGAAATGTAATATAGAAATTAGATTGTCAGACTGATTTTCATTGTGAATATGTAAGAGCCAACAGAATGTTGTTAGGTGCCGTGATGTCTACTGTGACTCACAGAGACCCTGTGGACCACAGAATGAAATCCTGCCAATCCTGCACCATCCTCACAATCTTTCGGTGCTTAAACTCAGTTTTAGTGGCTGCGTGAGTCAATCCATTTTATTGAGAATCTTCCTCTCTTTATTTTTTCAATCTTCCACAATTCTAAGCATAATGTCCTTTTCTAGGAATCATTCACTTCTGATCACATCCTCTCAGTAAGTAAGTCAAAGTCTCACCATCTTTGGTGCTAAGGAGCACTCGGACTGCACATCTTCTGGGAGATTTGTTTGTTCTCTTGGTGGTCCCTGGTACATTCAATATTCTTCACCCATGCCATGATTCAAAGGCACTAGTTCTTCCTCAGTCTTCATTTTTCATTGGCCAACTTTCACATGCGTATGAGTATGAGGTAATTGGAAATACCATGGCTTAAATTGGGTGCACCTTAGTCTTTATAGTGACATCCTTCCCCTTGAGCACTCAATAATCTTTATAAGATTAAGCCACTATCATCAAATTTTCATAAGTATTCTTTGTTTCTTACTGTTATTAACATTGTTGTCAATTTCTGTCAAGTCATTTCCAACTCAGGATGACTCCAGTGTGCAAAGTAGAATTGCTCCTTGGGGTTTTCAAGGTTGTGATCTTTTTGGAAGCAGAATACCTGGCCTAATTTCCAGTGTGCCTCTAAGGTGTATTTGAACTACTAACTTTCTAACTACTAACTTTCTAGTTAGTAGTCTCATGTTGTGCCACCTAGAGATTCCTCTCTGCTGTGTTTTGGGGTGTTTTTTTTAAAAAAAGCCTCTTAATTGCAACAAGGATATGTTTACTTTCTGAGACGTTTTTGGATTTATTTCTTGTTTTCCTGGTCATTTTTATGTTCTGCCTTATGCGTATGCTTTTGGAGTTATTTAGTGCTATTGTTAGGAGTTCTGGTAGCGTAGCCAATAGCATTGTTGTGGTGTTAGCCAAAGACTAACGTGCCTTGTAATGGCTCTTCAGAAGAATAGGCAGTGTACTCCTGTTACAGTTCACAGCCTTGGAAACCTGGAGAATTGGAGTCTACTTGACAACCGAGACTTTGAGTATTGAGTGTTGGTTTTAGTTGCCATTTCCTTTCTGTTCTTAATGTTCTTTTTATCCAGCTCAAGGTGCTGGAATCTGTGCTCTGATGTCAGTCCAATATCTCTCTTTATTCTCTAGTTCTTGGCTCTCTGTGTTCTATGTCACAGATGAAACCAAATCCCATTTAATGCTATCTCTGGTGTGGCATCACCACTTTGTTATGTGGTTCTTTTTCACAGACATAATTCCCAACCCTGCCTCCAATGATTTGGAATTGGTGCTGCCCCAGATTCTTGTCAGTGAAGATATTTCTGTTTGTGGGATTTTAAACTGACATTTAGTTTATACTGTGTCCAAAGGAAGCAGAAATATATTTAAAAGGTAGAAGAGACAAAGAAAAAGACAACTTTTACCAAATAGCTAATTGCAGAATAAATTCAGCTTTTAGAAGGAATCCAGGATCTCCTGGACTTAAAAGTGCTGTGAGACAGGCATTACCCTTATCTGCCCATTGTTGCCTTGGTTTTAGGGTGTACCTGGTCTGGTATGTGTCCTGTACAAAAATCCCGGTGGTCTCCATAAAGTCTGAGCTCCTGGGGTTTTCTCTTCCCTACGTAAGTGATCATGTAGTCTGCAAAGCAGAACAGATGCCAGGCCCACTCCCAAATAAAGACACCTGGCTGTCATTTGCCTTCAGATAGTTCAAGTCATGACCTTTCATTTTGGGGGAGAAGAAAGAGACTATGAGTTTGGCTTCCTGAAAACAGGTGCCACTTTGGGGAAAAACTAATTATCACAGTGCCCTTGTTCTGCTCAGGATTTCAGGAGGAAGAAATGTTTGATTCTGGGGCCATGTGAACCAATCTAACAACACATACAACAGGGGATTTGGGTTCAGGAAGACATCATTTCTGATTTTGTGGAACTAAGTTAACTCTTGTCACATCCTGGAATAATGGCGGGATGGCAGAGAGCCCCTATATGAAGCTCTGTAGATTTGAAAACTGTCATGCTGAATATTTTATGACCTCCTTGTGAAGGTCTCTCTTTATCACATGACCTTAAATCACAGTGATGCTTTCCTCCTTATGAGGACTTGGCCATTCCCAATTGCTGAAAAACCTCAAGAGAGGCAACATTTCAAAATTCACAGGTAGTTGAGGTTTTCTTTTCTGAGTTAGGATAGTTAGAGATTTTTCTTATCAAAGAATGGTAGTTGTCATAGTGACTATCTCTTCTAAACCAGATATTCCATTGTTCCATTTTTGGAAAATTCACACTCTGCGAAGTTGAATTTATATGTGACTACATGGTTTATGGGCTACATGGTGTGTGAAAACATTGAGAAGCAGGCACTTTGCTGGGCATGTACACCCTCGTGGTCAGCAGAGCGATGTGCTACAGACTGTGCCACCCAGGCTGCTTCGCATCACCTGAGGAGACTATCATTAACATAAATGTATCATCCCCACTTATCTAGGACATTTTGACCCTATTTGTAAGCTTTTTCCCTGACCTCTCCTGAGTAATAATCCCAGTGCCTGGCCCTTTGACTAACGTTCATTTACTGGTGATAGGGCAAGAAATGTAGACTTTACCACCTGTGGTCATTTGATGCCCAACAAAGTGTGAGAACAAGTGACTGAAGCTATGGCTGTTTAACTGTCTTTGCTCCTAGAATTGTTCCTTCTAAACTGATACATGAAGGAGACATTTTCCTGACTCCTTCCAGTAGCTACCGAAGTCAGAATACATATGAATCTGGTTAATTCTGAAGTTAGTTAGAATATGAATATTTAAGATTTCTTTTTGCTGATTTTTAAAACTGTGTTGTCCTTATTCTTAGTTTCATTCCTCTCCGTGTTACAGAAGGAGAGTTGATGTAAAATGCTGAGCTTCTCCATTATACAATTGCATATATATATATATATATTTATGTATATATATTAAATGCCACCTTATTAGTGTCTTCACACACTAATGAGAATGTTGTTCTAATTGATCTTTGCAACTCAACCTGTCACATTTTATGGAAATCCTGTGGATCACAATAATCCCATCCGCACCCAATCACAAGGGTGGCATAGAACGAGGTAGCATTTCGTTGTGTTGATCCTGGGGTCTTCGTGATTCCCGGGGCTGATTCAGGAGCAACTGCTAACCACAATGATTTCATTTTTAAGAAACCTTTTCTGTCCCTGTCAACCTCTAGACATCTCTGGTGCTTGGGACTGGAAAGAACCTGGAAGCTCATCTGATCTTTTTCTCCCGTTTAGCGCAAGAGCAAACAGGCTGAGAAGCAGCCAGGAAGTGCTGTTCTGAAGAAATCCAGAAGAGCCCAAGACTTTGACTGTCTAGTGAGGGCTCTCTCCACTTGGCTCTGTTGCTTTCTACATGAAAGCACATGAAGTCCTTGCGTGGAGGACTTCATTTCCTATGTTTTAGGAATATCAACGTGCTGTAAGTGTTGCAGCAGCAGCAGTTGTCTGAGCATTTAGAAATCATGAGCTTAGTGTATATCACTTTATTTATGTCATCCAACTATACCTTCGCTCTGTGGACGTAGTTTCTAGGAAGCCAACATATATAAATAGGAAAGTTTGCAAGTAAAACCCAAGCAACCCTCTTTACTAATTCACACATGCCAAGTCAGCATACATTGCCAAGTTGATGACAGTCTCTGGAATATTGGAAAAGGCATGACAAGAGTTCCATGAAATACTACCCTTACCAGTGTCTTCTGTGTTAGAAATGGAGACACTCGAGTGCTCCCTGGTTGAGGCATCTGTAAGTCAGACTTGCAGGGCAGGACGGCAGTGTGAGAGCACTGAATATGCCCAGAGGCTGCGTCTGATCTTGGCTGGACCTGTCCAGCTGAGGAGTCTTTACCTTTGTGGATGAGGAACTCAGGCTTTTCGTCTTGTTTAGCTGGGCTGATCTGCACTGAGACTGTTTTCCTGGTGGGGGAGGAGGGAGATGGTGATGCTTAATTGATTTACACTGTTGATAAAGAAACTCAAACACGCCTTCTGATTGTTTTGCATTCCATATGGGAGGATGAAGGCTGTAGAAACTGCCTTTTGGCATTTAAAAAAAAAAAAAGAAAGAACAGACACTGGGGTAACCTGAGGCTAAATACCTAGACTACATTCTCCCTCCCCTTTTTAGCACTATGAAAGGAAAACCTGTTCTGTTTTAAACGTATGTTAAAATAAAAATAGAGCTATTACCAGACCTCACTACAGAAGGCAGCCTTTTAAAACACACGCAGGGAGAGAAATAGCAAGTGTCTTTTGCCATCAGTGGTAATTGTCCACAGTGCCTCTTAGTTGGCCTTTTGAGAGGGATACTGGCAGAGTTTGGGGGTCTCCTTTGGTAGTTATACTGGATGACGGTTATCATGGACCCCCACTCCCCTGCAGGGATGTGCAGAAGGATACTAAGCCTCTTTGCTCTGAGAGCTGGCCAAGGTGGGTTTGGCTTTTATTCACCTGTCATCGAAGCAATATGTACTGACATTTCAAACTGCTAGTGTGGAAACAAGGTAGAAACTGGTTGGGACAACTGGGAAATTTCATTTAGACAGAATGTCAGACCCTAGTCTCCAGTGTAAATCCTAGAGGCTTTGCTTTGTCCAGTTATGCAATAACGTTCAGTGTGAAATTAAATCGGAGGCCAGTGAAAATCGGGGCAGGATCTAAATGTGTTGAGTGTGTTTTAGTTTCCTCCTGAATTTAGGAAGCTGTGTAATAATGTTTCATTCTTTAGTTCTGATGGTATCTGGAAATGAAACCAGGAAGAAGACCCTGCAATAAAGTGTCTCTGACTTCTAGAGTCTATGTCACGAGGTGGTGGGAATGCATAAGTTATAGACTCTGATTAAGGGATGAAAGAATATAGCTTTGGTTTTCAAAATCTGGCCTCTGCCCTGGTCATTTTTAATTTTCCCAGCAATTTAACCTGTATTCTTCTTGACCAAGCAAGCGATACTTTAGCTTCTAGGAGGGTGACCTGTATATATATATTCACAAACCATTCTAGTCATTTTTCTGATATAGGAATTTTAAAAAAAGGAAGGAGAATGGGGTCATTTTTATTCTAGTGCCAAGCCTTTTTATCTTTGAGAGACCAAATTATCAAATTTCAGTTTATTTTTTTTTAACTGGGTCATGAGTTTCAAAGATCATTGTTACTCTTATAGGCAGAAAGATTAAACTTGAAAAAAAAATTATAATTTTTTTCCCCTCCAGTGAATTTTTCTTTCTCCTCTCCAATATACACACGCGCACACACACACACACACACACACTCTTTTCAGGGAAAACATTTGCCTTCACTTCCTCCTATTCAGCCCTGTGCATTGTTAAGCTGATGCAGTGTTTATACACATCTTGGTTATGGCTGTAGCCCGGCTATTGTTGAAGGATGTTAGCCATTTATCACAGTACGCCAGTAAACCCATTGTAAAAATGTCCTACTAGTTAAATGAGTCTTAGATTTAATGAGGCTATAAGAATGGAAAGGTTTTTGTCATACTGTAAATAAGGTTCCTCTGGCAATGTCATCAGGATTAAGGTGCAGAATCCTTAGATTTTCCAGAAAAAGTCATTTCCTTCCCCAGGTTAAAAGACATCCCTTCCCCCTTCTAAAAGGATCTCTTAAGTTATTGTTGCTCACTCTGAGACATGAATGAAACACGGGTGTGCAGATGACGCTCCAAGATGGGGCCGGCCTTTTTGGGAAAGCCACTTCTCCGATCCCTTATAACCCTGAGTGGCACCCAGCGCACAGGCAACTTCCTTGTTATCGTCTCCTACTGCCCACGAGTTCCACTCAGATGTAGTCCCCTGTCCCATCCTCTGGGAGAGCACAGCCAATTCCCCCAAGACACCAACTCTCAGAAGGCCATCCAGTCTGTGAAGTGAGTAGATTCTGACCTAGCAGGTGGGCATTTGCCCTTTTCAGGCCAGGAAGAGAAATGCAGACCGTTTTGGAACATGACACAAACTGGAGAAAATGACCCAAAATCTTGGTGCACACAATTTTCCCCATGGGGAAAGAAAATCGGTTATTGTCTTAATGTCTAAGGAAACAAATTGAGTGAAAGTGTCACCAGACACGGGCAGCATCAGATAGTTAGGGCATGATGTTACTGTTGGGGTGGCAATATCCTATTTGCAAAAATAGCCAGTTGTGAAATTGCCCTGTTGGAGAGAAATCTGATTGTCTCTGAAAGTAAATCAAGTGGTCTCCATCTTCATTTTACCAGAGCCCCTCTAAAGCCTCAATTCAAAGAGATCAATTTTGAAGATGGCTAAATTAAAGGATGCCTTGAGGACTGCTGGCTGACATAGAGGGCACTCCTCTGGCCCGACAGGTGTCTCCGTATCTTCCTGGACCTACGACCATGGTGGAGGCAGGGACACTTCCAAGATGGAGCCCAGATCTTGATGTGAAGTCATAAGCTTTTTGGTTTGGTCTCTAAGTTTTCCCATCAATGAAAAGGTCCCAGGGAATCAATTGCTTCTATTTTGGTGATAGTCAGAGATTTAACTGAGCTGCTGGTAGTTAACCTTTTATAGTTCTTTAAAGTTCTGAGTACACAATAAAGTGCAAAGGACGGTGTTTTCCTTCAAAGCCCACAGCACATAACTCAGTTGTCTGTCTGTGTGGGGAGCCCTGCTGACCCTGGGGAGTGAGACTTGGATGAGGTGCCTTAGGTACTGGCATTCTCCGCCAGGACGGCCTCTTCGCCATCTCCCCCTACAAGATTTCAAGACTCTTTCTCTCCTCACTCATTTTGCAAGTAAATCCCTTCAGTTTTGTCATCTCAGCCTTTTTTTTTTTTGCCAAACTGGCTACACTGATATTGGCAAATAAACATGGCAATGCTCTTTTGCTTTTTATTCCCAGTCCTGAGTTTCTAGAGACATCGTAAGGCATTTCATCTTCAAATCACACCCTCACAATGCGGACTCCACTTGCTTATATCCTAGTAAAGACACTGCCGTCAAACCAGTTCCATCTCGTGATGACCTTCCGTTGAGTTTCTGGGGGTGCATTTCTTCTTGTGAGCATGCTACCTAATCTGTCTCCTAGTGGGTTTGACCAACAATTGTTTTAATTGGCATCCCAACACATAGCCCACTACATCACCAGGGCATTTATTTATTCATTGCAAATATTGTACTGAAGGCCAATTATATGCCAGCTGCTGTGTTAAACCCTGTTGCCATCAGGATGGATCAGGCATGAGTCAGATCACCTAAGAGCTCATCATGCACTAGCGTCATGGTTCTCAAATGTGAGCATTACCCAAGACACCCGGCTTCCAGAGGCTGCTCAGCTGGAATATGGGGTCCAGAAATCTTCATGTGTAACAAGCACCCCAGTTCATTCTGATGCAGAAACCACAAAAGGAATACTGATATAATGAGGGGTGAGATCACAGAGAAATCATGAATTGAAGTACTGCAGTAACTTGGCATTTGAAGGTCCTTGTATGGAGTCAGCTTTAGGGACAGAGGGAGTGTTAGCTGTGGCTGCAGGGTGGCCTAGAGCAGGTTCATACACAGGATCTTGAAAGATGAGCCACCTGTGTTCCCCAGGAAGGCTAGAGAAGGAAGGTCTCCTGAACTGAATGTACTAAGAACAAGGAGACTGAGTTGTAAGGGCTAAGGGAGCAAAAGCAACAATGTGCCTGGCATAGGGTGCTCAGGGAGGTGCTGTGTTTGGAGCTCCAGGCTTTGCAGTACAGTTTTAGGCAGTGACACCACTCATAGCGACCCTATGTACAGCACCTCTGAAACCTGCCCTGTCCTGAGACGGTCTCACTGACTCCAAGACACCTACTCCCTTTACCCTAGTTACTGTATCAATCCATCTCATCCAGGATCTTCCTCTCCTGTTCTGTCCCTCCACCCTTCATTCGGAGCATCATGTCCTTCTCCAAGGACAGGTCTCTCTTGGTCACATGCCCAAAGTATGTGAGACAGAGCTTCAAAATCCTTGCCTCCAAGGAGAAACTTGGTTTCACGCTCTCTTTCTTGGCTGTCCATGGTACATTCAAAACTCTTCTGCAGCTCCACATCTTAAAGTCATCAATTCTTCAGACATCTTTAGTCATTGTCCAGCTCTCTGATGCATAGCAAGTCATTGCAAAGACCATAACCCGGATCAGGAGCACCTTAGTCTCTAGACTGGCGTTGTTTCTCAGTACTCTGGAGAGGTCCCTGATGGAAGAATTTCCCAGTGCAATTTGTTTTTTTAATTCCTAACTGCTTGTGCCAAGAGTGTTGATTGTGGAACCAAGCAAGCTGTAATTGTTAACAGCCTCAATCTCTTCTCCATCTATCATGGTGCTTCCAATTGGCCCAGTGGTGAGAATCTTTGTATTCTTGATGTTGGGCATAGAATTGTGAAATAATCTGATTTCTGCTTTTTTTCTCTAGATTTCATCTCAGGATGCGTTCCTACTTTACTATATTTCTGGTGGCTTAGTAAAGAGTTGTGCCACCAGCCCAAAGGCACATGGTTCTAATCCACCGGCTTTACCATGGGAGAAGGATGCGTAGTATCCTTTTGTGCAATTAAACTACTTCTGAAAACCTACCGGAGGGTCCACTATGAGTCAGTTCTGACTTAATGGTACATAACAACAGTAACAGGTTTCCCACCAGAATTGCTAGCTAAAGTGACCAGCAACAAAGTCACGGTGGTTTGGGGATCGAAAGAGAAGAGGCAGGAAATGAGGGCCATCTGATAGCTCCTCTCTACGCCCCAGGTTCCTTTGAGGCCCACTAAATTGGTGTGTTTCCCTTCTCAATTTAAGAAATTGAGGTTAAGCAGCTCATCTATGATTGCATCGAGTTACAGGGACACCAGAACTAGGGCACAGGTCTCAAGCCTCCAGATCTTCAACTGGAATCCCCATTGGTGTTTGTCTGATAGGGAGGACATAGGTCCCCCAAGATCCCTGCCACCAAAACCAAAATGCAAACTCACTACCATCAAGTTGCTTCTAACCCAAGGTAACGCCATGTATTACAGAGTAGAAAATGGAGTTTTCTTGAGTGTCATTTTTACGGTAGCTGGTGGTTTTCTTCTGTGGTTTGCTGGGGGATGGGTTCAAGCCACCAACCTCTGAGTACACCATTTCTGCAACTGGGGCCTTTTTAGGCACCTGAAAGTAACCCTTCTGCTTTTTCAAATTGTGTGAGAGTAAGAGACACTGCAAAGGACAATGGTGCTCTTTGAAAGTTCTTCTAGTATTTTTAGAATAAACCTAAAAATTATAAATGTTAAATGAACATTTGTAGCAATGGAATGCATTTCACATTAAAATAGTATGTCCCTTGGGTAGGTGGCGGTCACCTAATACTATTATAAATGGACCAAATCTCTGATCCTAAGGTAATGATTCCTCAGCAGCTAGGCCCCTGAATCAACCAGGTTTGAATGATAAATAAGAGAACACGGGGCATTAAGGATCTCCATTATTCATCATAACAAATGCTGCCTACTGGCAAAGACCACCCCCCTTGCACTGGGCTCCCTCTTCCAAATGCACAGGGGTCAGGTCAGCAGTGTGAATTCTGTTTCAGAGGCTTGACAGCCAAGGGCCTTTGTCCTGAGAGGTCTAAGCTTTGTCATACAGCTAATCCTGGAATGCCATAAATGCACTAAAAGATGAAGAAAGGAAGTCAAGAAGGAGACTTTTAAAAGGGGGTTAAGACTTAGATTCCCATTAATTCTCAGGGCTGGGAAGCACTCCCGGGTCATCCAATAAAACTTGCCATCCCCGTCTTTGCAGGGGAAGAAGTGGAGACCCAGAGGTCCAGAGAAGGGAAGTGACTTACTCAGAATGCCAAGGCTGGTTAGTAGTGGGGCTGGGACAACAAACCCAAGTGGCCCTTGTCACCAGCTCCCCCTGATAACCTCCTGGCTCAGGGTACTGTGCTGCCCATGGAGAATTCTCTGAAAGTCCACTGGGATATTATATAGGAATCCTTTAAATGCAAAAATTAAAATGATGGTAGGAAGCCAGAGAGGCTTTGAGACCAGACTCAGACTGTCAGCTACTTACTAGCTATGTGGGCCTGAGCCAGGTCTTCAGAGCCTATTAGGTCTTCTGAAAACTGAAATGTTTAACATTGTATCCAGGAGGCTCTGGTGACATAATCACTAGATAGTTTCACTGCTAACCCAACCCTGCACCCCATTGACTGTTGGAATCCACTGATCCTTGGGCGGAAAGATGGGCAATCTCCCACAATTTACCACCTCAGAAACTGACAATGAGTTTGACATTTGGCTTTTTGTTTGTTTGTTTTTAGTATTGTGTCTTTTCCCTCTTACAAAATTTCTCTAGGGATTGAATGTATCATTTCATGTGGAAATACTTTGCAACCTGGAACCCCTCATTCATACAGAAGTTCTGTTATTGCTGTCACCATAGTATTACATCTTTCATATAGCAAATAATTGCTGCAAAACCTAAGTACAGAACAGGACTGCAGGAATTTCAAAAATGTAGCTGTTCTTTTCTGTGGACTGGTTTGGGGGCATATTAGACACTTCTAAGAAAAGCCTAATTGCTGATCCTTTAAATTCTGCCTTTAGATACAGACTTGGACTCAGCTCTTTTCAATTCCCAGCTTCCCATTTGCCCATTGTGGGGTTCCTGAGTGAAAGTTCAGTAGTTCAAATCCGTGTGAAAGAAAGATGGATAGTCTACTTTTGTTTTTTTGTATAGATGAATTTTTTTTTATTGGGAAAAACATATTTGGGGTGCAAGGAGGTGAGGGTAGGGGGCAGAAGGGTGAGGATGGGCCAGGATGCAGTTGCAGAGCTGCACAGTTTGGTTCGTGTACAGTCTACTTTTGTAAAAGATTTACAGCCTCAGAAACCTAATGGAGAATTGACTCAAAATCTGGTTTGTTTTCTGTTGGGAATTATCAGAGGATCCCTGGTAGTGTAGTGGTTCAGCTTCTCACTGCTAACTGAAAGGTCAGTGATTCAAGCCCTTCATCTGATCTGAGGGAGAGATGAGGCCCTCTGCTTCTGTAAAGATTGATGGCTTTGGAAAACTCTACAGGGAAGTTCTACTCTGTCTTATTGGATCACTATGAGTCAGAACCAACTGGTTGGGGGAGTCACTGATAAGTTCCTTCCATCTAGAGCATAGATCTGCATCTCTAAAGCAGACTAACTTACTAATGATAGTTGTGAGACTAAGTGAGGTACTATGTGCAGATAAGTCTGTTGAGTACCTTATAAATAATGCCTATTATTACTACTATGGTGAGAGCCAGAACTTGATGCCACTGTCTTATTTCCCCCCACCACCTTTCATGGTCTTACCACTTTTCTAGCACTCTCTTTTAGTGGAAAATAAGGGAATTCTCTTTCTCTGATCCATGCCTTGCACAGGTTCTGGCCAAAAGCTATTCTGAGCTGTTAAAGTTTACCTTCAGAAACAAAATAAGCTAACTCTTTGGATGCCATTCTTGTTGAAGAAAGTGGTCTAAAATGGTTTTATCCATTCCTTTACATGGGAAATTAGACCTATAGTGAGAGATCTCAGGAAGGTTGTTACAAGGAATGTTGTATCAGAATCAGACTGCCCAATATGACTTCTTTATTGAAAGAATCTCAATCTTTATGGGAGATCACTAGGGGTTTTCCAGTGTAGAGCCACTTGTGAATATGAACCTTTGATACTTTGATTAGCAGTTATAGGTTTAATTGAGAGAATTTATAAAACAAAACAAAACTCCCAATCACAGCCTTCAAGCTGTGTCTCGAATGGTGACTCTCATTGGGTTTCTGAGACTCTGTAAATTTTTATAGGAGATTGCCGGCTTTCTGCCATGGATCAGCCAGTGGATTTGAACCACTAGCCTTTCAATCAGCAGCCTCACACACAATGTGCTATTTCGCCGGGGCCCTCAGTGGTAAGGATAGAGGTGGTACAACCATAAAACATTAGAGTCCCTCACAGTCATCTGTGGAACCTAGGAAGCAGTCAGAAGCCTGGACCTGCAGGTAGAGGATGTGGCTTCTGGCAGGAGTCCCAGCAATGGTGCATTTCTAGAACCCCTCAGGTGCTCCTGTGCATATCCAAGTCTGAGCAGCTCCTCCCCGGGCAGCTCTTGGCCCCTTTGCTGAGTGACAGGAATCCCTCTGAACATCGCCAGCACCAGGCCAGGTACTTCAACAAGTATGAGATGAGGTTAATTCTGAGTCAAGTCATTCTCTAGTCTTCCAGTGGAAACTGCTGTTATGTAGCGATGCTCTTGTGCTTTCAGTCAATTCTTCCCCCAGGTGACACCCAGTGGTCTCTCAGAGAGTGCCCTCATCCAGTAGGTGGTAACAGTAGATGGGGAACTCTAAGCCAGAGTTCACCTCCAAAATGATTCCTAAATAGACTTCTTCAATTCGGTAATGACTCTAAAGTTGTATGTGTATTTCTAGTCTTAGGTGTACCTAAGACTGTAAATTTTCTCTGTTGAGAGTCTGTATTTAAGATTCTTAAAGGAACTAGTGTCCCCAAAATAATAAGCACAGCAGTGGATGGTGGGATGGTGGTGTGTCATCCTGGGCACCTTGCATAGGGTACAGGGAAGGATGGAAGTAAGGGAGGGATGGGGTGGAGGAGGGAAGGGAGGAAGGAAGGAAGGAAAGAAGGAAGGGAGGGAGGGAGGGAGGGAGGGAAGGAGGGAGGGAGGGAGAGAGAGAGGGAAGAAGGGAGAGAGAGAGGGAGGGAGGAGAGAAGGAAGGGAGGGAAGGAGGAAGGAAGTTAAGAAAGAAGGAAGAAAGGAAAGAGGAAGGAGAGATAAATAAAAGAAAAATACTAAGTGAATGAAATAAAAGACTCGTGTGGAAGCAAACCTCATCAGATATGAGCAGTTGATAGAGTCAGAACTCTACCTTTTCTTCCTTGGTCCTCCTGAACAGTACAAGCCCCGGTAGCTCGTGCCACCTCTTTTATATAGCCCTTGGCACCCGCTTCCTGTTTATCAGCTATCAATATTCAGAGAGTGCTGGCTCTTGTCAGTCTAATTTCTTGTTGCTGCTGCTGTTTGACACCCTACACTTTATCAACCACTCACTGCTTGCCTCCTGTTCCCACCGATCTCAGCATTGCTAATAAACAGCAACACCAAGGCCATATTTTCTGGTCCCTGTCAAGCCGCCGCTTTCCTGGGTGAAATAAAAGTCCTATTAACATGCTCCTCCTCATTGCCTCTGACAGTTTGATTAATTAGGCCTCCTCTTTAGATGACCTCTGCACTGACACGACAAGGAGGTGAATATCAAATGAATAGTTTGCCCACATAATGGGCTACTGTGGCTTTGGGATTTTTATCAAATCAGACTGTCAGAAGTTACGAACTTGTATGAAATTCCATGATGTGCAGCCGCCACGGGAAGAATAGAGTCTGGTCCATTGGGCTCTGCCGCATTCAGATAGGATTTAATGCCAGGTGTGCTCTGGACAGGGTGAGCCCGCCTGGCAAAGAGCAGCTTGTCTGACTCCATTGACCCTTGTGTATGCAGCCCAGTTCATAAGGGTCCAAATCTAATGTCCTTTTAACATTATCAAATAAAATGACCTTTTGTTTTCAACAGCCTTTCCCCCTTCCCTTGCCTTCCTGCTGGAAAACACAATCCGTTAACTTTGTGGCTGTGTTGCCTCTCAGAACGCTAATGCAAAACCATTAAAAAGAGCACTTGAGTTAAATGGCCACATTTCCATTACAAGTCTCTGTTTTCAGGGAAATTGGTAACTTGGACATAAAAAGTCATTTCAGGCTGGAACTCTGCATGGGGTGAGGGGCTCTGGATGTCTTGGCAAACCAATGGGACTGCTCGGTTCCCCTCTCTGCCCCAATCCACCTCTGAGGCTGAGATCTGAGGGGTGCTTGTGAGCTGACTGTGCTGCTCTGCTCCTCTTTACTTGGGAATAGCCTGAGACACCATTAGCCAGATTGAAATATACAAGAGGGCCTCTAATTGCTTTACTGTGCAGGCGCTGGAGATGTTTTAAATCCTGCCTGCTAGGAAGAATGCAATAACCTGGCAGACCCTGGAGGCTGCAACAGGCCAGCAGACACAGACAAAGGTGCTCAGAGATGGATGTGTGTGTGTGCACGTGTGTGTGCGCGCGCGTGCGTGTGTGTGTGTGTATGTGTGTGTAAAAGGAGCCCAGGTGGTGCAATCGCTAAATCATCAACTGTTAACATAAAGGTTGGCAGTTTGAACCCAGTCAGCTGCTGGCTCCAAGAGAAAAAGATCTGGTGACTTGTTTTCATAGATTCAGAAAAACTTCCCAAACTCACTGGCACCAAGTAGATTACAACTCGTTGTGACCCTCTAAGGCTGTAAATATTTGTGGAAGGAGAAAGCCAATCTTTCTCCCATGAAGAAGCTGCTGGATGAGTCTTGCTATCAGTATTACATGGCAGCCTATGAGGTGTGACCCTGTGAGGTGTCCTGGCCTATCAGGTGTGGTCAGTATAAGTAAAAAAATCACCCCAAAGGCATACAACAGCATATGTCTTCTGTGGTTAGAGGAACAGATGGATGGCTGAAGGGTTGGATAAAGAGAGAGAGATACAAACATATGTTCCATTTTCCCTTTTTGAGTGACTTAATTTACTTATTCTTTTAAATTCACACCTCATAGCATCAAGCACTTTATAAAACATGCCATTCCATCACAATGCCTTCCAGAGGAAAAATGGTTTGATTGCCACTGAGATAAAGGCCGTTAATACCTACCACAGAGTTGAGCTCTTGCTAGATGTTCAATAAATGGTTGTCAGGCCAGGCTGGATTGAATGTCTTTGTTCAGGATACATTTCCGATAAATGAGAAACACTAGCAGAAAAGAGTAGGAGAGGCCACTTGCATGGCTCCTCCAGCATATCCCACCTTCCACTCACAGGTGGATATAGAGAGGGGTAAAGAGACAGAATTCCCAGGGAACAGAAACACATAGTCTATTACTTTTACTTCAAAGTGAATTATTTCCTATCCATCTGAACTTGAGTAGATTAGCAGCTACCTTTAACCAGCTGAGTAACATGCCAGGTGGTACCATGCAGAAATGATACTAGTGGAAAATGGTGACCTCAAGCAGTGTCACACTCCTCCACCATCATTTTAGAGACTTGAATAGTGAAGCTTGAGAATGGAGATAATAAACTGAGCTGCTAACAGACAGATTGGCAGTTCAAGTACACCCAGCAGGCTTTGAGAGAAAGGCCTGGCTATGTACTTAGGAAAATCTGCCCTCCGTGTCCCTGGGTAGCACATTTGGCTCTGAAACACAACAGCCTGGCTTTTTCTTTCTTTACCTTTTCACTGTCACACATCATTCAGACAATGACTGAAGACTTAGACTCGGTGCTGTCAGGGGAAGCGAATGAAAGAGAAGACTTTAAAGGGACCATTCATCTCTTCCAAATGTAATTTCACAATTCCCAGAGATGGGGGGCAGGGGGATTAACCTAGTTGCTGTTGGGAAATTGCTGTGTCTTCTTCATTCATCCCAGTGTGGGTGTTTGCTGAGTCCCAGAGTTCACTCTCAATGAGTCAGAGGGCATGCAGAGACTTACTTAATGAAGAGAATTCAGGGGCTGGTGCCATGTCATATACAGTTATGGGAATTGAAAATTTAATGCTATAATGAACACAACTACAATTTTTAATGCATTGCCAACTGACTATGTTACTAAATAATTTCAACATTTCTTAATAGAATAAATGAAACATGTGGGGGGAAAATCCCAACCAATAAACACAGCACAAAAAAGTACAGAAATAAAACTAAGAAAAAAGAGCAGAATTGAGTGAATGAGAACAGCTCCATTTCTTTTAAGTATTTACTTGGATCAAGATAAACCTCTCCTTGTGTTTATTTTTTCTTCATGAATCTTAGTCTGCAACATTATAGAGGATTACTCTAAATGACATTATGTTTCTCCTCTCGAGCCTGAAGTAAATGTATTTGGAACATTTATTTTTAAGTTGGTTTACCCTTCATAGAGTTAGGTCATCCTGGAAAAAATGTATCCTTTCTTTTAAAAAATGGATGAGGGTTGTGTGTGTTTGAGAGTAATTCAGAAGTCACTGTTAATTTCCAGTCCTTTTGTGGACTTTGTCTAGAGAGGGACAGATGCTTTTGATACGTTAGAGGCACTCTTTGAAGCAAGCAAAAACAATTTGGAGCAATGCTAAGACAACACTGCCCCAAACACATGGTTTTATTTCCATGTCTTAACCTTGCAAGAGGAATGCAGGCTGTCCTGGTACACTGTCTCTCTGTTTCATTTATTATCCCTTTTTGAGTTTTAAGGACACACTTTTCTGGTAAAACTTTTCCTGTGAATAAGACATTTGTTTACCGACTTGGTTTTGAACTTATTGCAATAGTTTTTAGTAAATTTTTTTCTAAATAACTTTCATGTCTATTAAATTGCAGTGGATGGCATCAACACCATAACACATTTAATCTTTTTCTTTTAAGCAAGTGCTTTATTCCCCAGAATGCCCCTCATCTCTTAGCAATTTACATTCATTATTTATTCATGGCTTGAGAACCCCCTTAGGTGCTAGGAAGAAGCAGATTGTGGGCTCACTCTTGCTGAAGGTGAGTTTACTGTTTAATTATTGAACCTTTGTGTTGAGAAATACCATTACTGTGTTCAAGTACACAGAGAATCCCATCAGAGGAGTTACTAGTCATTCTCTTTGTACCAGCAACGTACAACTTGTCTATTCCCTGAATTCACTTTGCAGAGTCGGAACCCAGGTCCTTCCAGAATCACAACCCCGATTACTTTCACCTTTTAGAAATTGGAAGTCTTGCTCTTCTCATCTGTACTCACTTTACTTTTGCCCAACCTGTCTATCTCTATGTGTCACTGTCTTTGTCTCTCTCTCCCTCCACCCTCCCCCCCCTCCTCTCCTTGTCTGTATCCCTCCATCTCTACAATGTCAAAGGCATATGTTGTTCTTTGATGTTGCAGAGTCAAGTACGCTTCATAGACCCTTTGAACAACAGATCTGAACCCTGTGCTATCTTGTAACATCCTCATCATCTCTAACACACTTGCTCACTGCTTCAGCCTCTGGCTCAGCTCATCCTTTTAAAGATCTTCCCTTTTTCTCTTTTGCTGACCCTTCGCCTTTCCAAGCATGATGTCCCTTTCCAAGCACTAGCCTCTCCTAGCAACATGGCCAAAGTATGTGAGGTGAAGCTTTGCCATCCTTGATTCCAAGGGGTATACTGGCTGCACTTTTCTCAAGATATACCTGTTTGTTCTTTAGGGAGCATTTAATAGAGCATGGACTCGAAAGACACCTTGGAGTTTGACTCTCACCTGTGTTGGGTGGCTTTACTCAGGTTCTTAAACTTTCCTCAATTTTCCATCCTGAAAACAGATAATACTGATACCTCACTAACAATAATCAACTGAAGCATTTTGCCTTGTACCTGACACTACACATGTTTTCACCTGATGTTACCTGGTGTACCGTTTTTGCAATCTTCTCATCATAAATGCTCTTTTTTTTTATTCTGTGATTAGTTTTTTCAATGTGTGATTAACCACTTGGTTGCCTCCTACAGGGGTAGGAGACTATGAACAAAGAGTAGTTCTGGAGTCTGTGTTTCTACAGAACAAGATTTTTTTTTTATGTACTTGAATCAAAACTAAAGAACTCTGGTGGTAAAGTGCATAATAGGTTCAATTTCTGAACAAAATGTCTGTGAGAAGATGATCAGTCTCCTACCGACAGGATTTCTAGCCTCAGGAACCTAATGGAAGTTTGCTCGAGTCAGACTCAGCTTGATGACAATGGGTTTGGGGGCTGGCTCAAAACTGATTGGAATTGAAGTTTAGTGGTGCCTTTTTCCTCTCCTTTTTTTGAAGAATTCCACCTAAAATCCACCAAACATCTTACTGTGTGTGATATTTTCCAGGCACAGTTGGTGATTCTCTGACACAGTGGCATGAGGTGAGAGCTCAGTCCCTTTTAGTAACATTTGCTCACTGACAGAAGTAATGAAGGAGTGATAACACTTGTCCAAGTTTTTTAAAGTCTTTTAACTTCTGGTCACCATAATCAGCTCCGAGGCTGGAAGGATCAGGAATTCGTCTAGGCCTTTCCATTCCATGTGGTTCCACATATACACAGCAAGTACTCCCTTAGCAGAGATTTCTCTGATGATTCTGTCAAGTCTTCTTTTCCTCTCGGAGACAGTTCTCCAGACACTCAAAGAATTTCTCCAAGTAGTATGTGTTTTTGTTAGTTTTATTGAATTGAGCCCTGAGTCACAGTGACCCGTGCACAGTGCAGTGAAGTGTTGCCTCATCCTGAACTCTCCATGTGATTGGTTGCAGATGGAACCATTGTGATGCTGGGATTTTTTATTAGCTGACACCGGCAAGTTGATCATCATGCTTTCTTCCTAGTTTGTTTAGTTTATAATGTCTAGACCCTCCAAATCTCCATTGACAGACACAGGTGCTGTCAGCACATGGGGATAACCTGCCTAGAATCTAACCCGAGTCTCCCACATTCCTGGAAGACAAGAATTCTACCATTGAACCACCTACCCTAGCTATCTTCAACTGTTGGGTTCTATTTCTGTTACCTTGCAAATGTTTTAAATGTTTCTCTTTTAAGGAAGCATTTTCTTTTTAAGACAAGAATTTTACCATTGAACCACCTACACTATCTGTCTTAATCTGTTGGGCTCTATTTCTGTTTCCTTGCAAATATTTTAAGTGTTGCTCTTTTACTTCATTGCATTTTTTCTTCTGAAGAAGTCCTTTGGATGTTACTTTTGAACAGGCACTTTTGCGAGATCATCTCTGTTCTTTAAAATTGTTCCCATCTTTCTTTATTACAACCTTCCAACAATTCTTTCGTTTCTTCTTCAAATAATGCATCTTCAACAGACATGAAATGCTCCCTTCTCATCATGCCAGAATCACTAATTATAAGGCAACCAATATCAGTAAATGCATAAACAAAAATATTTCTTTTATGTCTCAGAGCCCCTGGATGGTGGACATTCACTGAAAGCCTGGAGATTCAGGCCCAGATAGTGGTTCCTCAGAAGAGTAGGAAGAGATCCACTTTTAAAAATTCAGCCATTCACATTGAGCAATAGAACAAAATTGAGAACCCAGAAATAGACCCAGCTATCTATGGTCAACTGGTATTCAACAAGAAAATAAAATTGATCAAATGGGAAAATGACAACCTCTTCAAGAAATGGTGCTGGCAAAACTGGACTGCTAACTGAAGAAAGCTGAAACAGAATGCACATCTCACACCATACACAAAAATCAACTCAAGGTGGATCAGAGACCTGGCAGTAAAGCCCAGAACCATAAAGTTCATAAGAGACAAACTGAGATCAGGCTTAGACGGCCTAGTCTATGGTATAAAGAGACTGCCAAATGCAGCCAGAAATACACAATCTTATAACACTGGCTCTCACTGGGACTCAGGGACTCAGAAATGGGACTGTGTGTTTATATGAGAGAGAGATAGAGGAGAGAGTAGCCAGGAAAATGCAAACTGTCGCACTGGAAAAGCCTTTGAGTACCAAAGCTTTAGAAATGCTTCCCACTTTCATAATTGGGATTGAATTAAAGGACGCAGTGGGAGAGAGAGAAGAGAATGAACTACAGAGTCACAGATCTGTTGCCAGGCTCCTGGAATGAAGGAGCATCTTTTGGAAGCATAATTAAGCCATTACCACAAAATTGTAGTCAATTGTGAGTGTTTCATACATTACAGATGTTTCTAAGAGTGCTTGGTCTCATAGAAGGGGATTGTGGCAAATGCTGTACAAAAATGTGACCTCTCACTTATCCCATTTCTGATTTTCCACATGGAACAGATGATCTTGATTGTCTCATGGTCAACCCAGAATTACAGAAGTCTGGGAAGATTACAAGGGGAATAAACTGCTACTTAAATCTTTCCTCAGCAGCACTGGCAAGCATGTGTTTCTTGTAATAACTACAGGGAACTCTTTGGTCAGTAAATGCTTCGGCTGTAATTAAAAGAGCATCTCCTTGGTTTTAATTTCTTTTAATTAATTAAAAATATTGTCATCTGGGCATGGAAAGGTATATTCCTTTCTTAGAAATAAGAAAATACCCTTTCTGCAACTGCGCTGGGTTTTCCAGAGTGTTCTGAGGACCCCCAATGTGCTGGGGTTCCCCGTGAGAGGTTGGAAGTAGAGTGGGGATTGAACTGGGAAATCGTGTTTGCTGTGTCCTCCTTTTAGAGATTCCCGAAGTGTGCTAATAGCGTGAAGGCTTTGAGAAGGACTTCAGTAACAAAACCTGTTTAACATCCCTTTAACTCTGCTTTTCACAGATGTGTGTGCTCTCAACGCCCTCTTTCAAAGCCAAGATGTAATATTGTCTGAGAGGATCCACTTTGGGAAATACTGACTTTAGTAGGATATTTTGTATCCTTCCATGCATCATCGTGTTACTGATAGAACTTAGAAGCAGGTGTTCAAACGCACATCAGAAGAGAGATTCTAGCCACTAATTTGCTTGTAGGGCTAACTCACCCCTGTCTGACTATGTCAATATAATATCACGGGGGAAGAGTGAGTGAGTGTGTGTGCGTGCGCATGCATGCGTATGTGTGCCTGTCTTTCTGTCTTGGAGTCAGATAATTAATTGGTTAAGTAAGATAACTTACTGGTTATGCTACCTTGAGTAAGATCTTCATCACACGTGGCCTCTTACTAAGTCAGTATGGTACAAACTCGACACACTCACCACCATCAAGTCGAATCTGACTCACAGGGACCCTCTACCAAGTTTCCAAGGCTTTCTCTTTTGCAGCTGCTAGTAAATTTGAACCACTAAACATTTGGTCTTTTGATTAAAGCAACATAATACAGACTACGCCACCAAAGGTCCTTCACCATTAACCAGAGCTGCTCTAACAAGCAGTCACGCATTGAGTGCTCTAGGGTTGACAGCAGAGAGCAACAAACTATAAAGTACCAGATAGTAGATAGTGTAGACTTTACAGACATAGGGTCCCATAGCAGCAATCTGGCTGTGCCATTCTGGTGCCAAAGCAGCTACAGGTAGTGTGTAAGTAGTACTGGCTTTACGAAGAATGGACAGCAAGACAAAGCTGTGGCTCCTGACTACAGTTTGCACAAGGGAGCTTTACAAGTATTCTCTCGCTCTTGATCCTGTGGGATTTATAGTTACTACTTTAGTTTATAGGCACCCAAGCGTTGAGGACTCTCCTTCTTAGGGTCGCTATGAGTCACCTGCAACTCGACGGCACCTAACAACAACAACAACGACTCTAGTTTATAGCCAAGGAAGTGGAGACACAAAGAAGTTATGTAATTGCACCACAACTGTGTCCTTACCTGCCCATCTTTCTCTTGTGAAATCAGAAAAATAAAGGTAATTTGTATAGTCAAAGGTACATTTAAATGAGATGTCATATAACGTGAGGAGATTCCCTTTTACTTGACTATGAACCACTTCCATAGGCTAGGTTTCAACTAAAGAGCAGCCTTCCATAAGATTTCTGAGACCATAAATGGAACAATGAGAGAGAAAAAAGAAAGAGAATTTATTTCTTTGAATTATGTGTGGATGAAGAGTCTTCCAAAAGAACAAGCAAATCTGTCTTGGAGGAAGTACAACCAGAGTGCTCCTTGGAGGCCAACGTGGTGAAACGTCATCTCATATACTGTGGGCATGCTGTCAGGAGGGGCCACTGTGGGGAAAGACATCGTACTTAGAGGAGTAGAGGGACAGTGAAATTCAGGAAGCCTGTGAATGGAATGGATTGACTCAGTGACTGTAACAGTGAGCTGAAACATGGCAGAGATTGTGAAGATTGGATAAGGTTTCAATCCAGTGTGTGGTTCATAGGGTCGCTATTAGTCAACTTGACGGCATCTAACAACAACAAACACAAACCTTTATGGGATAAGACTGCTGTCCTTTGGAGTGACTTAGGATTTAAAACTGCCAACCTTATTTGCCTAAATAAAGCAGTGTGGAAATACATTTTTTTATAATAATTGTACCATTCTCTCCTCTCAACTCTTGCTTCCTTGCATGATTCTCCTTCACCCTGAGCCCTTTGTCTCCTTAGGAGAGACTGGGATTTCTAGGGTACCACAGTTCAAAGATATTACCTTGCTTTTGGAAATAACATAACCCTGCAGACAGTCCATCAAACATCAAAATGATGCTGCAGATGCACTTGAAATAGCAAATATTAAAATGCTGGACTGCTGGAGACTTGGGTGCATAGTACGTTCGCATAAACCCAGGGTGCCGGCAAATGCAGACTAGTTCTTAATAAAAAATAACCCCGTGTACATTCATTTAGCTATTTCTTCCTAAGTGGAGTAAAACTAGCCCTAGAGTCAAGTTTGAAATTATTTTCATAATTTTGGGTAATTAAGACACTTCCCAGATCTCATTAGCAAAAGCTCAAAATAGAATAATTGCCATATAATTAGTGATTGGCAAACCTTGAGAGATTTGGAGGTTTTGTTCTTTTCTGAATCTGGATGTGCAAGGGCCTAACCTGAGTTTATCTGAACCTGAGAAACTCTAGAACAAGGCACCAAGACTTGTCAATTAATTTTAGTCCCACTTGTCTTGTTGCACCAAACCCCTTATCCTCCTGTGAATTCCTTAGACATATTTTGTCCTCTTCTACTTTGATTTTTGTCCCTTGTTGGAGTCTTGTTCCTTAAAAACTATTTAATGTGTCTCTCCTCTTTCTAACAAACATTTTTAACAAAACGCTATTCGGATTACGGGCAGCTTTTGGGTTGTGAACTATTGTGTAATCCAAAGTTAAAAACCAACTGATGTAAGTGATTTGTATTGAGTATTTGAGATATGCACCAGGATTCATTATAAGGAATGGATGCTACTTTGCAATATGCTTTCAAACATTGTTTTTACTTTAACATTATGTTAACTTTACTTTAGCATTAAGTTGTTTCAGTATGTCTGCAAATGTATCTTTAATGTTTGTTTCTTGCTTGTTTTTTCTGCTTGTTTCTTTGTTAAATTGTGATTTGAATGAAAGTTTACAGAGCAAATTGGTTTTGCATTCAACTTTTATGCATTTTGTTTTATGACATTAATTGCAATATCCACAATGTAACCACATTTTTCACAGTCCCTCCCTCAGATACATGATCCCATGAATCCTCCTGCCTTGTGAGCTTTATTCCTTTGCAAATGCTGCTCTTGTAACTTTATAGGGTAGATTTTTCTAAGGCGTGAGTGTCTTCCTGATGTTCTTCACCTTATGGGCCTGTCTGGTGTTTGGATGAAAGTTAAGCTGTAGGGATGAGTTCTGTTTCAGGATTGAGGGGTGACTAAAGGCTGTAGTCTGGGGGTCTTTAATGTTCTTTATGAATGGAAGTGTACACTGTGCACTATATACCGAGACATTTGATTAACTGACCTTGGGCATGAACCTATCTCAGGGGAAGATGCTGTTTGTGCTTTCTAGAAGCTTAACAGCCATGTTAAGAAGATAGAACTGCATGATAACAGGTCGAGGAAGATAGGATAGTAGATCATTCACTTAGGGCTGCTGTAATCTGAGGTTTAGAGTCAGGGTATGCTACTTTTCTCTGGCTCTAAATACTTTGTAGGGCTGCTCTGTTTATCTGTGAATCTCACAAAAACTCAGGAATAAGAGCTGATAGGACCTCTATAAATATTTTTTTTTCACTCAAAGATGCTAAAGAAATGGAAATTTGATAATTACCTAAGTTGTTTGTGATTTTTTTTTAAACCAGGAAAACAATGACAGTTCTCCGCTTTCCATTGGAATGTATTTCACATGGACATTTCACACATTATCTCACCAGGAAGAGGAGCCTGACTTTTGAAGTCAGGCCACTCTGCCTCCAAATCCCAGCTCAGCCACTTGGCTGTGACTCTTTGCTCTTCTAACTTACACTTTCTTAGCCAACGGTTCCTCATAGGTAATCTAAGATTCTAATACCTACTTCACACAGCTCTTAAAAGGATTACATAGAGGACATGTGAGAAAGCACCCAGACTTAATAGGTGCTCAGTAAGTGAAAGCGTTTAGTTGTCCTCCATCCCTCCACACCCACTCCACTGACTTCTTCACAAGTCAGTCTTCTTCACTAGACCATGAACTTCTTGAAAACAAGTGTCTTTCCATAGTAATCTCTGATAAACTGTAGCGCTCGCCAAGTTTACTCATTAAAAATACTTAACACCTGATGCATGTAGGCACTCGTTTAAATGTTTTGGATAGTTGCACAAATTTAAGCTTTGAGGTAACCCTCTGAGGCGGAACTAGTCTTACTTCCATTAAACAGATGAAACCAAGGCCCAGGGTGATCCATTAGGCTGTACTTAGTTAATGAGTGGTGGAATACAAGATCTAAACCCACTAGCCTGACTCTGAATTGTATGCATTTAACCATCATGTGCAGCTATTATTTGGACTAGGTTAGGATGACTAAGCACCATCAGCTCTGGTTCCCTCAAGATTTCTTGCTCTTTGGCCCTGGGGGCTGATTTTGTTGACAGATCCATGGATTCTCCAATGAGGTCAGTTTCCTTTATTTGCCTCCCATGCAATGCTTTCAATTGTCCTCCAGGAGCAAGTAAAGACAGCTGAATGTCAGGGCTAAATGTCAATGCAGAGTCTAGAATTGTTTGGAATGGAGGAGGGAGATTGCACGTAGGTCAACTGAGTAGAGGAATACTGGAGATTTGGCTCAGTCTAATATCTGAGCAAGTGCTGATCCAGAAGGGACGACACATATGTAACAAGGCAGTTTCTTAAGCTCCTGCAGAGAAAGAATTTATTTAGACACAGAGCTGCTCCTTTTAGACACCTTCGCCATTCAAGGGATGGTGTGTTAGCTTTGGATAACTGCTGTAACAAATTACCACAGAATGATAGCATAAAACAGATATTTATTGTCTCCTACTTCAGACATCTAGGCGTCCACATTCAGGGTCACGCTCCATCTGGAAACTCGAAGGGAAGATCTCCTGTCCTTTCTCGTAGCCTCAGGGCTTCCTCAAGTCACACACACACACATACACACACAGCATAACTCCAGTCAACCCCATTGTCTTCATTGACTGTCTTCTATGTGTCTGCTTTTTTGTCTCATCTTTGAGTTTTTTGAGGGCACCAGTCATTGGATTAAGATTTCATGTCACCTTAATGGATTGCATCTGCAAAGACTCTGTTCTCAAATGTGGTCACATTCCCTGAAACCAGGGGTTAAGACATCAGGAGAATTTTTGTGGGAGCACAGTGCATCCCATAACTGTTGGAAAAGGGAACCTCTCAGCTCTCACTTTAACATCATCAAACAAGGGAACCACCTCCAATTCCCCATGTGGTCTTCCATCTTAGTGAGGGTAGTTTTTGCACATTTGCAAAGTGTGTAAACAGCTTAATAGAATTATAGAAAAGGCCGATTGAGCAAGGAAAGGAACGTATTAAAACAAACATAAGGTAGTAAAAAGAAAATCCATTCTGAGCTGTGAGTGGGTAACTTGGTGTTTTAAGCCCCTCTTTTTTATTGCATCTCAATGTTATGAGCCCAGCAACTCTGAGGTAGGCCTGGTGATGACAATATCCATTAAAGTTAATTTCCTGATAGAGGCCATTTAAATCTGATTGTTGTTTTAATTTGTTTCACTGCTAATTCCCTACAGCTTAACTAGAGAAAGCTCTCTGCACATCCCATGGCCAAGCCAGGTGGTCTCAGAGAGGTCTCAGATACCCATGATGGCTTTGACCAACCTGAGAATGAGACCCACCGACATGAGAATGACTCCCGAGGTTGGAGATTACATTATTTATCCTAGGTTTTGTATGCCTGATTTAGAAAAGTTGGGTGCTTCCTTTCAAAGTCTAAAAGCTTGTTGAGTAAGGAATCTCTTTATCAGTCAGCAAAGGCCCAATCCGTATAATCATGCATGGAGAAAAGTGGAAGCCCCAGCAAATGGAGTAACCATTGGATTGCGTATGCTCATTCTGTTGTTTTGAGAACAAATAGAGACAAGTGCAAAGTCATCAAAGGAGGACAAAAATTCCCGTGTCAGAGACACATAAACAAAGTGCTTATGAAATAAAACACCCTGTTCATTTTATGCATATGGAGAAGTGTGTACTTTGTTTTCTGCATAGTTACTGATGAAGTTATCAGTGCACAGGAAAGTTAAGTAAGCTGACAGCCAAAATCTAAACCAGGGATGCCTGCCACAGATGCTGTCCTCTTTCTTCCCACCCCCACTCTATTTTTTTATATTGATTTGCATAGAAAATTCATATACTTTGTGTATCAACCATGTACATTGTGTTTCACAGATTCCTGCAATCACTTTGAGTTTCAGAGGATAACTCACATACCTTGTGTTTTATAAAATTGCTCACCACTGATCTATGCCTACTAGTACCCCGTCTTTTCAGGTCCCCATTGGATCTTTTCTCATTCCTTCACACATACCACTCCACCCACCAAGCTCTATTATCCTGGTAATTTCCTCCCTTCCCCACTCTCTGCTCCTCATTCCCCCTCCCCTTTTCCTTTTGGACTTTTATACACATCTTTCTAGTTTTCCTTCTATATTATTGTAATAATTTTGTTTTTTATTTTAATTGTGGCTTTCATGGAAAGAGCTCAGTTGGCCTAATGGACAGACAGACAGACAGACAGAAAGTGATGCTACCAAGCCAAAGGTGGGTGATTTTAATCTGTGACCCTCAGGCCTGGTTTTAATTGTTTTTTTCATCAAACATTCTTCTAAGTGGTATAGCACTGGCCTGTCCATTTGCTGTACAGAGATAACTCGTGGTGGCTGTGATGCTGAACACTGTGACACTGATGTGCCAAATGAGATCTTGGTCACCCATGGCAGACAGTGTTTGGTGGAGCTCCCCGATTAAAACAAGCTTGGAAGCAGGAGTGGCATCCACTTCTGAAATAGCTAGTCTCCAGAAACGCTATGAATTGGAGAAATGAAGAAAGTTATACAAGTGTTCAGATCTTTCATTCATAGGGTCGCTATGAGTCACTTATGACTCAATAGCATTTAACAACAACAACGACAACAATTGTGGCTTTAATGAAAGTTCACTGAAAAGTTAGACTTTCATTCATTCACTCATTGTTGCAAATTTACCCTCTCCCCCCCGCCAGTTCACTTTTTAAAAAATATTCATTCATTGTTGCACAGTTACCTATTTCACCCCCACCTGAGTCCTCTTTGCAGTGTACCTCCTATTCTGGGCTGTTGTTGTAATTATAATGCCTAGTCATATATTCCTTTAAAACAATTATTCCCATCATCTGTTCCAGTGCAGTGTTCATTATCTGTTCACTCTTATCCTATTTTCCTCCCAACTCCACTTGTCAGACCTGCTTTATAACAGTGGTGCTATGTGATATTTATCCTTTTGTGAGTGAGGTGTTTTGCTCAGCTTTATGTCCTCCAGGATCACCCTAGTTGTGTAATATTTTATGAGGTAATTGTTTTTCAGTGCTGTGTAGTATCCCATTGTTTGAATATACCATAGTTTTTCTATCTATTTGTTTGTTGATGGGCACTTTGGTTGCTTCCATCTCTTTGCTATTGTAAATACTGCAACAGTAAACAGGGTGTACATATATCTGTTTATATGGTGGGTGATTCTGGTTTCTTTAGGGTATATTCCCAGTAGTGGAATTGCTGGATCAAATGATATTTCTATTTCCAACATTTTGAGAAGGCATCGACTGCCTTCCATAGTGGTTGCACCATTTTACACTCCTACCAGCAGTGAATAGGGTTCTAATCTCTCTACAACCTCTCCAACATTTATTGTTTGCTTTTCTGTTGAACTTTGCCATTGTTGCTGAGGTGAGATGACATTTCATTGCTGGTTTTATCCTTCTATGTTTGCAATAATGGTCTTATGTAGTATTTGTTCTTAAGAGACTGAATTAGAAAAAAAAAAAAGAGAGACTGAATTAGACATTTCATATGACCCATCTATTGCACTGCTAGGAATATACTCTAGGAAACTATAACTGAGACACAAACGGAGATTTGTACACCTATGTTCACAGCAGTGTTATTCATAATAGCAAGAAAATGAAAGCAGTCCAAATGCCCATTAGCAAATGACTGAATTCAGAAATTATGGTACATTCACACAATGGAATACTATGCAGCACTAAGGAGCAATGTTTTTGTAAAATACTGTATAACATAGGAGAGTCTAGAGAAGCTGTCCTCTTAACCACTACACCAGGGGAGCTCAGCGGTGGTCCTGGGACCACCAGTGGCATTAGCGTTGCCTGTAAACTTATTATTGTTAGGTGCCATTGAGTCAAGTAGGACTCATAGTGACCCTGTGAACAACAGATCTGAACCTTATCCTGTCCTACACTGTCCTTGTGATCTCTGCCCTATTCAGGCCCATTGTTGCAGCCACTATCAAACCAAGCCTTAAGAATCTTCCTGTTTCCATGGACCCTTTACTTTTCCAAGCTTGATACCTTTTACCTCCTGACAACATGTCCAAAGTATGTGAGAACAGTTTCTTGCCTCTAGGGTAGCTCTGGCAGTTTCATTTGAGTTTTGCTTCTAAGGACAACTCTACTTGCCTTTCCTCTAAGACAGATTTGTTTGGGCTGTGGGGATATTCTCATAGTCTTGGCCAACATCACAATTCAAATGCACCAGTTCTACTTTAGTCTTCCTTATCATTGTCCAACTTTTACATACACAGGAGGCAGATGAAAATGCCGTGGCTTGGGTTAGGTAAACACCTTGGTCTTCAAATCTGCATCTTTACTATTTAGGAAACTTTTTAGAAGTGTGTGTTATTCATTGATTCAGAAACTTTGAATTGGCCCTTTCGGGTGATTTCATTGCATTGTAAGTTTTGAGACTGACTCATTCTACTACATACTGCTGTTGTTAGCTGTCACTGTGTTGCCTGATTTAGGACAACCGTATATACAACGGAACAGAGTGTTGCCCTGTCCTTCATCATCCCGGTAATCAGCTGTGGTTTGCACTGCTGCGATCCCTAGGCTTTTCATGACTTGATTTTTTTCTTTTAAGAAACGGATCATCTGATGCAACCACTGTGGAAGGCAATTTGGCGCTTTCTCAAAAAGTTGCAAATAGAGATACCATTTGACCCAGCAATTCCTCTACTAGGAATATACCCCAAAGAGACCATAACTGCCACCCAAGCAGATATATACACATCCATGTTTATTGCAGCTTTGTTCACAATAGCAAGGAATTGGAAACAACCCAAGTGCCCATCAACAAATGAATGGGTAGAGAAGCTGTGGTATATTCACACAATGGAATACTACGCTGCATTGACAAACAGGGAACTCATGCAATATTATTCAAAGTGGGTGACCCTGGAGGACATTATGCTGCGTGAAGTATCTCAGTCACAAAAGTAAAAATACTGCATGGTGCCACTGTTGTGGCAGGACTGACATTGGGCTTGGGGGGTGACTGAGAAAGATGGGTTCAATAATATATACTGCAGTGAAACAGATGAGGGAGAAAACTGTTTTAAAAGGGATATGTGATCAGATATTTTTGTCATGACAGGAGTCCAGAGCGAAGGCTGCATAGTGTAATGGACCTGGGGGTAGGAATTGTAAAACAATGAAAGAATTTGTCTTTTACTTTTCCAAGAGGGTAGTGTACCAGGGGGGGAGAGTTGGGAGGGGAGAAAAGTACAACAATGAATGAATGAAAATCCAAAGTATCTGTAAATTTTCATTGAAATTAATAATAAATTTAAAAAAAGAAGAAATGGATCATCGGGTCTTACTTCCTAGTCTATGTTAGTTTGAAAGCTCTATTAAAACCTGTTTAGCATCCTGGTTACATGTAAGCCCCTGCCAACAAGAGGTGCCTTGGCCTGGAGTCAAACTCGGGTCTCTCTCATGCAAGGTAAGAATGCTAAAATTAAACCACCTTACTAACTTTATCCTTACCTCACCAGAAGAAACTTTTGAATGCTATAAATATGTATCAACTAATGATTCAGTGACTGAAGTAATGGGGTAGGTGTGTCAGAGACAATAAGATTGGCACAGGGTAGAGCAGGGTTTAGGGTTGCAGTACGTAGAGTCATTGTGAGTCGTAGACAACTTGACAGCACATAGCAACAGCACTTCGTAAGTGATAGAACAAGGAACAGAGAACACATAAATAGACCTTCTATTATAGAGAGCAAGGCAGTAAACAAAATAAATAACTTATATCCATGGCTTGGATATGAGGTCTGTTTAGCTTCTCTTGGCAGATTATGTTGTCAGTGACTGAACGGCAAAAAACAGTGCTGACCCAGGCAGAGGTAGTAACCCAAACACAAAAGGGTTTAGTAAGTTACCTCAGGGGACTCACTGTTCATAATTCAGAACTAAGTTTAAAACCCAGATCCCTTGATTTCCAGCATCTCTTTCGACTGCCGTACAAGGACTGACCTTTTCTGAGCTCTTCCCCCAGCATTTTGTTAGAGGAAACAGCATGAAGCAGAAAAGCAAACCTACCTGAGACCGGATCCCAGCTCTGCCGCTTACTGGTTTATCCCAAGTGGATTAGCATGGGGATTTGACAATCCTTAAAAGAGTTAGAGCTGGGAGTGCAATTCTCCTATTACTTCTAGCTTACAAAACCGAGGGAAGCTCCAGTCCAGGGAAGAAATGTAAGGGAGGGACCAGCAGGATCCATGGCCCAGTGCCTCTCTCTGCACAAAGCCGCTTGGCTGTCACCTCAGCCAGTGAAGGTTTCAGGAAAGACATTCTGTCTTCTTTCTGGGTGCTGAGCCCAAAGCCTCAGAAATGGCTCATAATGTGAGTGCAGAAATTTCTTCCAGTTGTATCACCTCAGTGATACATATGGGATTTCCTGATACTGGCTCAAAGTTTTCTACTTTCTGGTTCCTAGAAATTTCTAATTATTGAAGAAGTCAATCCTCTCTTTTAATACTATTTATTAAAATCCTTAAAAAGAAGAATAGGCTAGAAGCATGATGTCTATTTCATCCAGAAAATGGTGTGTCACCAAGTATAGGGGAAAGGTGACAGGATGAGGGTGGGGACACAATACAGTAATAGCCTGTTTCCATTCTAGTCACCACACATTTGCCAACAAAGAAGTATGAATATATATGGTTTCTTTGAAGAATTAATAACACAGTCTACAAACAGGAACTCCTTAGCAACTGGTTGAGAATATGCTCACACTCTTTGTTTTACTCCTGATCCAATATGCCTTATTGGCACCAGACGAGCCTGGGCAGCACCTTTGACAGAGAAATGGAAATGTGGGGACTGTGGGCTATGGCAGTTTGAGTAAGGTTCCCTCTAATGTCATGAAGGTCCATGACCCTGATCATGGTAAACACAATGGTCCTTTTTGTATCATTTGTTGAATGCAGGCTTTTCTATCTGTAAAAGGAACAAAGGCCACATGAGAACAGCTGTATCTGAATCATCTCTGCTAGCTCCACAAAGGAGAACGTACCCCATCAACATGTGCATCTACAACACAAAAGCAATTCCTGTGTGGTCAGCCATGTCCCCTGCACTTCTGAAACTCTTTCTACTGATTCCAGTACCAGTACTACTGCTCTACTGGGTCCAAAATTTGTTGTAATCGCTCAGAGAGCACACAGAGCCATGTTCATGATTATGAGGTTTATTAGGAAAATCAAAAGATTATCATTCAGGTTAGTAGCATAAAATAATCAGTCAGGTCAGCTGCTGAAATGTGCTCATGGGCTCCTCAACCTTCAGCTCCGCAGCTTTAGGCTAATGTTACAAAGCTCTCAGCCCTGATAATTATGGCTCTCCCCCAACCCTAGTCCTCTAAACACCTTAGGCAAAGGCTCCTAGCTCCAGGTCTGTGTGGCCATAGTCCCAAGGTCAGCTCTGTCTCATGTTGGGTCTCTGGTTCTGTGCTACTGCTGCTGCTGCTGCTGTTCCTCATGGCCCAGTCCAAGTGGCACAAGAATCTTTGGCCCCAGAGGACACACATTTTGCATTCTCTGCTGCTGCTTTGCTCGTGGTGAAAGTCCCACAATCTGCTGCTGAATCTGCTCAATTTAGTGGCAAGACCAGCCAGGCCCCTTGTGAATATACCAACACACCCTATTCACACATCCCTGCTCATCTATGTGGCAGAGTCACACTCAATGGCTAGAAAAGCCATTTTGAACAATGAACCCTTGATACCCTTCATCTCTTTGGGATGCAGTGAGTCTAAAGGAACTAACTTACTGAAGAATCCATTTTCAAAAGGACTCGCTGCCCTGACTGCTGGAATTGTCTGGGTAGTGATGGAGTAGCAACAATAACAGAGTGGTTGCACTAATTCCTTCCTGCATGCCAGGCACTTCTACAGACACTTCATTTATAAGGATGTATTTATCAGTTGGCCCTGTGATGTTGGAACTATGCTGCTGGTATATGAAATACCAACAGGTGGTGGACAGACTTCAGTGGAGCTTCCAGACTAAGGTAGACTAGGAAGCAGGCCTGGCCATCCACTTCTGAGTTAATGGGCCCTTGAAAACTCTATGAATAGCAGCAGACCATTGTCTGATAGAGAACCAGAAAAATTAGAAGACGAGCTGCCCAGGTTGGAAGGCGCTCAACACACAACAGAGGAAGAGCTCCTGACTCCAAGTCAAGTCCATCTTGATGACTCGGAGGGAGTAAAGTTGTCATCCTGTGAAGGAACTTCGTTTGTCGATGTGGCGAGACTTAAAATGAGGAGAAACAGCAGAAAATGTCCATGAATGGTTGGAGCACAAGTGACTGAAGCACAGCAGAGATTGTGAGGACGGCAGAAAAGAAGATTGAATTGTGTTGTGTTGTCCAGAGGTTACATGAAGTTGGAGCTGACTGGAAGGCACCTAACAACACAGTATTACCACGTAAGAACTGTGGTTTTTGCGTTACCGTTTGACTGTCAGTAGAGCTGGTTTATTTTAAAGTAGTTTTTTGCAGTAGAATGGAGGGATGTTGATTAAAAACAGAATCATGCAGTAGGCTTGAATTAACATAAGAATATTGTTAAATGACATCAAGTTGATTTCAACTCATAGTGGTCCCCAATGTGGCAGAGTTTAACTGCCCATAGGGTTTTCTTGTGGAAACAGATGCATGAGTTCCCATTCTCAACATTTTATTTAGCAGCTTGTCCCTTACACCATGAGGGCTCCTATGTTGTAAGAATTAACCCTCAAACCCACTGCCATTAAATTGGATCCCACTCAGAGTGGCCCTTCAGTGGGTTTGCAATGCTAGAAATCTCAACCCCTGGGAGGAGGGTCCCATCTTTCTCCCTCAGAGCCGTTGGTGGATTCAAACCGCCAGAGATGCACAGCCTTTGGAGTGGCAAGACACCTCTCTCTAGATTGCACCTCCAGAGGTCCTCATAATATAAAAATGTTTTTGCTGTTGTTGTGTGCCATTGAATCAGAACCAACTCATAGCTAACCCTCCAGTGGGTTTTTCAGAGGCAGTAAATCACACAGGAGGTGATTTCCCATCCTTTTCCTTAAGAGAAGATGGTGGATTCAAACCACATGCCTTTGGGATTGCAGTGCAAGACCACAAGAGTGCCCTAGTCTAAGGATAGTGAACTAACTTTTCTAAATTTCAGTGACTTTGGGGAAGATTACTGCTCTTGGATAATAAACTAGGATGACCTGTGGACTGCGATGGTCCCCATTGTAGCTCCATGCCCACTGAGGATAAATGCACAATGTTTTGAAAGTGTCCCTGACTTTCCTTTTCATTTTGCCTCTGCTGCTTAAGGACCATGACGGTTTCCCTGTGATGATAGGAAAGCACAAGTCAAGCAGGTGCAGCCCCATGACTTCCCCTTCCCTTTCCTCTTCAGTGGAAGCTGGGTGCTGTGGAGGAGATTCCATCTCACTCTACCTTCCATCCTTCTCCAACAAATCCAGGCCCTGGATCTCCTCCTTTTCAGTTCGTTGCCAGTACAATGTCCAAAGTGTGGAAGGTAGAATAATTACATCTTCCCTCAAAATAACCATGTTCTCATCCTCAAAATATGACTGTGTTATCCTTTGTGGCTAAAGGGACTTTACAGAGATGATGGAATTAAAGATCTTGAGATAAAGACATTATCCTGAATTATCCCACATGTACAAAGATCTAAGACAAGACAGAATGGAGAGACACCAGTGTAGCCACAAGAGTCAAGGCCATAGTGAAGACCATAAACTGAAATGTGGGAGCAATCTGCAGGTTCAGGAATGGCAATGACATTCATTCCCACCCACAAACTCACTCCCCAGAGCCTCACAGGACCTGGATTTTACCTAGTGAGACTGATTTTGAACCTCTGACTTCTATAACTCTAAGGTAACACAAGTTTCACTTTAAGCTACTACTAAGCTTGTGGTATATATTGCTCTGGTCATAGGACTGTAAATAGACATAGACCAGGAAAAAGTAAACCTGGGTATCCTCTAAAGTGTGGCTGAATCTTTCTTCAGACTTTTAGGAAAAAATGACCCAGCCTTGTTCTTAATCCTCCTTTGTTGCCAAAGAGGGAAACGTGTAACCCTTAGAACATTTCTAAATTCAACTTCAAAAGGCCCTTGGTCTTGGGACATGAGAGTATTGGGACAATGTCAGAAGAGAAGCAGGTGGACAGGAACCCTTTGGATAACAGAGTGGAGCTGCCCTTTGGATGGTGTTTCCTAAAGTGACTGTCAAGTACATTTGTTTCTGAAGTTTATTTTGGTGTGGTGATGACGTACAGGTCTCTGTGACTTTGGTAATGTTTAACCTCTCTCTCTGCCTCAGTTTGTTTTCATCTGTGAAATAAGATTAATGAAAGTGCCTACACAAAGGGTTGCTGTAGGTATTAAATAGATGAATTTATGTGTGTATGTGTATGTGTGCGTAAAGTGAATTCATGGGGAGCTCTGGTGGCCTAGTGGCAAGAAGTTGCACTGCAATCCCAGAGGCTCACGGTTCGAATCCACCAGATGCTCTGCCGGGGAAGGAGGGACAATCTCCTCCTGTACCAGTCAGATCTGATTTGACGGTACACGCACACACACAAATAATAAAATAAAAATTAGAAAATTTTTTTTAAAAAGTGAATTCATATATACATGAAATGCTTAAGAAAAAGGCTTTCTACACTGTAATCTTTTTCTATAAATGTTTTTGTTGTTAGGTGCCATCCAGTCAAGTATGACTCATAGTGACCCCATGTACAGCCAGCTATCCCTAATAAACCATATCAAACTAACTTCTGTTGATGAGTTGATTCCAACCCATGGTAACCCTTCTCAGGGTTCTGAGGCTTTAAATTCTTACTGGGGGAGACTGACCTTTCAGCCTGCAGCCTGACATGTAACAAACTCTCCCACTAGGGCTCTTTGTTGGTAATAAGCATTAGTTAAAAAAAGCAAGTGAGACAGCTTTTATCATGGTTGATGTTAAGGGCTGTCGATTTGGTCCTGACTCACTGAGGCCCTGGGTACAGCAGGAAGTACACTGTCCATCCTGTGCCGTCCTCTGGTGATGTTTGCTTGGGCCCACTGTTGCAGCCATTGTTTCCATGCATTGCTTTGAAGCACTTCTTTCTGGTTGATCCTCCACTTCACCAAGCGTGATGTCCTGCGGCAGGGGACTGTTCCTTCTGATGACATATCCAGAGACCTGAGAGGAAGTCTTGCCTTTCTCGATTCCAAGGAACATTATGCCGGTACTTCTTCAAGGTAGATTTATGTGTTCTTCTGGAAGTTCATGCTATATTTCATCTTTTTCACCAACACCATACTTCAGAGGCATCAGTTCTTCTTCAGTCATCTTATTCATTATCTGACTTTTGATTGAAAACGCCGTGACTTGAATCAGGAATGCCTTAGTAGTCAAATTGACATTTTGCTTTTTAACACTTTAAATCTTCTCCATAGATTTTTTTCCCCAAGATAGTACATAGTTTGATTTCTTAGCTGATGCTTCCATGGATAGTGATTGTGAATCCAAGTAAAATGAAAGTTTCATTTGGAAGTCCCCCAGTGGGTTAAGATGATTTACATGCTCAGCTGTTAACCAAAAGACTAGAGGTTCAAGTCCACCCAGGGTCACCTTGAAAGAAAGGGCTTAATGATCTATTTCACAGAAAAACCCAAAACAAAACACACACACACAAATAAAAAACTACACCCAACCAGCCTGTGAAAACTTTGGAATCTATTTCTTTTTTTCCCCCTTAGAAATGTTTGTTGTTGTTGTTTTAAATTGAGATTTTATTGTAAGTTTATAAAGAACATGGATTACCATTCATTCATTATGTCACATTTTCCTCCCTGCCTCCTCCCCCAGTTTGCTTTTTTTCTTTGGGAAAAAAGTTCTTTCATTGATATAAATGCCGTGTCCCCCCCCCCCCACTTTACTATGCAGCTTCTTATTCTGGACTCTTGTACCAGTACAATCTAATCATATATTCCTTTTATACAATTCTATCCTCATCTGTTTCAATGCCATGTTCAATATTTAACCCTTCTTTTTTTAGTTTCTCTTCATTTCACCTGTCAGTCCTGTTTTATAATAGTGGCATTATACAGTATTTGTCTTCTTGTTACTGAGATATTTAATCTAGCATAATGTCCTCCATGGTCACCCTTTTTGTATAATAGTTCATGAGTTCTTTGTTTTTAAGTGCTATTCCATTGTGTGAATATACCACAGCTTCTATAGCCCTTTGTTTGTTGATGGGCCCTTGTTTTGTTTCCAACTCTTTGCTATTGTGAACAAAGCAACAATAAACATGAATGTGCATATATCTGCTTGGGATGCAGTTCTGGTTTCATTAGGGTATATTTACAGTAGTAGAATTTGCTGGGTCAAATGGTATTTCTATTTCCAACTTTTTGAGAAATCGCCATACAGCCTTTCCATAGTTGTTGCACCATTTTACACTCTCACCAGCAGTGAATAAGGGTTCCAGTTTCCCCACAACTTTGCCATCATTTGTTGCTTGCTGTTCTATTAAGTTTTTCTTACTGGGGTGAAATGATATCTCATAGTTGTTTTGATTTGTATCTCTCCTAGAGCTAGGGATTTGAAACATTTCTTCATGTGTTTGTCATCTGAATGTCTTCTTTGGTGAAGTGTCTGTTCATATCCTGTGCCCATTTTGCAATTGAGTTGTTTATCTTGTTGTGGCATGGAATCCATTTCTATGATGACATACATGGAGTCACCATGAAATTAAGTCAACTACACAGCAATTGGTTTTGGGGTGAAATATTTGAAACATGCTTGATACATGTCTGTTATATGATGTGAAAGTTTTGTGGCTCTGTTTTTGGGTTTTTTTTAATAAGCACATCCCCCCCCCCCCTTACAGGACTTCTCAAAGTCTTCAGTCTGGTAATATTCACTTTTAAATGCTAAATTGGAAGGGAAATACATCTCTCCAATTTATCTAACCTCAAAATTGTTTTTTATTTGTATTAATCTCAACAAATAAGATCAATTGCACATCAATTAGAAAAAAAAAATAAATAAAATAGCACACATGACGAGCTCCAGAATAGTCTGTAGGAAGTTCAGGTGCTAAACTAAGGGCCAACAAGTTCAAAGTGCCCATTGACTCTGAGAGAGAAAGGTGAGCATTCTCCTCCCATGCTATTTTCAGCCTTGGAAATCAGTGGACATGCAGTGGTTGTGGTGGTGTATCATTGAAAACGAATCCATTGCTGACACTCCAGTGGGTTTTCAGAGCCAATAAATTACGGGAGGAGATTGCCCATCTTCCTCCCACAGGGCAGCGGGTGGACTGGAATTGAGTACGTCTGTGCTGGCAGTGCATTTCCTTACTATTTAGACATCAGAGCTCAGTGGTACCTTGTAAGTACAACTCTGGAAAGTGATATCACAAAAACTCACTGAACTCAGCTACTACTGCCCTGGAGAGAGAAACTCCTACCCTACCAGGGTGAGGAGAACTGTGCCCCTGGCATCCAGAGTTGCAACTCGGAAAGCTCATTTGAACTGTTCTTGTTGTTTGGTGCAGCTGTGATGCTCTAACAGTATGGTTTTCATGATATGTCAGTTAGTTACCTGAATTAGCTCACTCCCAGGGGCTAGCCTGGGAACATGGCATTGCTTCCATAGTATAACACCTCACAAGTTCTGACGAGGCAACTTGAAAGCAATTTGGAACACACTTTATAGTTTGGGGACCAGTGGATCCAGTTTGAAAGAGATACTGTTGATTTGTGAGCAAATAACCTAAACCTTATGCATCCACATGATCTTGTACTTCTCAAAGTAAGCCATTTTCAAAGGGCAATCCCGTAAATACTTTGTATGGTGGAGGGATAATGTAATTCAGATGTATTTCTTTCTGTTGTGTGTGTTTTAAGAAAACAAAACACTATGGTGTCATTACTTTGTAAAGGAACACCGTAATATAAACATCAGAAATTGAATCTCTAGGAAACTTCATTTCAAGCAATCAGACCCAGCTCACATAAAAACACCTTTCAAAAATGAAATAGAGCACTTTAAGTTAAGCTCTGGCTTGTTTTGTTTTGTTTTGAAAGCCATAGAGAAGTAAACGATAAGCCTCTTTATTTTTAGCAGGCATCTCAAGAAAACCTTGAATAATGTTCTATTTATAAAACAAAGAGTCTGTTTTCATACAAACTCAGTAAGAGAGAAAGAGCAGGACTGAGTATCAGAAAAGGCCCGTTCCTTTTTAAAGATTCCTTAAGTTCATCAGCGGATCTTTAAGAAACAATAGAACAATTGGTCTGTTTGGCTTTTTTTTCTGATTATTGGGAGGTCACTTGATGATTGAGAAATTGTGCTTAATATTAACATTACGACTGTGAGGAGATGGGGACAAAATGAGCAGCATTCTGGGGAAAATAATGAAATTTGAGGGTTCAGTGTGGCTTTTAAAATAGTTATGCAACGATGTCACTCTGGAGATTAAGGTGCGCCTGACACAGGCCATGGTCTTTGAAATGCATCTGTGCATCAGAGAGCTTTGATGATGCACTGTGCATCAGAGAGCTGGACAGTAACTAGGGATAATAGGAGAATTGATGTCTTTGAACTGTGGTGCTGGAGAAGAGTATTGAATATACCATGGACTGCTAAGAAAACTAACAAGTTCATCCTAGAGCGGGTAAAGCCAGGCTGCTCCTTAGAGGCAAGGATTCTGAAGCTTCGTTTGACATACTTTGGACATGTTACAAGGAGGGACCAGTCCTTGGAGAGAGATGTCATGCTTGGGAGGGTGGAGGGACAGCGCAGGAAAGGAAGACCCTCAGTGATTCAGTGACTGGGGTAGTGGGGGTAGGTGTGTCAGGGGACAGTGACATTGGCACAGGATAGGGCAGTGTTTAGGGCGGTGCGTACAAAGAGTCACTATGAGTAGCAGGCAACTTGACGGCTCATAACAACAAAAACAACAACATGCTGCTGCGTGATTTAATATCGTGCTATGCTGAACTTGTACAATCCCATCATCCTTAAAGGAATTAAAAAGAGGGAAAAATTGGTTGTGGAAATTCCATGCTGGTGGGATAGTGGGTAACCTATGATGCTGCTAACCCAAATATAAGCAGTTCAAATTTACCATCCCCTCCTCCTTGAGAGAGAGATGAGCTGCTCCTGCTGTAAAGATGCCCAGCCTCAGAATCCAGTGGAGGGTCACTGTGGGTCAGACGTGACTCAATGGCTGTGGGCTAGAAGGATGTAGAACTGGAACAAGGCCCAGTAGAATGTAGCGAAAGCAGCAGGTGGCCTCCGCTCTTCTGCTTGAACATCCTACCCCATTGGTTATCCTGCCGCTCCTTTGATAATAGTAACAGTAATAATATCAACATCACCATAACCTGTCGCCGCCGTTAAGTTGATTCTGACTCAAGTGGCCTTAGGAGAAGACTAGAACTACTCTTCAGTGTTCCCATGGCTACAGTCTGTTCAAAAGCAGATTGCTTCGGGTTAGGGTGTATGGGGGATTGTTAATCATAGGGTTGCACAATTCGATGGGTGTGGGGGTGAAGGAAATAAGAAGAATCTTTTGTGAAAAACAATGTCCTCAAACTTTGTAAATAAATCAGTATAAATTAAAAACAAAACAAAACACCATGAGTGCTTCAAACACACCAGTCCCTGCAAGGCAGAAAAATGTGCCAATTTACTTCTAAAGGGCAGATCTTCTCTGTCCTATAAGATTACTATGAAATCACAAAGGGGTTTACTCTCAATCCATTGAGAGATGGGCATACCCATAGCACAACTTTAAGTGAAAAAAGTGTTGGAATGAGGTGAGAAAGAAATTAAAAACAAATCAAAAGCCCATAATAATGCAGAAGATGGTAGATCTGCAAGTGAGGATTTACCTGAAGTGAGGAGTTAGCGGAAGGACTGAGGAGCCCAGGGAAAGCTTCTTGGGGGAAATGTAATTACGGGTTGAGCCTTGAGGGCTCAATAGAATTTTAATGGACAGAGATGGGAGAAAACAGTTTAGTCTGTGACTGGCTGCAGTGGGGATGGCAGGTCGATGGGGGAGGGTGGGCGTAGTTCGACTCGCAGGACCGACTTGATGGCAGCAGGGCGGGCTGGGATTGACTGGAGTACCTTGCGCGGGCTTTGCTGTGGTAGATGCTCATACATGTTTGTGGAGCTGAATTTACAATATATTTGGGGGGGGGGGCCACAGTGAGCAAGACGCCCAGGTTTGTGGCTTGCTCTAGCCTCTGCATTGACGGGGCAGTTCTGTTTCAATTTCTCCCTCACTCCCCTCAATTGTGTGCGCTGACAGTTTGCAGTTACCATTTTCTCAATTTACTACAACAGGCTGGTCTGAAATGAGTCATTTCGAGCCCAAATGGTAGCTAAGTGGGAGGCCAACATTTTTACTTAAACCTGACCTTCTATTAACTGTTGTTGTTGTTGTTGTTGGTGGTGGTGGTGTTAGGGACCAATTGAATTGAATTAATAGCAGCAACCCTATGTGCAACCAAGTATTACTGCGTTTGAACCCATATTTGCAGCTACTGTATCAATCCATCTCCTTTTGAGTCTCCCTCTCTTTTGCTGACTCTCTATCTTACCAAACAGGATGCCCTTTTCTGGAAACAGGTCCTTCCTGATAACCGGTCAGAGAACGTGAAATTAAGTCTTGTCATAACTTGTTTATAAGGCTCCCTTTATTCTAGCTTCCCTTCCAAGACAGATTGGCTCATTTGTCTGGCAGTCCATTCATCATCTTTGCCAGCACCCTAATTCAAAGGCACCATTTCTTCAGTCTGGTGGGTCAGTTGAATCAATTTCAAATGAATGAAAATGAGTGTGCGGTTGTTTATTTTTAGTTTGACCACTTCCATTGGCATTGCATGTGGCTCCACATACGAGAAAATTTTTGAAACTTCAATATTTTCATCATTTATCGTGGTGTTGCTTATTGGTCAAGCTGTGGGGCTTTTTGTTTTCATTATGTTCAGATAGAACCTATACTGAAGCCTTTGTTCACCAAGAAGAGCTTCAACTCAACTGAAACCAAAAATCATCTTCATTATTTCTTCCCTTCACTGTAGCTTCTTTGCATTCTCAGAAAGTTTCGGTCTCTTTTGACATTCATTTTAATAGGGGTTGGGTTTTTTGTTTTGTTTTGTTTTGTTTTTTTCTTTCTGTCCTTTTTAATTCTTTGCTTTTTACTTTGAGAGTTCCCTATCTAACAGGACAAATTCCAGCCAATTCTGAACCCATATGTTCTCTCTTTTCTTACACTTTTGGGAGACAGAGGTTAGAAAAACACTCTTTGGCCTTGGTTCCTATAACATGTCCACAGGGTAGGAAGGGGGACGAAGCACAGGTGCTCCCTGCTCGGTTTCCCAAGCACTTGGCAGTCTCCCCATCTCCTCCCCTGTCCTGTTCGTCCTGTACTTTGGAGCCAGCCAAGCATATGACACATGCTGCCCCCACAGACTGTCTGTAGTAGGATACAGCTTTGTGTCTTCAGGCCTTGGTTTCAGCTGCAGTCTTATTAATGAGTATAGAGGATGAAATGTAAGGAGATCCCTTCCCTTCAAAGTCCTGTCCGGGATGCCTCAGATTACCTCCTGGATAAGGAGCAGTACGTACTTGGAATTGCTGGATCAGTACTCAGACTGTTCTGATGTTCCCCAAGCCCTTCTAGAATTTGGTTACTCAGAAATAAAAACACTAATTTAAAGGAAGTTCTGGTAGCATAATGGTAAAGAAATGGGCTGTCAGCCAGAAAACACATGATCTGAACCCATCAACTGCTCTGGGGGAGAAAGACAGGCAATCTCCTCCTATGCAATTTACTCTGAAAACCTGCTGGAGGGTTAGCTATGGGTTGCTTCCAACTCTATGGTTTATAGCAACAACAAGAATTTAAAGATTTCTATTCAGAACCTGTGAAATGACTGGCCATAGATTCATCCTGGAAACTATATTCAACCTTGTATGCCCAGAACCTACCATGCCAGAACTGACCTCAGACCAGGTGTCCAAGTCAGAACTGTTGAATGATTGTTGGTGTTCTTATGTTCCATTGAGTCACCTGTGACTCATAGTAACCCTCTGTAAACAGCTCTGAACCCTGCCCTGTCCTGAGCCAGTCTCATTGACTCTGACACATCTAATCCCCTTGCCCCAGTTATCATGTCAGTCCATCTCATCTGGGGTCTTCCTGTCTTGTGCTATCTCTCCACACTTCCGAGCGTGATGTTCTTCTCCAAGGACTGGTCCCTCCTGGTCATGTGCCGAAAGTATGTGGAACAGAGCTTCAAAATCTTTGCTTCCAAGGAACGCCAATGCCTAGCATGTCAAAAGTTATGCATTCCATTTCTTTCTTAACAATGTCTAACTTTGCTACGTTCATGCTTCTCACATTCCACATTCCAGTCACTAGTGTCTGCTTACAACTATTCCTCCTCCTTTGTGTTTCTGTATTTGAGGGCTCAATCTCAGCTATCATATATGCTAATCTACTCTAAGTGTGCTTTATTGGACATAGGTCTTTTTCGAAAGTCTATTGTTTCAAAAGTGGATAGCCAATCCTTCTTCCTAGTCTGTCTTAATTTGAATGCTCAGCTTTGGAACAGTATCTGACAGACAAGTATTTTATAGAAAGGATCAGATGAAAGTAACCAAGAGATTCAGTGTCAGCTCACACCCCCCACCCTTGGCACGTGTGTCTTGACCCCTCCCTTTCCCCACTCCCCAGCATCCTATGCCCTAAAAATACTTTCCTGCATCTATCCTCCCTGAGTGTCATCCCAGTAACTGCAACAATAGCCAGGCTTACTGTCCACACCTCCCTGAAGTCAAACTCAGTCTTTCACACACACTGGGCCTTCAGAAATCTTACATGAAAAATTGATTGAATCTTTACCTTTCTTGTCTACTTATCCTCAGCCACTGATCCTCGTTTTCCTTTATCAAAAGACAAGGACTAGTTCCTCCTGGCTACATGCCCAAAATATGTGAGACAGAGTCTCAAAATCCTTGTCACTAAGGAGCAGCTTGGTTTCACATTTTGTACGATAGACCTGTTAGATCTCTTGGCAGTCCCTGGTATGTTCAATATTCTTCTCCAGCACCACAACTCAAAGGCATTGATTTTTCTTCTGTCATCTACTTTTGTAATAGCTTGCCTCCAGAAACCCTATGAACCTGGAGAAAGGATGAAAGACCATGGCCTACATCAGGCACACTTTAGTCTCTAGACTAACATCCTTACTCTTCAGCACTCTGTTAGATACCGAATTAAGTCTCCATGTAGTCCAATCCTCTAGTACTAAGTCTTATTAGACCCAGCCCTCATTCTAACTAGGAAACACTTTGGTACCTACTTGATATGGATTGAATTGTATCTTCCTATAATCCCTACTTTAAAAAAAAATATTTAAATATATGGCAAAGTTCAGATCTATTATTCATAGAGTTGCTATGAGTTGCAGTTGACTTAATGGCACCTAATGACAATAACAAAATATCTCTATATCTATCTATCTAGCTATCTAGCTATCTATTATCTATCTATCTTTGTATGTTGTCAAGTTGGAACCAACTCAGAGCTGACACTACTGTGAGTTTTCAGAGATAGTTAATCACAAGAGAGGAGATTGCCCATCTTTCTCCTGCAGAGCAGCTGGTGGATTCAAACCATGTACCTGCACATCCCAAGCCCTGTACACGTGTGAATAAGATTCTTTTTAAAACAGAAGTTTTCTCTTATCATCATAATGAGGGCATACTAGAGCAAACCAGTTGCCTTTGAATTAACTCTCAGCTCCTAGCAGCAGTCCCAAAACTGTGTTCACCGCCAATTTTTGCAGAAGCAGATTACTTATTTGCATTACTCAGAATAAGGTGATTCTAGGTCTGGAAACGAATCCTTCCGAGTTGTGCCTTATATAGCAGAGTATAGACACACTGTGAACATGAAGGCAGAAGCTTCCACCAGTCAGAGGTGACCAAGGACTTCCAGACCTCCCTCTAGAGCCACATCTTGAATTCAGACTTCTAGTCTAGTCTCAAGAACTGTGAGAAAAGAAAAGTTCTGTTCTTTAAAGCCACCCAGTTTGTGGTATGTTAGGGAAGCTTTGGCAACATAATTTGTTCATTATATGCTGAGCTGCAAACTGGAAAATGTGCAGTTTGAGTCCCCCAGAGGGGAGAAGATTCACAGCCTGAGAACCCTGCTGGTGGGCCATCGTAAGTCAGAATCAACCGGAAGGCAGTAGGTCTGGTTTTCTGGTTGTGTGGTACTCTGTCTGGTGTGGCAATTTTTTTGTTAGTGGTGCTGTCAAGTCGATTTTGACTCACAGTGACCCCGTGTAACAGAGTGGAACTGCTCCAAATATTTTCTGAGACTGTCATCTTTACGGAAGCAGGTCACTAGTCTTTCTGGAATGGAATGGCCTCCTTACAAATGAAGTCATTAGTCCTCTAACCTCTTTAGCCTGTTAAACCAGGAGCCAGGATGTGTGACCACCAGGACATGTCTGAAATCTACTCAACCGACTCACCGGGCCAGTGGTCCTACCATGATCTTACCCATCAGCCTCTATGTCACGATGGACCGAGTCTCCTTACAGCACTATGAGAAGAAGATGGGTTGAAAAATCTTAAAATCTTCCTGTGTTTGCTGTGTATTTGTTTACACGACTACAAGCAGCTCCTCTCTGGCAACACTAGGCAGATACTGTCTCACTTTTAATAATTCAGAGCATATCAAGTTTGGAAACAAGTCGTAGCGCTTTGTTCTGGTTTGTTTCTTCTTAATTCCTAATACAAACTCTACAGACACCACGTCCTCTCCAACAAGGGAAGGGAAAATGTGTAACAGAGGCCTGCTTCTGACACCTCCACCTCGCTGGTTACAGAGAGGAGACACAGGTGGTGTGTTTGTAAAGACTGCAGCATGTGCTGTGTTGGTTCACAAAACCCTGGTGGATAACTGACGGGGCTTAGGTGACACTCTCGGGTCTGATTTGTTCCTTGGCTGCCCACAGTACAGGAGCCACATTACTCACTCAGACCTACCCTTTATCATAACGGCATCCCTTTTCATCCCAAAGATCTCATAACTAACAACCAAGCTGCCACGTCAAAATCAAGAGATGGGACTAGGCAGCTGGTGTATGCGAGGCTGGCGCTGCCCTGTGGAGGCAGATGGGCGGGTGGTTTGGGCCAAGCGAAGTTCCCAGACAGCTGCATTGGGGTGTAAATCTTGCCCTGAAGTTAAGTTTTCCCTCCCTCTCCTTGCGATGTCAATTGGTGTGTGTGTCTCTTGCTGCGCAAGGTGTGAAGTTGCTCCATGGGCTAACTCATGAGGTCTTTTTAATTGCACGGAAGCATGACTTCCAGGCTGCCAAGAAGAGCAATCTGTGGGGAGAAGGCTGGCTTCTTACACAGACCTGGGGCACAGAGGAAGAGGTGAGGGAGGGAGGAGGAGCAGGGCAAGTGTCTGCCTTTCATCTGGATATTCAAGATGACACATCTGGTGCCAGGGTAACTGCTATTTCCAACTGACGGGGATGCTTTGCAGCCAAGGGAGGGGCGAGCTGTCAGGTGAGCCAGAGATCAAGAATTCTCACGACAGCTTCATGGCATGTGAAAGGCACTATGACGTGCAGTGTGATTTTAACCAGCGGTGGTTAAATTAGCATCTCTTGGACCTGGTATGATGTATGGTCAAGGTGGGGCCCACGGTGAACTGGGAAGGCCAGGCATGCCAGGCATAAAGAAGGTTGAGATTATGAAGGTCTATCACTTAGAAAAGAAAGAGTCTTTAAAAATTGGCTTCTGGTTTTTAAATTTTGCTTATTGGCAGCGCAGGTAGAAGTGAAGGTAGTAATCAGAAGCTGGTAAAGTCTCTCCGAGATCTTCGCCAAGCCCTTATTATAAATATGTCGAAGAACTAAAGAAATCCCTTCCCTGAATGTTCCCAATTTAAGATCTTGTCAAAATCTAACCACCTGTACCAGCCAGCTAAGCAGCCTTGACTAACCATTTTGCCCTGTGCTCTTGGAATTCCGCAGAGTTGTCTATGCAAGACTGAGCCAGTGAGCCGGTGAGGGAGTGCCTTTCAGAAAAAACTTCCCCTCGAAAGGGAATGGAGGAAGTGCCTTTTAATAAGTAATCAGTCTGAGGAATTGGGCTCTTCTGGCTATCTAGCAACACCTGCCTTTTCAATGGGGACTTTCAGAAAGTCTGGAGCTAAAGACTGATAGAGCGAGCCATTGCTTGGGAAATCCGGGAAAGAAAAACCTGATAGGGTTGCAGCTCTGTGTGTGTGTGTGTGTGTGTGTGTGTGTGTGTGTGTGTGTGTGTTTTCATGCACATACATGCACATCGCTGATAAGTATCTTGTTCGTTATCTTAGGGAAAATGCAACGAGGATGCTCTTTTGAGGCAAGAATAGTAAAACCTCCTATCCCATGCTCTGGGCATGTTGTCAGGAGGGACTAGTGCTTGGAAAAAGACGTCATGCTGGGAAAGGTGGAGGTTCAGAGAATGAGAGAGAGACCCTCCACGAGATGGATTGTCACAGTGACTGTAGCAATGGACTTGAACGTATCAGAAATAGTGAGGATGGCACAGGATGGGACAAGGTTCAGATGTGTTGTTTATCAGTTCCCTGAGAGTTGTAATCGACTCGATAGCACCTAACAACCACACCATCATCTTGTCCCTATGCCAGTATCACAAATGTCTTGCATGGATTATTGCAAACCATATGTTTTGCATAGATTATCTCACTTTGTCCACATAGGCAGACATTTTTTTTATTTTTTTTTTTATTTAGAAGGAGAAGCTGAGGCTCAGAGAGGCCAAGAATTAGCAGACAAGGGGCTTAAACACTGGTCCGTGTGACTCCATGATCCTTACTCTGAACCACCAGTTCTACAACAGCCAACTTTCATAAATCACCCATCTTCTCATAGTGCTGTGTGGCACTGCCAGGATGCCAGTTCTTAGGTGTTGGGCTTATATGAATCTTTGTGCATTCCTTTCCACAGCTTCCCTGCAGAACCCCCAGTGGGACCCACTCCCAGATTTCCAAGCCATCATTTTAACAGGAGGTGTCAAAGGATTGGGATTACTAAGAGTTCCGTCTCTTTCTGAGACAACCTTCAAAGGAAGGTCCTGCACATGAGGAGTGTGTGCCAACTGACCGACTCCAGAACTGTGAGCCTGACTAGCCCGTCAAGTGGAACAGGCATCAACTTTGCATGACCTAGAGAAAACTGGCCCAAAGAGTATCCTTCCCCCTTTGCCTGGGCGTGCCCTGCCCCCCACCGAAGTTTGTGGGGGATTAAACAGCCATTCACCTGTCCACTCGTCGGATTTATGGCCTGGCAGCTCCCTTCTGCCCGCACCACTGCACAGTGTACTGCAAACACAGATGACCTTTGCAGTGATTTCTTCTCAGCTGCTTCCATATAGAAAACCTGTTTTGTATTGACATTGTTTGGAGCAAGCCCGGCCTCTGTTAACTCCCTCAGCGCCTGCCCCTGGAAGCTCAGCCCAGATAAAGCACACCCCGACTTCTACCCATCTGAGTTTTTGTCCAGCGGTTTCAGGCATATGGATTTGTTCCCCTTCCTTGCAGGGTTTTCTAATCACTCTCCATAAAGGGGTGGGTTGTCTGCTGCTCTGATTGGTCCACCGGCAATGGGGTGCTTTGTGAGACGTTTTCTTACAAGTTGGTTCCCATGTGGTATTTGTTAGTCACAGCTAATTATTAAGTCCTTGGCCAAGGCAATAGACATTGTTCCCTTGGTTTCCTGCCTCCTGTGCTCCCCACTCACCCCCCATTGCTACAAAACAAAACCTATTGTGGGGCTCTGGGGCTTGGCTGTGCACATATTTTCCAGCAGACCCCCGATGGGCTCACTGCTGGGGTTTCGTGTTTCAGGTCGGGATGGTCCTGGGGAAGGCATTACACATTGATGCTGACACGTTCATTCCCTGCTCAATGCAGACGTTTCTCCCACCCCAGACTTGATCCTTCACAGGCAATTTAGGTAATTCCCTGAGAGCAAATTCAGCACTCGTTCAGAGCATTGGTAATCTGCATAGAATTTGTTTGTTGTTTTGTACTGAGTCCCAGTCCGACCCAGAGCTGACCCTCCAGCAGGTTTTTCGAGGCAGTAAATAGCATGGGAGGAGACTGCCTATCTTTGTCCCACAGAGAAGTTTGTGGATTGAAATTGCATGCCTTTGGGAGGGTGCAAAGGGATTACAAAAAAAGAAGGACTGGAAGGAGGGGTTGTGCTGAGCCCCTTTGTCTCTGATCCCACACTATTTACCTGCTTCATGCATTGAGATTCTTCATAAGGTTTCTACGATTCCAACATAAGCTTGAAATATGGTACTCAAGTTTTCACACTCCTTCATTTCAAAGAAGAGGAAACTGGCCCAAAGACTTTCTTTCTCTCCTCTATGATCCAAGCAAATTAGTAAAATTGATGTCAGAGTGAGAATTGTCACACAAATCTTAACTTTTCTATGCCACATTTACTATACTGAGGTGGGCTAATTCTAGAACCTGGCACTGGGCTGCTTTTCCCATGGCCTGACCAGCATTATGTGGGAAAGACTTTACTTGGGATTTCTAGAGGGTTGTGGAAACCACTTTAGAAAGGGCAGACTGCCTTTGTTGAAGCAACCTTGTGCTTTTACTAGGGGCTGCCTCATCTCATTATTTCATAATACCCAGATGGAGTTGCACAGTTCACAGCCTTCACATATGTGAAAACCAAAGCTGAAACTGAGCTGGAATGAAATGGAATGCTCACTATAGTGCAAGGAGAATCACACTTTGGAGCCAATAGATCTGAGTTCAGATCTTGTCGACTACCTAGTTGTCCTAGGAATATGGGCCTTTGATATGGGTAACCTCCAAAGTCTTGAGGCTTTAACATTTAACACTCAATAAAAAATGAATATATAAAGCACTGCAGGTGCTTAATAAGCATTCCTTCCCCTATCAGTTAGCCATCTTCTCTCTTCCTCTCTCTCACACATACAGGCTTGGGTCTAAATAAAAGCCAGACATATTCAACTTTAACCTTCACTTGGAAACTTCTAGATCTTGTCACAAGCTTAACATGAACCAAATGAGATCTGAGGTATCTATATAGATCATGAGTTTGTCTTAATCTTTTACAGAGCACTTAGAACACTGTTTTCTTGCAGGAAGTAGGGCTGTGGTTTTCAAGGAGGAAAAATTTAAGAGAAAACTGGAAAGAGTAAAAAAATTTTACTGTCGTTCTTTTGACTTGAGAAGAACTCCTGGGATACCCAGGGAGTTCTGAGGCTGACTTCCCTCAGACAGGCTGTGGGAGAGAAAGCAGAGCATTTCATTATACCAGCTACTTGGGTGTGCTTGGGACGCTCTCAAACCCTTCTTTATTTGCCATCCAGACAGGAACAAGAGCCTCAGAAGCTTGTTTTCAAAATTGGGGAAAACAGATGTTTTTGCTTATTTTTCTTTTTCTCTTGCCAAAGTGCTCACTGCATTTTCATTGAGTTCTGAGCTTGCTGGTTTTCTTTTTTCTCCCATTACTTTTAAGCCAAATCTTGGAAGAGAGACATTGGGAGATGAAGGGGAAAGATGGGCATCCCAGCCTGGCAAAGCCCACTGTTGGTCTCTAAGAACCCAGAGGCAGAGGGACTTAAAGGACATGAGAGAGAGAGAGAGAGAGAGAGAGAGATGGACTGGCTGGGCTCAAGAAAAGTCTATCTGGCATATTCCTCAGGATTGCAGTGTCTGGGACGTCCTCAGTGGATGTTGATAAGATATGACCACTCTTCTCCTCTGAGGAAATCAAAGCATTGTGTCTGGCTGAGCAAGGCTGTGTGGCTGTGGAGGGGCCCTGTTGAATGCAAATATGCCAATGCTGCCCACAGTGCCCGCCTTTATAAGCCAAATCATGTGCTGTTTTATGTACTGTGGTAATTTTCTGTTGCTTCTCTGAGAAATGACCACATATTTGGTGGTTTAAAACAAATTTGTATCTGTAACTTTATGATTCTGGGTTTCTGAAGTCTGGCTCAGGTCTTGAAGGGCTGGAGGAAGATGTTGGCAGGGCTTTAGGGATGAATCTGTTTCTTTGATTCTTCTAGCTTCTATATATTTCCTACATTGCTTGGCTCAAGGTCCCCTTCCTCCATCTTCAAAGATAGTAAATAGTGAGTTGAGCTCTTCTCATGTTCCATAACTTTGATTTCTTCTTTATGGCTCTTCCACATTTAATGACCCTTGGGGTTACACTGGCCCTGTCTAGATAATCTAGAATTAAACTCTTAGTTTAAAGCCAGCTGATGAGCAATCTTAATTTTATGTGTAGCTCTTATTTCTCTTTCCCATATAAGAAAACATATTTTAGAGTCTATGGATTAAGGCATGGGCATATTTGGGAGGCCGTTATTCTACCTATCATTAGTGATAGGTCATTTTCACCTTAAATATAGTCATATATATGAGGAGTCCTTCAATTGTAAGAAACAGGACTTAACTAATAAGAAGGAAATAATTTCACAAGGATTCTGAGCCTCCGTCTAACATACTTTGGACATGTTGTAAGAAGAGACCAGTCCTTGGAGAAGGACATCATGCTGGGGAGGGTGAAGGGACAGCGCAGGAGGGGAAGGCCTTCTATGAGGTGGATTGATTCGGTGACTGGGGTAATCAGGATGGGTGTATTGGAGACAGTGTGATTGGCACAGGACAGAGCAGGATTTAGAGCTGTTGTGCATAGGGTCGCTAGGAGTTGCAAGCGACTCGACGGCACATAACAACAACAACAACAACAACATGCACTTTGAAGGGAAAATGTGAGTTGGCTATAGACACAGTTGTATCCCAGCATTACCAAGACGTATTCGGTTGGTTTTATTTGTAGTGGTTTGATTCATGAATAAAGACTATACACATGATGGCTAAGATATACGTCAAGGCAATTTTAGGCTTCCATAGTTCCCAAGACTCTGGACACCAAAGAGGAAGACATAACCTCTTTGTAGATAATCTAAAAGATCATTGACATCCTATCAGAACCAACTCATAGCTGCCCCTCCATTGAGTTTCGAAGCTTTTGTGCAATAAGATGTTGCCCAATCTTCTCCTGCAGAGCCATTAGTGAATTCTAACTGCTGGAATGACAGAGCCTTCAGGTTAGAAATGCAACTTTCTATGGACCATCCCTCCAGAGCTCTAGCAGAATCCTGAGAAAAATGGCTCTCATTAATTCAGCTTAAATTAATTCAGACTTAGAAAATTCTTAAGAAAGTCTGACACTCTCTTCATTTCTTTTCTGCTAGTTTATAAGCACATTTCTAAACCAGTCACCGGCCAAGGAGATTCAGTAATTGCCTCATTCTAGAGCAGAGATGGAGACAACCTTTCCAGCTTTAATATGTTTCCTGTGTTCAACCTCATGATATGAATAAATACCCATTCACTGCCCTCAAGTATGTTTTGACACATGGGGACCCTGTAAGATCAAGTAAGTCTGCCCAATAGGATGTCCAAGGCTATAAATATTTATGGATGCAGACTGCCTCGGCTGTCTCCAGAGGAGTGGTCTGAACTTTCAGTTAGAAACTGGGCTGCTTAACAAGCCACTGGAATTCCTTACAAATAAATAGATAATACAAATGAAGTGCTTTAGAATAGGTCTTGTTAAGATTAAGTATTCAGTAACAGTAGCTATAATAGTAATGGGGAGCTCTGGTGGCTTAACTGGCAGGGAATTGTGCTGTTAACCCAAAAGGAGCATCTCTCTGGCAGTTCAAATCCACCAGCTGCTACAAGGGAGAAAGATGGGGAGTTTCCTCCAGTGCAATTTACTGCCTCCAAAGGCCCACTAGAGGATTAGCTATGAGTTGGTTCTGACTAATAATTGTTCTATCATCATCATCATCATCACTAAACCCCCTGAGAAGTGTCTTAGGGACTTCGAAAATTCTTACGAAAGTCTGACACTTTCTTAGTTTCTTTTCTGTCAGCTAGGATCACACAGCCTCTCGGATATGAAGCTGTTTCTTTTGACCACTTCAGTGGGGACTGAGGTTTTCACCAGCAGCTTGGATTTTCACGTGGTTTTAAATTGCCATCCATCCAACCCTGGTCTTGACTGTACAGATGTATCATTTAATGAATGTGTGCCAGTGAGTCTGAGTTCACCTACTGAGAAGTCAGATTGACTGGCTTTACGTTAAGTGGTATAACCTGTCTAATTATACATGACTGATGAGTTGGAGTCACTTTGAGCATATGGTTATCTCTTTCAGAAGGCATGGACATGGTAAGTTAGGGTGAGGCGGAAAGTTAGGCTTAGCAAGAAATTCATGTCTTTTTGTCTCTCACCTGTCTTAGCAAACTGGAATTGTCATACCAAATAAAGAGAGTCAATTCCAAAGAATAATGGTTATATCTAGATGTTTGGGAATAGCACAACACTGAGAACTGTCTTGGTCTGATGTGATTTAGCCCACAAGAGAGTCGTTATGAGTCGCCTATGACTCAACGGCACTTAACAACAATAACATCAACATAGAGAGAGATCAGTTGGTTTAGTGAACAGAACGTGATGGTACCAAGCCCAAAGTGGGTGACTTTTAAACTGTGGCCCTCAAGCCTTGGTTTTCTTTGTTTTTGTTCAAACATTCTTCTAGGTCGTATAGCCCTGGTGTGTCCACTTGCCATACAGAGGTAACTTGTGGTTGCTGTGAAGCTGAACACTGTGACACTGACATGCCAAATACATTAATGGTTATCCATGGCAGAGAGTGTTTGGTGGAGCTCCACAGTTAAAACAAGCTTGGAAGCAGGAGTGGCATCCACTTCCGTAATAGCTTGCCTCCGGAAACCCTATGAACCTAGAGAAAGGATGAGAGTCACACAAATTTTGAGGACTTTCATTCATAGGGTTGCTGTAAGTCACCCGTGACTCGACGGCACTTAACAACAACTACAAAGAAAAATTAATCACTATAAATAGTAAAGAGCTCTGGTGGCGTAGTGGCGAGAAGCTGTGTTGCAATCCTGAAGGCATGCGGTTCAAGGCCACCAGCTGCTCTGCGGAAGAAGGATGGGCAGTCTCCTCCCATGCAAGTAACTGTGCTGGAGGATCAGCCATGGGTCGATTCCAGCTTTACAGTATGCAACAAAAATAGTAAAGACATTTTTAGCTCTAATTAGAAATGCCCATTGAATGGCCAAAGAAAGATCCTTTTCACTTCTCCCCAGGACATCAATCTCAGGAACACATTCCTGGAACTGAGATTCCTGTAATGGAGCAGTGCTTACACATCCAATATCAGGGTGGATTTCAGAGAGAAAAGAAAAGTATGAAAGATCATCAATTTCCCCCCCATGCTTGCTTTGTGTTCACTATGTTCCTTCTCACTTTGGGGAGCCCCACATTTTCTTTTCAGAACTTCTAGTCCAAGATATTCAAAGCATCATGTTCTTCTGCCTATAAAGCATGTAATCTTTTCTCTAGGAACTTTAGTAAGAATCTTTCTGATGAGAGAATTTCTTATTGATAGAGAGGGGGAAAGGAGTATTGATGGACTCTATTACATCTGGGGCACTTCTAAAAAGATAGAAATGCTTTGGATCTGTACAGGGCATCTTAGGAAGCACTAAACTTTGAGGGAAGAACACATATTGTCAAGATTTAAGTGGTGATCTACTGGGGAAGTCTCTCTGTAAGGGCTCTTGTGCCTCTTTCTAGTCAAACAATTCCTAGTCTTAGGCTCTGTGCCTGCTTTTAAATGAATTGTTTTTTTTGAAGCAGTCAATAAAAAAGCATCCTGCTGCTAGGACCAACCATCAAAAAGAAGGAAGGGAACAGCACAACCTTGGGGGGTGGGGGGATGTGTGAGTGGGAAATATTGCAGGGCAGAAATGTGGCTCTGCAGGTCTGATACTATGTGACTTATTTCCCCTAAAGGACCCCATGGTTTAATGGATGGGGCTTTAACCTACCCAGAGGTCAGTCTCTTCTGGACAAGTGGAACCTCATTCCCGAGGGCATCGACATCCTCATGACACACGGACCTCCGCTAGGTAAGTGAAGCGAGGGTTGTCCCTTTCTCATAGGAGATACCACCCCCATCCCAGTATACTGTGTAATGCTTCAAAGACATAATCATTTTGTTCCCCTAAAAAAGGGAAAAAGAATATGGGGAAAAATAAAAGTCAATGTCTTTAAAGAAGCCCTGTCTGATAATTAAACTCAGCAGTTCTGCTGGGCTTACAGGTGTTCTGGAAATTAAATTTTTCTTTATTTAGTTGAGTCAGGGAAAATCAAATCAGTGTGGAATGCCATAGCCTTTTGAGCTTGATAATTTATTTTAAGAATTGTGTTCACTTTGGAGTAAGGGGGGTTGAGATGGGAAATGGAGGAAAGACAGAGTCCTCCCAGGTACCTGGTTTCTAAACAGCAGTGAAATGATGGAAACTTTTGTTCAAAGGAGCTCATTTTCTTTCTTTTTTTTTTTCATATAATGCTGGTATCTACAGGAAAGAGTTGAACATTTATATGAGAAAATAATTTTCTCTCTTTCTGCCTCTCACAAGTGTTACACTAAAAGTTACTTAAACATATTCACCCCATAGGTGCAGTCAGGGCTAGGTCTGTATTGCCAGGGTTGATTCAGTCATCTCCACAGTTATACAGATTATGAGTTGTAAGGTGATTATTTGATTTATATAATATCTTCTAATTATTCAAGAGTTTTTCTCTCTCCTGAGATTAGCCACAGAAAATTTTTCAGTCTGTACTGATCATGCCAGGACCTTTTCTGTCTAGCTAAGATGTGCGTTTACCTCGGATTTTATACTGTCCCTGTTTTACTGTCAGTGTTTTTCTGATCGTCTTGCTTTGGTCATCATTGACTTGGTGTCAGGACCAATTCCTAGCTGACCCTCCTGTGTGTTTCCCAAGCTGGAAATCTCAGAGGAGATTAGCCATATTTCTCCTGTGGAGCTTCTGGTCAATTCAAACAGGATTGCACAGTGAGCATTGCAGCTCACATAGACTGTATCACTGTTGCTGTTGATTGCCTTCTAGTCGAGCATGACTCATAGTGACCCTATGAACAGAAAAGGCCTGAAGCCCCTCGACAACTACGAACATTTATCAAAGTTCGTAGAGTTTCCAGAGGCATGTTGTTTAAGAAGGAGATGCCAAAGAGAGCTTTGGTGGCCTAGTGGTGAGGAGCTGCAACTACAATCCCAGAGGCTCAGGGTTCAAATCCACCAGATGCTTTGCCGGGGAAGGAGGGACAATCTCCTCCTGTACCAGACAGATCTGATTTGACGGTACACTCACACAAAAATAATAAAATAATAAAAAAAGAAGCAGATGCCACTCCTGTTTCCAAAGCACTCCTTTAATGCTTTAATGTGAGAGTGTTGGGGGGGGGGGAAAAACAAAACACTACAAAGACAAGTTATTTTCACAGTTATTTTACATACTTTGGGGTTGTTATCCAGGACACTTTTTTTTCTTCCACAATCTAGAAAATTAAAAAGCTCTAACATTCATCCCTTTATATGAATTTAAACTTTATGGATATTTACTACCCAAACCACTTAATGCTGCTTGCCTTCCTTTACAAGGAAAGTTCTGTGTTTCACAAAGAAACCTTTTGAATAAGAACCAGATCATGAGCCACAGTGGTATCTTTTAATAACAGGGAGAAGCCTGAGGAGAGGAGTGAGCTCTCTTAGATGTGGAGTTTGTACATATTTGCACAAGATCGGCACTTCTGTGCTTCAGAATTACCATCGTCATGCTTGTCCACCACCCATCCTGCATACTTAAATTATGCCCACCTTTATTTAGTAAGTCATAATTAATTAAATGACTTTGACTCTCAATCATTAAAGACTAACACATTCAATTGCTAGCTGAAAGCATTAAGGGCTATTCAGTGATTTCATTTCAGCCCCCTCGATCTCTTGCAGTCTGGTTAGGGGTATCGGCCTGATTTCCCTAATGTTATCTATTGTTAGGAACTTGGGACATCCTCACCTTATAAATGCTGCATGACTGGAAACTATTCTTTTGAGCAGAGCAGTTGATTCACAGATGGAATGAGGTCATTTAATTTGTCTTTGAGAAAGGGAATCTGAACTCTGGGCTCCAAAGTTGACATTGAACATCCCATAAACCCTTAATCAGAGAAGCTATCTTCCTTCTTTGTGGCATAAATATGGAGTAGGCTAAAGAGTAGCTGCAGAGTGAGCTCTACCTCAAGCAGTTTGGAAATAAAATCTCAAGCAAAGTTTTTCTAAAGGATAGTTGAACATTAATACTGCTACTGGAATTCTTATGCAAATGATGTGCAGAGGCAAAATTAATTTTCATTCTCTTTTGCTGGTGAAGGAGCCACAGTGCCATAGAACTTTCACTCTTTTGAGTAAGGTACTTTTTCAGGTGCTTAAATATTAAATCAGGAGGCCCAAAGGTGCAGTATTAAGCATTTAACTGTTGATGGAATGATTAGCAGTTCAAACTAAGCACTTACTCCTTGTTGGAAATGACAGCCAGTTTCCATAAGATTCCAAACCAAGCCGTTGCTGTCTGGTTGATTCCAATCCATAGCGACTCAATCTGTAGTCGGGTTGAACTACCCCCATAAGGTTTTCAAAGTTATAAATCTTGACAGAAGCAGACAGCCACATCTTTCTCCTGAATAGCGGCTAGTGGGTTCAAACTCTTGACCTTTTGCTTAGTAGGTCTGCTAAATATCTATGCCACCAAAGCTCCTTCCACAGAGATTATCAAACTCATTACTGTTGAGTTGGTTCCAATTCATAGTGAAGCCCCCCTTTAGTTTTCTGAGGCTGTTAAATCTTTATGGGAGGAGACTGATTATCTTTGAACTTCCAATCTTTTGGCTAGCAGCCCAATGTGCTATACTGTATACTGCCAAAGATTACAGCCTAGGAAATCTTTTTTTGGTTGTTTTTTTTTTTTTTTTAGCCTAGGAAATCTTATGGGGCAGTGCTACTCCAAAGGCAGAGGAATAGCTACGGGAAATAGCTCCTGTGTGATTGCTAAGTGATATCTCACAGCTGGTAATAGAAACCATGATGCTTAATAGTAACTGCTCATTGACACTCAACCCCTTAAGTGGTGCCTAGGACATGTGTCATACCTGCCATGGGCTAGATATCCAATGGATTTTTTAAACATATAAAATGCAGTGTTTTCCTCTGTAAGGAAAACTATCTCTATGAGAGAATGTGCAAGTTATTATGGGTGAGGAATTCTTTTCCCTCACATTAAATAGTTTTGAAACCCCTACTTGAATTTTTACTGTGGACCCTTTCTCATCAAATATTTTTCCCACTCTCTTTGGCCACTCCTCCCATACTCAAGGCAAGATGTCTATAGAGAGATGCTAGATATTCATGTCTATGGTTTGGCCAAACAAAGTAGGACCCGCTTGCTTGCCCCTTTCCATTTCATCGTTGCTAAAGAAATAGAAATTAGTGTGGAATGGATTCGCAAGGATTATGACTCAGCCTTTTGTCCTTTCTACCTTTTGTAATGTCCCATAAAGGCATATGGGTTTCGTTTTAGACCATAATCACCTGGACAGCCGACTCTTGCAATAATTTATGTCAGTTTTTTATGATTTTTCCACATTAAGCAGAGAACTAAGTGGCTTTTACTTTAAAAGTAGTCTATTAGCCTTGGCTTGTTGGACACCTCTGGGGTGGGGATGGGGGGATCCCATTGTTGCCTATGCCTAAGGGAGAGACTAGTGGAAAAAATTTAATTTCCCTAGTGCTGGTCATCAGGAATCAGCAAGGGTTAAAAGTTGGTGTTTCTAAAGAGAGCCAAGTGCCTTGTGGCTAGCTTACAGGCCACCCTTCCTAGAACTTCTGGCTTGAACCCTCTTGGAGATAGACTGCTCTAAGAAAAATAAAATAAAAAATTGAATGTAACTGAATAGAGAGAGAAAAGAGATATTATGGCACTGCCGGGAATAAATGTCATTGAGCCCATGAAGAAGATTTGAAACCTGTGGCTGAATAAATCAAATCCCTTACAGAAAAGAAAAAAAAAAGTGTTAATTAACAGGAAGGAAAAAAATGGAAACCCACAAAAAAAAAAATCAAGAACCTTAAAGAAGACAAAGTGACAAGTGAAAAGTTTCTTAAAAGCCATTGTGAGCTTTAATGGAGAGGCTGGGATTACAGATAATGTAATAAACCTTCTGTGAGTTATGGCTTCCTGAAAGTCTAAATGAAACCTTACCTGAAGAAAGAAAATTAAGAGTATTGATTCCATTTTTCCCATAGGTTTCCGAGACTGGGTTCCAAAAGAGCTTCAAAGAGTGGGCTGTGTGGAGCTGTTGAACACAGTGCAAAGGCGAGTCCGGCCCAAGCTCCATGTGTTTGGAGGAATACATGAAGGTAAGAACAAAAAGGAATTCTGAGGAGGTATCAGTATTCATGATTTCACTCTCCAAGGGAAAAAATTGAAAATAATAAAAATAGTGCTTTTCAAATGGTTTTCAGCAGTGGAGCCCTTTTATAAGAGGACGTAGTCTAAGAAATTCCAAACGTATAAAGATGGCAGGCGATGGTAAGGAGCTAGACTGCCAACCTCAAGGCACATGGTTAGAATCCACCAATGGCTCCGCAGGAGAAAGATGGACAGTCTCTTCCTATGCTACCTACTGCCTCTGAAAACCCGCCAGAGAGTCAGCTGTGAGCTGGTTTGGATTCAGCAGTACATAATTTTACATGGAGCTGCTGTGATTTAAGCAGAGTGGAGGGTGGGAAGCAGGGCTTGTACCAGTGACCCGAAACCTCACACTGTCCAGTGCAACTTCTGGACTCATGGGGCTCTGATGAAGAATGTGTGATAGCCACGTCTGTAAAGCAACCCTTTACACGTAAATATTGAAAATTAGAAAGTTAGAAGAAATGGTCCAGGTCTTGGACTAAATTATTTCCATGGTCCCATTCCACCTGTAAATACTTTTTCAGATGGAATACGCTAAAAAAACCCAGAAAAAGAAGACAAGACATTCCTTGCAAATAAGTCCAGGCAAACAAGGAAGACTATATAATGGGAGTGGCAGGAGCTTGTGCATTTGCCAGTAAACATTTCCTTATACCCCTCAGAAATCATCAGGATTGTTAGTTTGGTCTGAGGCAAGAAAGAGTAAGTAAATCTTCCCTAAATGGAAACCAGTCCAGTTACCACTTTCCCTTTTTCAAGATAAACTGAATCCCATTCACAGAACCTGAAATGTCCACAGGAATCTTGGCCTTTGGGCAGCCTCACAGTGTCTTTCATGGGGCATTGGGTTTACTGGCCCGGCTGGGCTCCCCTGCACTCATGCTGGTATGCAGCAGGTGTGTTTAACTGGGCAACCACCAGGCTCCCTCCAGCCTGGCTTGTAACTGTGTTCTAGAGTCAGTTATGAGCCTGCTGTCAAGTTGAGGCGTTTAGAGTCAATGTGTTTGATGAGCAACACCACCAAAGTTTGTTTCCAGAGCTCACACACATACTGACTTCCTGGTTAGGAGGACACTAAAGAGATATTGGAAGAATCTGTTCTGGAAAACAATGTATTCTAATATTGTAAATAGACTGGTATAAAACTTTAAAAAAAAAAAGATCATGTTGAGAATCTCCCCACTAAGGACAAAGAATATTCTCCTTGGTCCAAAGTGCAGGTACCAATCGAGCAAATGGAAAGCAGGGGAAAAGCTTCCTGTCAGCAAGCATGTTCAGCCTGTCACCGTGGCCCAGCTTTGAGTCTGGAAGGAGCGCACCAACTCTAAGGCACACTCGGGGAGATGTGGAAATCAGAGAAATGGGATCTCATTTCAACCAGCCATTATCTCAAAAATGAGTTTTGTTTCTTGCAGCAACCCTGTGAGTTTGCATTTTGTCATCTTTTTCCCCCTTATATCATTAGTTAGCTTTAAATGAGCTGAGCTGACAATTGTGGAATTCCACTGAAGCCCCAAAACAATAAACTTGCTAAGAAGGGAGGAGATCATATGCAAATAAAATTGTCTCTCTTTTATTCACTTAAGACAGCTAGAGAGGGCAGGGAAAGGGCAAATACCAGCCTCGTGATAAAGAGAGATAACAAGACTTTATGACTCCAGAACTAAACAGTGCACGTTCAAATGCCACTTTTCTTTTTCTTACGAGGTTTTTCATTGACCCTCATTAAGCTTGCTTTGAGAGTTTTTAGCAAATGGGAAAATAAGAAAAAAAAAATAAACACCACTCACCCCAAATTAAAAACCGTATTAGTTATTTCTATAAGTCTAATCAGTCTTGGTAATTTTCTTTTTTCCATAGCTGTTGTTCTATGCCATAGGCACCTGTACAAAATGTGGTTATTGTTGTTGTTGTTTTTGTTATATGCCACCAAGTTGAAACTGACACATAGCTGATCCTCTGTGGGATTTTCAGAGTTTAGTTTTGAACCCCCTGCCTTGGGATTGGCAGTTAACTCCTTACCACCAAGCCACTTAGAATTACAGATTCTTTCAGAGACTCTGGGGCAGCAAATACAAGGTCACTCAAAAAAAAAAAAGTCAACTCATTTCTGTCAAGTCAGTTCTAGCAGTGACCCTTCACTGGATTTCCAAGGCTGTAGATCTTAACAGGAGGAGACTGTGTGTTTCTTCCAGGGGTCACTGGTGGATTTGAACCACTGGAGACTTGCAGTCTTTTTGGTTAGCAGCTCAAAATTTTCAAATGTGCTAGTAATTTTAATATATCGAATTTTTAAACTCAGCTCAAGCTCATTGCCATCAATTCAGAATCAAATCATAGCTGACCTTGCAGTGGGTTTTCAAAGGCTATAAATCACATGTGCGGTGTCACCCATTTTCTTCCCCAGAGCAGATGGTGGAAGCAAACCACCGTCTTTGGGTTAGCTGCACAAGCCCTTACCCTCTAGGCCATCAGAGGTCCCTGAAATCTGTGAAAGGGTAGGAGACTCCTACCCTTCTTCCCTGGGTCACTTTGGATCCTGTGTTCAGATATGTTTAAGGCAGCCTGGTGGTGCACTGGTTAAACACTTGACTGCTAACTGAAAGGTCAGCCATTTGAATGTATCAGCTGCTCCGTGGGAGAAAGATGGCCATCTGGGTCTGTAATGATTACAACACCTGAGCCCCTACTGTGGGGCAGTTCCACCTTCGACTCCCAAGTCACTATGAGTCTGGAGTTTGGGTTTGGTTTTGGGGTGGGTTTTGGGTCCAGGTGTACTTGGGAAACACTGTTCCAAGGTGATACTTCTTGTCTCTTGGACATATGATTAGCTATGCCTTTGAACATAACACCATACAATCAACTAAGGTAGAATCACTTATGTTAACTTCAGTGCACTGCAATAACCCTAACTGCATTTGAGAGTTATTTATGAACCTGCTTGTGCTTCCATTTCTCCATTCCACTTCTTCCACTTTTCAGTTCCGTGTCTGAGACATTTTTTCATGCATTCATTTTGTTCCCAGAAATTCGTTAGTTAGCACAAGGTTTTGAAATTAAGATCTTCTAAAAGAGGAGAAATATTTTATAAAATCACAACCTTTCTTTCTAAGAGTTTAATGAGAATGGGGGGAAAAAGAACCACTCTTTTTTGAAATAGAGGTATTTGTTAAAAAAAAATTAAAAGTAAAATTAGGTGACAAATATTGAAAGTTGATAGGTACGTGGAGGCTCAGCTGAAGCATTAATGGTCTAGTATGTGATCTATTAAAGATTGGCAGTTCTAATCCACTAGCTATCCTATGGGAGAAATACAGGTAGTCTCCTCCAATAAAAAGAAAGCTGAGGGAGACTCCTTATTAGTCACAACAGATTTAATCCCAATAAGTATGAATGAGTGTCAAAAAAATCCTGATAAAATATTGTGGATATTAGACTTCTAACCCGAAGCTCAGTGGTTTGAATCTAGCAGATGCTCCCCAGAAGAAAGATAGGCTATTTCCTTTCATAAAGAATTACAGTCTCCTCTCTAGACTCCTGTCATTACAAAAAATACCATATCACATATCCCTTTTAAACAGTTTTCTCCCTCATTTGTTTCAACGCAGTATACATTATTGAACCCATCTTTCTCAGTCTCTCCACAAACCCAAGGTCAGTCCTGTTTTACCACAGTGGCACCATCAGTATTTGTCCTTTTGTAACTGAGATACTTCACGCAGCATAATGTCCTCCAGAGTCACCCATTTTGAATAATATTGCGTGAGTTCCTTCTTTTTTAATGCAGCATAGTATTCCATTGTGTGAATATACCACAGCTTCTCTCTCCATTCATTTGTTGATGGGCACTTACGTTGTTTCCAACTCCTTGCTATTGTAAACATAGCTACATGGTAGAGTGGACCTGGGGGAGGGTTTATAAAACAATGAAATAATTTTTCTTTTACTTTTCCAAGAGGGTAGTGTTCTGGGTGGGAGGGTTGGGAGGGGAGAAATGTGCAACAATGAATGAATGGAAATACAAAGTCTCTTTAAATTTTTACTGAAATTAATAATAAATTTAAATTTAAAAAATTTAAGTTAGAGTAAGGAAGTCAATGGATTTATAACTGCTCATGTTAATAACACTATATCATGGCATGGAGGAGGAATAGTGGAACTGTATCCACATTTAAAATATTCTTCTTACCAAAACCATTTATAAAAAATAGGAACTGCATTGGAACATGTATCTCTGGATTGAAGATGATCATATTGATAATATTTCTAGCCTTAAACGTATAAGATTATATTATTCAAAATTATTTGTTATATATTTTTTTTAATTTTTCCCCTTTTAACAACTGGGATCTAGAGGGAAGAGAAAAGACCAGAGAATGGCCAAAATTATTGGGACAGCTATTGCTGCCAGTTTAGAGCCTGTGTCAGGCAATGCCACCCAAAGGTAGTAAAGGAGGTCAGAATTACTTCCACTGTGGAAAGCTGGGCCACTTCAGTAGACAGTGTCACAGACGAGAGCCACAGATAGGCAAGGGAGTAGAGCAGAAACTCCCACTCACTTGCTTTAAGTGTGGATCTGAAGGACACTTGGCCAAGGGCAGCCCACATCAGGTCCTAGTGACTGACAGACCCCAGCTCCCAGCTGGAAACAAAGGAGGATGCTTCAACGATTCAGATCCTCCCAGAAGAGCTGTGGGTGAGCACTAACATTACTGGTAAGTATATTCATTTCCTCCTGGACACAAAAGCCTATTATTTGGTCCTAAAAGCCTTCTGAGGTCCCAACTCTTCTCACTATTTCTTAGCTGTTGGAATTAATGGAAAACCTCATAAGCAGTTCCTTACTTCACCTCTGCCTTGCATGAAGACTTCCGAGCTGTAAAACAACCCAGTGGTAGATGGAATTTGGTCCAGGACTTAAGAACTGTAAATGACATAGTTGAGCCTCTACATCTTGTGGTTCCTAACCTTTATACTATATTAGACAAAGTGCTAGTCAATAAGCCTTTTATTTAAGAACTACCTTCCCTCTGTAACTTGATTTGTGCCACTATTAGAACCTCTACTTGGAATATTATTGCTTTTAATTTTTAAAACGGAACAAACAAACAAACAAAAAAAGAATTCAAGTCTCAGAAACCTGATGGAAGATCACGATGAATCAAAATTAACTTGATGGCAAATCTTTCCTTAATTTCCTTTCCTGATGGAGCCACATTGAGCCACTAATGTGTGTGCAGATTACAGTTAAGTGTGTCCCTCTCTCCCCACAGGATATGGCATCATGACAGATGGCTACACAACGTACATCAATGCCTCAACGTGTACAGTCAGCTTTCAACCAACCAATCCTCCAATTATATTTGACCTTCCAAACCCACAGGGTTCTTGAAGCTTTGATACCCCACTGGAAAATGAGGAAAGATCTATAAACTGCCATTTTTCTAATGACAAAACCTACATTCTCTTTCTTGTTCATTTCCAAATCCTTTCAGTTCATTTTTTTAAATTGCTGAAACTTGAACGATGGTAGAAAGTTGTGCTTCTTTTTCCTTTTTCTAAATGGGCATCCATTTGAAATCAAAGGAGCCTTGTAAATTTGTAAAATAACTTCTGTTTCCTCAAAAGCCACGCCATTATTAGTATTCGCCAAAGGACAGCCAAGCTTTTTCTTTTTTTCTAAGTACTGAAAATCGTATTTTAATATGCTTTAAGCTGGAAGAAGAAGGAGAAAAAATGTGAGAACCAGGTAGGCAGTGTTTAAAAAAAAAAACACAAACAAACACACACCCAAATTTGCACAACTGTCTGAGTATTGTTTGAAGTATTTTTTTTAATGTTTTGTTGTTTCTGTTGTTGTTATTTTCTTGGTAAGCTTTCTTTTTTGCAGACGTGGCTCTGATTTATAACAATCTTCTCAGCAAAAACAGATGTGGAAGGAGAGAGCTCTTCAAATACAGCGTTCAACCCTCAATGTAGAAGAAAGCTGTGTCAAAAGAGGAGCCACGCCCTCGCTTGAAGCCTGGCTCAGCTAGAGAGAGCCAGATTGTGGTTCTTCAAGTCCTCCTTGTCTATTTGTTTCCTTTTTTAAATTATTTTAGCTTTAAAAATATGAAAATGGAATCTGTGGAGAGAGCAAGTATTTCATGCAATGAAAAGAAAAAATGAGCGTGCAGACTCCTTTTCAATATGGATTTATATATATAAGTATTTTTTGTGTATTATGATTAAGTTAGGAGTTTAATATTGCCAAGGACAGTCCAACTGCAAAAGGGATGCTGTACAGCAGCACATCAGATGGCGAAAGACGCGGAAACGTTTTCTCAGAACTCAAGGTCTTAAAGAGCTTGAGTTAAATCTAGGTGCAGTTGCAAGTGTGTATAGACTTAAATGGATGCAATGGAAGCTAACTAAAATAAGGCTTAGTTGTCCTTTATATTTAAATACCCCGAATTGTCTTCTTACTTCCTCTCCCACCTCCCCCCCATTTTGCACTGTGTGTCGATGCAATCTTCGCTAGCACAAAATATTGTCGCTAATAGTCTTTTCTGTTTTCCCATTGTAAATGCTGTTAAGCTTTATTCTATTTTATGTTCTCCTGTTAATGAAATTTAGGAAAGCAGTGTTTCTTTAAATTTATTGTGATATTCTATATCTAGCGGCCTTTATATGCAAATAAAATTGCAAGATTTTTCAATCTGTGCTGTTTGACAGAGTTGAATGGTGGGAAGATGATCAGTCCTGAAGGTGAGGGAATGTATTCATATTCAGTGTCAATGAACTCTTTCAGAAGAATTAGAATAAGTGACTTTCTCTCTCAAATTGTCAAGGAATTTTGATTGCCCACCATCTGTGTGTTGACAGGCAGATCAATAAGGCACTCAGTCTACTCATTCTTCTCATCATAGTATGGTCTGTCCTGCGGTAGATTTCAGGAGGGGAGAGCCATTGTCATTGCTGCAGGAACAGTCAGGATTACAGACCCTGTGGTCGTGTGCATAGTGGTAGGAGGTTTGGGGGGAAACCACTAATAATAATGACTGTACATCCTCATTTGTCCCCAGGAGCAGTCAACATGCCTACTTTACTGTTTTCAAAATGACACTGCCATTAAATGCTGTTGCAGCCAGGGCTGCCAGTCAGTGGGATGGAGAAATTTGTGTACATTGCCTATTTCATTTCCTCTAGAAGAATCACTGAAGACAAGCAGCCTGAGCATGAACTTGAGTCTATTCTAAAAGTCAGCCTTCCAGTGCCCACTGTATTGTTTTCTGATGCATCTTCCTTCCTCCTGTCCAGATGCAATGCTTTGATGTGATTCCTGAGAAGAGTTCTTGATTTCCGGGTCAGCAGAGTCAAACACATTCTAAGCCAGAATTTTGGCTTCAATTCCTGTGTTGCCATCTTAGATCATTTGTGACTAGTAATTAAGCTTCTCAGTGGATGGTGGTCTAGGAACACACCTTAAGATTCGGGAAAGATTGTAGAAGCCCTTCTAAATTAACCTTCCTTTGACCAATTATCAAAGGAAAAGCATGCAAACTTCAGGGCCTTCAGAGGAGACTGGAGTGGGAGGTGGGCCAATGGAAAATTTCCACTACCAACTAACTGAGGAGACTTGGACTTCTAGAAAGCAGGCTTTCCAGCACAGGTGAGCGATCATGAATATGAGTGTCAGACACCAGCCTTGAGAGCCTGTCTGGACAAAAATTAATTGAGCCAAGCACTTAGGAAAATTGCTCTTCATTTATGGGGACAGGAAGCAACCGAGTCTGCCAAATTTAAAGAGGAAAACATAGCCTAGCTTATAGAAGAAACTTCCTCCAGCTAATCCACCACTGGCCCCAGGGTGGCTGGACTCTGCAGAAGCCTGAAAATGTCTCCACTGGACCTTCTAATGAGAAAGGCGGGAAGTTGGTTGATAAGTGCTCACAGTACAACTTCTGATTCATCATCTGTCGTCCTGGACCACCATCCTCTGAGATGCTCAGTTAATATTAACAACATTAATAGTCTAAGATGTTAACACATGAATTAGAGTTATAGTTCTGTGCCCGGAACATGCTCTACTCTGCAGAGATTAAAATCAACATTCAAAATCAAATCACTCTTACAATTTGGACACCTTTTCTTTTCCTTTTGCCAGGTCCGCTGCCGAGCATGCCTCACATCTATCTCAGTGCTAATCTTTATGGAACTGCAGAAGATCCCATTCACCCCATTTTGTGGATAGTAAACTATGGTTCTAAGTTAATTAATTCCCCCAAAGAAAATGTATGGTCTCTAATGGCATAGAACTGACTCCATAACGCATGCTTTTAATTTTTTTTTTAACTGTAATTGCCGTGAATGTTTATAATGCCAACTGGTTTTTTTTCATTGGAACATCCACACACATTTTTGTTTTATAACATTAATTATAATACCCAAAATGTAATAACATTCTTCTTACTTCCTTCCAGTAATTATCATGTCCACCTAGGGCTTCATCCTTGGGGAAATTATGCTCTTTTGACTCTGTAAGGTTAGTTATTGTAAGGAGTGCCCGCCAATCCCCTCCCATTACAGCTACATCCTTGGAAACTCAATGGAGGGTCAACTCAGCTGTGAGCCAGTTGAGACTCAGCCGCAGTGGGTTTGAGTTTGAGTTTTTATCGGCCTGTTGCTTGGCAGAAAGATAAGCCACAGCAATGAGTTTTGCTCTGAGTTTGAAGCATGACTGAGGGCCATAGTATCAGGGATTCCACCAGTCTCTACAGGACCAGTAAGTCTGATCTCCTTAGGGTTTTGGGTTTTGAATTTTGTTCCACAGTTCTGCCCCTGCACCCAACATCTTCCACTTTGGTCCATTTTGGAGTGGCTTTGCTCTGTTATTACCCATCTTTCTACTGGAAAATGTGATGCTTCGGGAGCTAATACAAAACTAGTGTGGGTTGGGAGATTTCTCATCTGAGGAGCTGGCAGGAGCACACTGCTACAGTTGGGCCTTTTGACATCTTTTTCAACTGCTTCTCCTGTGCTTGCGGGATGGCACAGTGCAGGAGCCTGCCCAGGCCATGGCTCTCTTTATACTAGTTCTGATGTCTTCAGTACAATACTTACCTTCTCTGTAAAAAAGGGTCATTGATGATGACGTTGGTTTAAGTCTTCTATGAATTAATGTTTTCAGAGCACTGCCTGGCATCCAGCGAGTGGTGGACATGTGTCGGTTAAATAAGGTCCTACTGGTTTAGTGTTAAGAAATTGTGCTGCCAAGACAAAAGTACATAGATTGGATCAACACCAGTTGCTCCAGGGAAGAAAAATGATCAGTCTCCTCCCGTGCAGTTTACTGCCTCTGTAAACCTGGTGGAGGGTCAGCTGTGGGTTGGTTCCAATTCAATGGTACACAACAACAGCTGTAGTTTGGGATTTTTCTGGTTCTATCTTGCCTGTTGATCTCGTCACCATTTAAAACACCTGTGGACTTTTTGCTGAGAAAGTGAGTTTATTTGCATGCCTCAGAAAAAGTAAGAAACTTCCCTCCCTAAGACTGTGAAGCACCTCAAGGGTGTTTGCAAAAAGGGGGGGGGGAAGGTACCTCACTTTCCGTTTGAGTTTCTTCCTTTGCAAAATCCTTTCTAATCTCCAAATCAGAAGGGATTGGAATTGTTGCCAGTCGCTCTAAAGGGCAGCCATGGGTGCGAACATTTTGTGGAGTGCTTCTCCCCTCTAGGGTCTTTCCACTGCATCCTAGCATTCTCTCTAGCTCATTCATTGATTTCTCCCTCTGTGTTTTTCTCTCCAACTCTTTTGTGTCTGTAAAGATGCTGGGGTTTGTCAAAATCCCTTTAAGACACAGGTCACTGTTACTCTGACAGGTGGCCAGACTTAAAGACTTAAGCCTGACTTCATCTCCATCACTTAAGTAAATAAATACTATGACCCTGGTCTTAAGTAAGGAGAAACAGAAGCTGGAAAGATTTGGGATTTGTCAGTAGCAGATAAAGCATCTGTCGTGACAATGACCTCACCCCCACCTTCACCTAGCAAGGCTATTCACCATCAACAGTTCATATCCATGCTTTTATATTTTCTAATCTTTTTGTTGCTCTATTGCCACTTGCCTAAACATTTTAAGGTTCTTTGAAAACTGTTTAAAATTAAGTTTCTTGAGTGGTCTGAACAGCTCACCTTGGCAAACCAAAGATTGGCAGGTCAACACCTTCAAAGGATAGCCTGGCAATCAATTTAAAAAAAAAAAAAAATCACCGATTGAAATGCTTTGGAGGATGGGTGGTATATGCAACACCTGGGATTGCTTTGAGTCTGAATCTTTGGGCTAAATTCAGAAACACTGTTGGACCCTAGGTGTTTCCGTATTTAAGGCATGGCTAACTTCTCAAAATTACCTGCTGCTATTGGGTTGATTCTGACTGGGCAACCTCGGGTCGTTGCAGAGTGGAAGTGTCCTCCAAAGTGCTGGGCGCAGGAAGGGAGGTCTGGTTCCAAAGTCCATAGAGAGTTGCCCTGCCGACCTAAAGACAGCACCTCACTAGTGGTTTGAATCTGCCAGCAACTCTGTAGGAGAAAGAGGGAACATTTTCTCCTGTGTGATGTACACTTAAAGGTCAACTGTGAGCTGGTTCTAATTCAACAGTAATGGGTGAGTTAGACATGGAGTAGGAGGATTTGATGTGGGGAGGAGTCCTCCAGGATTAGTCTTAACTCATTATATCACGGAAAGGAATCCATTTTTAAATGCCAGCTTTTAAAAAAAATAGGGTTGGGTCTTTATTATTCCCCCTCCAGTTATTATGTAATTAGTACACAGAGTGTCGTAAGTATTTCCATTCTATGCCCTCTCCTATTCTAAGCACAGCTGATTCCGAGCCTTCCCAAAAGCCTTGCTCTTCCTTGGTTTTCCTCACTTCTCCAGATCATGACAAATTCAGAGCAGGTCAGCGGTAGTGTTGTGGTCTCACAGGAGATCATAACTATTTCTCACATTAGTTTTTGGATTCTTGCCTTTGAGTATGCACTGCCTTTTCAACTTGACATTCCAGGGATAACTGAAGAGAGATCCATTCTTCCAAGCACAGTGTGATTATGTAGTCAAGAACCAACCATAGCTCTCTGAGGAGAAAACCAGGTTATTTGGAAGAAGTCTCAGACTCTAGCTCCGATTACACCTAAAAATGTCCTTGCATTCTCATCACTAGTTTGCCTTCAGCAACTTTTGTGAGCCCCTGATTCCTCCTTCTAAAGAGAGATGATGAGTGTATTATGTCTGCCTTTCCTACTTCAGGAAGTCTTCTGTCCTATTCCTGTCATGCATTTTAACAATGATGTAAATGTCAAGTCTAAAGGATATTGGGTGTTGGTAAGAGCCCCAACTGTGGAATGAAGCGTGCTTGTCCTCAAGTCCCAGGCATGGCATTTACAAGCTAGGTAGCTTTGCTTATACTGTTTTAATTCTCTCAGCCTCGGATCCCACACCTGTATGATGGGGATAATCCTTACCTCATGGTGGAGTTGGCAGAATGGTGCTACCAGTAGAGTTCTGGGCCCAGTGAGCCTAGTAAGTAGATGATGATGTAGTTTGTAATGTGTCAGGCTGATAACCAAAAGGTCATCAGTTTGGATCCAGAAGCTACTCAGTAGGAGATAGATGGGTATTCTCCTTCTATAAAGACAGACTTAGCTAATGGAGGGACACTGTAGGCTGGCAGTGGGTTTGGTTTGGGGATTTTTTAATTATCCTATCATGATTTTGTAAAGCAGAGCAGAATGGAAGCAAAAGGAAATATTTAGCTTATTTTTCTGTTAGCTACATCTTCACAAGATGAAGCTAAGTTTGAGATCAGGAGGCAGAGAAACAGTGCTGCGAGCATATATAAATGGAGCCCTTTAAATTTTTGCCTGTTCACTTTGAACTACCTGACAAAACATTTGTTTGGGGTTCTTTACTCCTCATTTCCTTCCTGATTTAGGGATGCCTTACAAGACAAAAAGCTTAAAGTAAAAAAGGCTTTTTCCTATCCGAGAGCATCTATATTTGAGTAATGGTGAGTGAGAGAAGTGCATTTCTATTAGGAAATGCAGCCACAGAGGTACTAAAAGCCTGGTAGACCAAACACTTGAAGGCACCACACTGCCTCCGCATCAATCAGCTTTGATTTTTATGAAGCCACAGTTACCATGAAGTATACCAAACACTCTCAGAGCCCACCTACCATGCGCAACGACCTGCGATTTCATAGCCTGTGTCTGCCACAACCTTAGCGATGACTTTGGCAAGGTTGTGTTTCACTGGAGAGGTCCCTGAAATAGCCCATGACCAGACAAACAACCTCTGGCTTGGCAGCATGTCCTTGCAGATGCCATCTGTAATGCTCAGGTAACAACTACTTAATCCTTTGTTACTGTGTGCTGTCGAGTTGATTCCGATTCCTAGTAGCATGATAGGACACATTACAAGAGCTCTGTAGGGTTTCTTTATGGGAGCAGGTCTCCAGTGGTTTGCTATCATGGAGCCTCTCTTGGGTTTGAATGTCTCAGCTTCTAGTTATCAGCTGGGCACTCCATCCTAAACCACCGTGGCTCCTTAATGCTTAAAATCATTTTTCTTAGATCCCTTTCCTGCCCAGAACACCTCTCTTTGCTGCCGCATAGTCATTATGTGTACTTCCAATTATATCACATCCTGACGTACGTTTCTCTGTCCATGATCTCCCTAAGGTCAGCAGCCATTCGTGCTATCTGTGCTTTTGGAGTGGCACCTACTTCCTAAAGCACATGCCCCTGGAAACTCTCTGAACTTGGAGAAACGACAAGAGTTATGGAAAGGCATTGGGTCTTTTGTTTATCGAGTCACTATGAGTCACACTCTACTCGAGGGCAGTCAACAACAACAGCACTGAAACAATGCTTTTTTAAGAAGTTTAGCAAAGCACTCTGGCAGCATAGGGCATAGCAGACTGCCCTGCAAGCCACCAGGCCAAGCCTCTGGGCATTTGAAGCCACCAGCTGCCAAAAGGCAGGAAGGTGAACAACCTCCTTCCACTAAAATTTAAAGTCTTGGAAATCCAGTGGAGGGTCAGTACGACTCGGAATCCTCTGGATGACAGAGATGTGGATTTGACTTTTAATGAACTAATTAATGTTTCACAAATAGCTACATGAGGGAGATAGAAGAGGTTAATTGGAGATGAAATGAGTGTGTTATTTCTCAAACACCATAAACTAGATGCTTTTCCTTGTAAGCTTCCTTTGTAGGATCCAGTTCTTGCCCCAAAAGGGAAAAAAACAACAACACAAAACACAAAACTATGGTCTTTATTTTTCAAACTTAAAGAAAACAAGGTATTAACACATTAAGTAGCTGTAAGAGAGCTAAATAATACTTCAATAAGCAATTGGGGAAGGGGGCGGGGATCAAGCCCTGAGATCCACAGGTTTCTGCACTTATGTAAGTGGCCAGAACAGGTATGAGGAAGTTGGGCATGGGGCCATGTCTCAGACAAGCTAAGGAGGCTAACCTTGGAGAGAGAGTCTGTGTGACAGTGATAATGTCAATCCCCTGGAGCTTCATTCCAGGAGGAGAAAAACCGGTCTGGACAGTGGCAATTCCAAGTATGTCACGTAACTAGTTTGTTTTCTTAATTTACTCTATGAAATGGTTTTCCCTAATGGCATGCCATTGACGAAATGCACCATAATGTCTCCATCCATCACCTCCAAATGCTTTTGCATGCATCAGTTGTTGACTTGTTTTCTCTCGTTCAAGCACATAAATGAGAGGAATGATTTATCCAAGGCCACCAGTTACTTTTATGTGGAATCTGAAACAGCCCTCTGGAGAAATACTGCCTTGAGCACTTATTCTTTTGTGCTGTTCTGGAATTGTAGTGAGAGGTAAATGTCCTCCTGACCAATGTGTCCTGGGGGTCTGGTCCCCAGTAAGTGACAATATGCAGGCTATTCCAGCTATACAGTGGTTCCAGCTATACAGTGGAATAGTAGTGTCTATTGTACTATTGTGGAATCAAGTGTCTGTTGTAGTTCTGTAACTCTCCAATGTAAAATCTTTCAATCCAGTGGGCATGACTATTAGCATAGGATTGTTGTTGTTATAACCCTTTGAATCATAATCAACTCCTAGCTGACCCTCCAGTGGTTTTTCAGTGGTTGTAACACAGGAAGAGAGGAGATATTCTAATTCATTCATTGTCATATTCTTTTTTTCTCTCTCTCTCCCCCTCTCTCCCTGTCTCTCTCTGGTGGATTCAACTCTTTACCCATTAGGCCACCAGAGCTAACTCTGCACGATCCAGTGCACTGACCTTTAAAGGTGTGAGAGCATTTGAGCCATCAGTAGGATTTCTCTAGAACACGGGTTCAGCAAGAAGAGAAAGGACATTACATGTCTGGAATGATGAAGTTCTCACCTTTCACTTGTCCCATTTCCTTGAACTCCAATAGCTACATACCTTTCCTTCAGAATTTTTAATAGATCAAGAAGAAAAGCTAATATAAACCTTAAGATAATTGCTATTAAAATTCTTGTCATCATTATTATTCCTATTTTCTGAAGTTTCCTTGACAGGAGACAAGCCTTAATGTTTCTGGAATAATCTTGCAGTCTCAAAATGCATAAGTTTCACATATTAGAAGGATTCTCCACCTCCCACATTGTATTTGTCTTATGAGGTAATAATGAAGATAAAGGATTTGGAGCCCTAAAATGGTACATTAAATGTAGCAATAATAAGTTGTGACAAGGGCTTAAAATACCACTTTTTACCATCTCAGTTCTTGAAAAGTTGCAAAATCTAATGTAGCGGGTTTCAACTGGGAAAATGTATACAAATCAGTGTTGTAGAAACAAAAATAATAATCCTCATTCCACTTCCTTTCTGTGGTAAGAATCTCTACTAAGTGTGTATGTGCCCAGTATACACTCCAGTAACACTTTGTGTGCCCGACACCTAGCCATGACCTGACTATATTTCTGAGTACCAGTGGGAAGAAATAATGTGTTGACGGATTTCTAAAGGGCTAAATAATAAAATGTCAGTCTTTTTGCACTACCCACACAAGGGTCCATACGGCATTGTTCTGGTTCCCATCGTAACGTAAAGGGGAAACTTTCACAATGTCTCGAGCCCTTGATGTCCTGCAGATGAAGGAGGAGGATGTCCGCAAATTCCTTGCAGCAGAAACACATTTGGGCAGCACCAACCTTGCCTTCCAAATGGAACAATACATCTACAAAAGGAAAAGTGATGGCATCTACATCATACACCTGAAGAGGACATAGAGAAGCTGCTCTTAGCCGCCAGCGCCATTGCTGCCATTGCAAATCCAGCTGATGTCAGTGTCATAACCTCCCGAAATACAGGCCAGAGAGCTGCTCTGAAGTTTGCTGCTGCTACTGGGGCCACTCCTATTGCTGGGCACTTCAATCCTGGAACCTTCACTAACCCGATCCAGGCAGCCTTCCGGGAGCCTCGTCTTCTGGTGGTTACTGATCCCAGGGCTGACCACCAGCCCCTGACAGAAGCATCTTATGTTAACTTGCCCACCATTGCCCTGTGTAGCACAGATTCTCCTCTGTGCTATGTAGACATTGCTGTCCCGTGCAACAACAAGGCAGCTCATTCCGTGGGTCTGATGTGGTGGAGGCTGGCCTGTGAAGTCCTCCGCATGCATGGTACAATCTCCCAGGAGCACCCGTGGGAGGTCATGCCCGATCTGTACTTCTACAGAGATCCAAAAGAGATTGAAAAGGAAGATCAGGCTGCTGCCGAAAAGGCTGTGACCAAGGAGGAATTTCAGGGAGAATGGACGGCCCCTGCTCCTGAATTCACTGCTACTCAGCCTGAAGTTACAGACTGGTCCGAAGGCGTCCTGGTGCCCTCTGTGCCGATTCAGCAGTTCCCTACTGAAGACTTGGAGTGCTCAGCCTGCAACTGAAGACTGGTCTGCGGCCCCCACTGCTCAGGCCACTGAGTGGGTCAGAACCACCACAGAATGGTCTTATGGTGTCTTTTTAAAAGTGGAAATAAGGTTGATGGAAAATAAACAATACATTTCATAAAAAAATAAAACGCCAGAAGCTATCTGTAAGACTTCTGTGTGCAATGGAAAGTATATTTGTTTCACATCCTATGAATGAACACTCTGGTCTCAGAAGATTGAAATGATGTGGTAGGTTGACGTATTTCCCTCTCCCATTTATATTTAATAAATTGTCTTTGAAAAGGAAAAGGGTGATGTCTATAGCTGAGATGCTAGGGAACCATCAATAAAATGAAATTCAATAATCATGCAGAGAAATGTGCTCAATAAAAAGGTGAGACGGGGGTGAGGATGGGAGAATTGGATGGAGAAAAGAAAACTCAAAGGCCCAAGGGCAAAACCGAATGCCCTTTTAAGCGTTTCAGGCCAGTCGGTGTGATTCGTGTTTATCTTTTGATCACTCTACTGTGTGAATTGATTGGCTTAGCTTCTTTGATGTCGGGACAGCCTTGAACACTATGGACCTGGTTGTTTTATCAATATAAGGTCTGCTAACTTTTATTAGGAACCTGGAGAGCCAGACCTCTTATTGCAACCTACCTGTGATGGACTTTTTGAACACAATGGCATATACAAGTGACTGTTTTGTAAAGAAGCTATTCTTCTGAGGAAATAAATTATGTATTTAAAGTATGTATGTAAAGTGACAATATTCAGGCTATTCCAGCTATACTGTGGATTCAGCAGTATCCCGTTTATTGATATAAATATTTATATCTGTGCCAGTAGTGCTGCGTTTGTTGGTAGTATTTGCAGTGAATAGCTTGGTTTGGATGCTGAGGACATCATCTACTGTTTTTAAAGCTCAGCATTCTCAAAGCTATTTAAAGAACCCCGTCATCACCACCACTTTGGACCAATGTTAAAAGCCAGTCAGTGGAGACATTCTCCTTTCGTAACACCCCAGACAATTACTGCTGACCTAGAGCCAATTCAGAAGAGAGATGTATGTTGGCCATTTTTTTTTATATAGTCTCCTGCCATCTGAAAGTGTATTAAGCTTATGATTTGTCATTTTTCAATAGAATCTATCTTCAATTACTTTAATAACAAACACTTCTGTTACTCACTTAGGTCAATAGGGTTTTGTCTTCATTCTAGAAATGGCATCTGAAAATGGGAAAGCATATACAATATTTTCTCAGTTGACTTTAGTGATCACTGATGTACATGGACATCAAGTATTTAGATTTGTATCACTATAAGCATACCACAGTTAAACATGTGTCCACCCTGCAACAAAGTTATTCCAAAGAGACGATTCAACCAGACCATTCATTAGTCATTCGTAACCCTGCTATTGTGGTTGTCGAACCAGAATCAGGACGAATGAGTCTGTTTTCCTTCAGCATGAAACACAGTGGAGCAATCTCCTTTTTCTCTGCCTATTGTGCTGTATAATACAAAAGCCCGATATTTCTGATGGTTTTTGCAGACTCTATCTACTATTTTGATAACTTGTCCATAAGGTGATTAAACAGGTGGAGATATCATAAAGAGAACATTCAAAACACGGTTGCCCTCTCCTAATAGCCTTCTATCTAGTTTCTGAGGCTGTAAATCTTTAGAAGAGGAGACTGCCCAACTTTCTCCCATAAGCCAACTGGAGGATTCAAACCACTGGCCTTTTGGTTAGCAGCCACACACATCATAAACTATGATGCCAGAACTTCTTACTTAGTGACAAATGTTTTATTAGAAATAAATTAATGCAAAGGTAAAGCCTTTTGGATCATATTATGAGAAGTGTATGTCTATAAACTAGCTAGGTCTTGCTGCTGGTAAATCTTGGTAATGCAAGTTGCAGGCTTTTTCAAATGGCATTATTTGTATTAAATGCCTCAAAACAGGTTCCTGAACATCTTCTCTATTCTTCAAACATTCCACATACTGGATTATATTTCCATTGGCCAAGAACTTGACCAATTTAAAGATTTGTACTGTTCCTGAATTTTCCTACAACATTAGTGTCATCCTTTATTTCCCAGTAAACCATTTACATTTCTCTAATGACAGTTAAAGATAGAAGTAGGATTTTTGTATATTTTTCCCATGCAGTCGTAGATCTTAGTTTTTATCAGATTGGTGTATGTGTGTATTTTCCTTCCAAAAACTTCCTTTTAAAAACAATATCTTAAGGAGCTCGAGTGGCAAAAAGCTGTGCTGCAAACCCAAAGGTTCATGGTTTGTATCCACCACATGCTTTGCTTGAGAAGAAGGGACAATCTTCTGTGACAGTCAGATCTGATTAGATGGCACACAACAAGTACAAAAGAAAAAAAGAAAAACAATGTCTTAAAGGATAGAGATTATGACCATAATTTGGTATTCATAATTTAAAATCTTTTAACTGGTAGCTGAGCCCTTTTTTTAAACTCTGTATAAGGTCTTCACTGCAAATGAGGCCTTTATAATCTTCACCCACTGTCCATTTACACGTGAGCAAATGTGTTAAACTGTTCGGAAAATGATGAAATAATTCTGAACATAAATGCAAAATGACTTTTACAAAGACACGAAACAGTACATTACATTCTACTCCAGTAATGTATGCCAGCAAACCAGAGGCTAGGGATTTGATAAAATACCAATTTAAGGCACAAGAAGAAATGATCCCTTGAGTGAAGAATTCCAATTCCTTATAATGGTAAAAAGAAGAAACATACAAGGTCGGGTTTTTTGTGGGTTTTTTATTTTTTTTTCCTTACCTTTGTAATACAGCACTTCTGAACCTAATACATTAGCGTAAGTGGTTTGTCTGAGACATGGAGAAAATTGGCTCCAGAATGAAGAATTAACAACAGTGTTAATGAGAAAATGGTCAGCTTCTAATTCCTGTATTTGAATTTAATATGCAGGGCGATTAGGTCTTCAGAAAGTTGTTTATCTTAAAAAGAGTATTTGATCTTTTTCTAATGTTTCCAGATCTTGGCAAGGTCAAAGCAGACAATCTCTGCTTTGTCACATTCTGTTTTGGTGGAAGGGTTGATGGCTTAATGAAATTGTTATAGCAGCCAAGTAGACAGCTAGTGTACCTCAGACTTGTATATGTCATTGGTGGAACACCTTTCACAGACAATTAGTTCTTTATAAGACATATGATAGTTCTCACATTTATCACATAAGCCCTCTGCCTCTTGAGTGAAAATACAATTTATAACCAGCCAAAAGTAGTCCAGGTCCAACTGAAGAAAAGGAAGTCATCTGCCAGTCTGTGTGACCAAGTTCATTTGTTCAAAATTTATACTTGCTATTTCATGCTCTTTAATGGATGGACCTTTGGTTATTTGTACTTCTGAAGAGTTATGCTTCGTGATATTAAAAGAGTAAAAAAAAATAAAAAGAATCTCTCATGGCCAATGGAGGTTTGGTTGCAAGGGAGAAAAACTCTTAACTTGCTCAAAGAAAATGAAGTTCACTAATAGAATATTGACATAATAAATACTAATACACAAAAAAGTCCAGGAAAAAAGTAACTTTGGAGTCTTCAGGCATCTCAATATCAGTTCTCATACCATCTACCTAATGCTTTATAAAATAATCTTCTGTCTACTTATAATTCAGTGAATTGGTACTCAAGGTCACATGTTTACTTTGATCTAATCAGTAATCGCCAGGGTCTAGAGTTAGCCTTTCATAGGAATGTGAGTGGAGTACATTAAGTCAGAGCAGTATGTTAATGAGGACAAGTTCTGAGCATGAAACCTCATAAATAGTATTTGTTATACTTTCCCAAAGGCCCAAAGAGTTTCACCTCAACAAACTGCTGTCATCATGACCTCAGAAATTGATTGAAATAATATTATAGAAATCAAATGCATATATCTTTGCTTCTAAAGGATAAAACCAGTTCATTTACAACTATTGATATACTGATGAGTAACAGTAGTGCCAAGTCTACCTGCAAAGATAATGACAGATCTCAGCCCATTTTCCACAAAATAGGAGATGAATTGGTCCAATTAAGCTTTGAAGTGTCTCTTGCAGCATGCTTGGCTCTGTCTCCTTTAAAGAACTATAAATACACTGGATTTTGTATACACGATCAATCCAAAGTACTGAGTAGCTAAGGGTAAATCATGGATTGATTTGTCTACCAAAAAATAATCTTGGCAGTGGCATGATTCTCAGTGATTTGGTGGTCATGTAATAATGTAATTTAGAAATTTTAAAATAGTCATCCCCACGATACGATCAACCAGTTTTATGTGGATTTGAGTGGGGTTTAATACTCTTATTGAAGTGATAGCCCAGATCTAATGTAAGTGGAGATTTCCTGGGGTGTGGTCTGAATCATCTGCATGAATGATAAAAGGTGAGATGTGAAAAGATCTCTCTCTCAGTATCTAGTGGTAGATGTGGATCCTCTATTATCATGAAAGAAGAGCTAGAAGAATGCATGCGTTTGATTTGAGGTGCCTGTGCTGAGAACTCCTAGACATTAAAGTTCAATGTCCTAACACACAGAGATATTCAAAGAACACAGACCCATAGACACTGAAAGAACACAATGGTCTTCTCCGTAAACTGAGCACCAGAGAGAGAAAGCCTTCCCCTAGGGCTGGAGCTCTGAATGTTCACATCTAGTCGCCTCAATTGTAAGAGAGTCCATTTCTGTTGTTACAGCCATCCATTTGGGGATTTCTGTTGTTGTTTGCCGTCAAGTCAGAACTGACTCATAGCTGATCATCCAGTGGGTTTCAGAGGCAGTAAATTGTGAGGGGGAAGATTGCCCATTCTCCCATGGAGTCGCTGGTAGATTTAACAGTGTGCCTCTGGGATTGCAGTTCTGCTCCTTATCACTAGGCCACCAGGCTAAGACGTGTAGTTGTTGTTGTTAAGTACTGTCCAGTCAGAACCAACCCATAGCTGACCCTCTAGCAGTTTTTCAGAGGCAGTTAATCACACAGGAGGAGATGGCCCATCCTTGCCCCAAGGACACATACAACACTGAGTCTAAAGAAATAGATGACTTCCACATTGATATTTCTAGCCTTGACCTTTTGATATGTTCAGCATTAGAAATATATATTATCTAACTTTTAAGTGTTGTTAAAGTAGGACCCAGGAGTTGAATAAGAAATGGGAGAATTGTCCTTCTCTTTATCCTTCCGTACACTTGTTGGATTTTACTTTGCATGTGCATGCATAACAGCTAGCTTAATTAAAAAGTACACTAAGCATTCAACTGAAGGTTCGGATGGAGATCATTCTATTATTGATTTTTAAATGCTAACAGAAAAGTGGAAGCTGATCATCGAGGGGAAGCTGTGCAAGTAAAACTAGGATTTCCTTCAATAAATCTGGTTACCTCCTATGTTGTTTTGTTTTGTTGCACTGAAATGAATTAAAACAAGGATTCTAAAGCTTCATCTGACATACTTTGGACATATTGCAAAAAGGGAACGGTCCTTGGAGAGGGATGTTGTGCTTGGGAGGCTGGAGGACAGCACAAGAGTAGAAGATTCTTGATGAGAGAGTTTGACTCAGTGACTGGGGCAGAGACATAGGGTTGGCACAGGATAGAGCAGGGTTTAGGGCTGTCGTACATAGGGTCTCTATGAGTTGCAGGCAACTCAATGACACACAACAACAATTTCAAAGCAAACCACTGCCAGTTTCTTGCAAGTCTCAAATTTATAGCAGCCATAAAATGTATACTTACATACAGGCAAAAGAAAGAAACAAGTTAGTGGATAAGGAATTGAAGAACAATTGCAACCAAGCAGTTGCTTAAAGCCAAAATGGCAATGTTTTTAGTTTTGGATGCTTGCTGTACCTGAATGATGGAATCAGAGCAGGTAGAGAATTGAAAACACTTCTGAGGAGTCAAGTTACACCCATTTGCAAGATTATATTGTCCATGAATGAATGGTTTTGCTTCATGTTTCTGCACAGGGAAATCAGAGGAAAGAGTACAGTCAGTCCCCAAGGAGTCTCATCTGTTGTGAATAGCAAAAAGCTAACAGGATGAGTAGGAGATCAGAAATCCAGAACCTGTCTGGAACCCACTTATCCTTAGAAGCAAGCATCCTTGTATGATAAACATGAACTTCTCAAACCTGTTAGGGAATGGCAATTTAAGAACCCTTTAGGTCAAAGATTAGGAAATTTATGATGATTATCT
>NW_006399779.1:7827585-7834304 GCF_000299155.1 Elephantulus edwardii | reverse complement strand
AGTGCGATTGGCACAGGACAGAGCGGAGTTTAGGGCTGTTGTACATAGGGTCGCTATGAGTCGCAGGCGACTCGACGGCACATAACAACAGCAATCTGTGATTACAGTGTAGAGTGTTTGGGGATGGCTTAAGCCAAGAAGTCCAGTGCCTGTAAATCTTGAGAGTGATATTAATACCTCTGTGAGCGTGTCTGTACAACTTCTGTGAAAAGATTGATTGCCTCGGCCAGTTCCCAGGAAAGACAAGCAGGTAATTGGCATTTAATTAATGAGAATAAGTTTATTAAATTAAAGACTTATAATCCTTTGTTATTTATCTTCCTGCAGCCAATGTGACAATCTACTCTAAGATTATTAACTCATCACTGTTTCTAAGAGAGGCCAAACTAAACCTTCTGTTCAGTTTGTATAAATAGTCATGAATATGTTTGTATCTCAACCATGGGAACAAAATATCCTTTGGGAAAACGCAGGAGGTCTTTGTGGCTTTTTAAAAGATAGAAATTATTCTTTAAAATACAAATTATTTTTTAAATTAAATCTAACAAAACATCCAGCATGTCCACAAATATAACCCATCCATCCAAAAGAGCTCTATACATCGTCAGTTGAGACCTTGCTGTGTCAGATATTAAAGCTATGACCTAGGGCATGTTATTAGATGCTTTGAGGTTCATTCTGTTATATTTATAATTGGAAAATAATATCTACCCTTAATACATTGTATTGAAAATGAAATTATAAATTCCCCTGGTTGCAGAGAACAGTAGATCTGAAGAAAGAAGATTACTCTATGGCTATATTGAAGAAGGATGGGATAAGGAGGACGATCTTATGATGCAGCTCAGTGGAGTACCAAGACTGAGCAGAGTGGAACTGCTGAGCTTAAAGCCAAGTGGGTGATTCCAATGATCTTTTCCAGAAACCTGGAGTTCTGATGAGGAACACAGCATGAAAAGCACTAAGCTTTTTGTGGCTTTTTAAATTATATAAATTATTTTTTTAAATAAAAATTACTTTTTAAAATTAAATCTAACAGAGCATCCACCGTGCTCTGTCTCTGTATAGGACTGATTTTGTTTGAGGTTGAAAAGAAGGGACTTTTCTTACCAAAAGTCTCTTTAACTCATGGCCAAGATGGCATTTTGGCTTATCCAAATCCTGAGCTGGCACCATGCTTTAAACTTAGGTTAACAAAGCCAACATTTACAAACGACTGGAAAGATCAGGCCCAGAGTGTGGCAAGAGTTTGTCCATTGACAAGAGCAATTAATAGAAGGGAAGGGATTAGTCATTGATATCATTCAGTGACATCCTTACTCTGTAGCATTTAAAAGGAGATCCTTGATGGTAGATAGCCCCAATGATAGGTCTTTCGAGCAAAGATGACTATTTAAAGACCAAGATGCACCTGAACCAAGCCATGGCATTTCCACTTGTTTTATATGCATCTGAAAGTTAGGCAATGAGTAAGGAAGACCAAAATAGAATTAATACCTTTGAATGATAGTGTTGGCAAAGAATATTGACTATAACATGAACTGCCAAAAGAACAAACAAATCTGCCTTGAAGGAAGTGTAACAATTGTGTTCCTTAGCGGCAAGGATGGTGAAACTTCATTTCACATACTTTGGACATGTCTAAGAGGGACCAGTTCTTGGGAAAAGATGTCATACTGGGAAAAGTTAGAGAAAGATAGGAAGAACTTCAAAGAGATGGCTTGACAACAAAGGATTTTCAGCATGAAAGAGGTTGTGAGCACGAGGCTGGATAGAACAAGATTCCCATCTATTGTTCATAGGGTCACTGTGAGTCATAGATGACTCAGTGACAACTAATAGCAATGAACTTTCAGTGATGCAATAGTGCTCTGCATGTGTGACGGAGACACAATACTCTGACCCAGAGGTTCACAATTTGAGAAAGAAAAATTACATGATCTTTAAAGTGGCAGCAAATTGAAGGTTCCTACATTTGGAGTATGATTGTTCAAGAAAGCAGTGGCATGGAGGAACTCAAAGGTTGACAAAGGCCAGCAGGAAAGGGAAAGGGCAAGATTAGACCAAGGACAATACAATACCGAGATCTAAGTGTATATGCAAGAGATATTAGACAATACAAAGAGAAAGAACCTTAACTCATTTGCCTTGAGCCCTGAAAATAGCTGGAAAATGGGCCCTTGATCCCCAAATATTGCAAATGTTGGGCATGGCAACCGCTTATATTCTGTAGAGTTGGAGATGATGTTAAGGTTGGGCAAATTTCAAAAATGGAGACTGAAAAATGACTCCCCTCTGTGTATTACTCCCCCGCTCTCTTTCTTGAGCCACAGCTTTCAATCCAAGAGAACCCGTCCCCTTTAAGAACCAACGGCTGCACGCACTGGCTTCCTGCCAGTGCAGAAAAAGTAGAGCAGGAGACATTTAAAGCCCTGTTTGAAAACTGTCATTTTTTTCAGCGGCCTCAGATGGGGTGATTAATCAAGAAGCAATTCCAGAGAGAAGCCATCTTCTTTACCTACTTAAATCTCCCAGGTTAAGTTGTATTTTAAGCCTTGGCTTATTTTTAGACAAGTTTGTTGCTGTTGCCTAACCCTATGTTAAAGCAATTATTGTCTGGGAGGGTCATGCAGAGTTCAGTAGAACTGAACAACTTTAGTCTTAATGGGGTGAGTTGCTTGTTCAGGGGCTTTTCCTTAAAGGGACAGAACAGTGGGAATAGCCAATAAGTATCAAAAACACTGTTGACACCTCAAGAGAGGGAAGTTTCTCCTTGTTGGGGCTTCTAGCAAAGAACGCAAATGAAGCCATCTTTGTTTTGAGTCAAGTCAGTCACTATTTTCCTACACAGAAATCCATTAAGGATTTGCATTTCCAACCCACACAGACAGAATCAGAATTTACTTTTTAACAACACCCCCAACACACACACAGAGAGAGAGAGTAAAAACCACCCAAGGATCTTGTTAAATGCTAGATTCTGATTGAGTGAAATAGGGTTAGTTACTGTTATGAGTTGTTGAGACAGAACGAACTCACAGCTGATACTGAAGTGGATTTTCAGAGGCTGTAAATTGCATGGGAGAGTGCCCATCTTTCTCCCATGAAGCAGCTGTTGGATTTGAACACTTGCCTCTGAGCTGGTCACACTTCTTACCACTAGGCCACCAGAGCTCCCTATAGCTAGAGTGCAATTGCAGATTCTTGAACTGGAATGAACCATGTAAAATGCTGCTTCCACACAGTAAGTACTCAAAAAACATTTGGGGAATTTCTTATTTGAATCAGGTGGGAAATTAGAAATGCAAAAAAAGAAATGACAAGAATTAGCATATTTTGACTACCAGGTGCTTTACATAAATTACCTTCCTTGTCTGCTCCTCTGAAGTAGTTACAATTGTACCTACTTTGTACATGACGTTTAGAAAGGTGAGCTTTTGCTGGAGATCAACAAGAACCAGGGCTAGAACCTGGTGAATTCAAGCCACAAAATGTGGGCCTTTCTACCCCAAGTAAAGTCCATGTTAGGCTTGAGATTCAGAGTAACTCAAAGTGAATTCAACTTCCTGCCTTCGAGTTGGAATTGACTTGTAAGTTACCTTCCAGTAAATTTTCAGAGTCAGTAAATCACATGGAAAAGGATTGCCCATATTTCTCCTATGGAGCAAGCTGGTAGATGCAAACCAGTTAACTTTAGATTGACAACACAAGTCTCTATCTACTAGGCCATCAGAGCTTCCTTCAGTATAACTAAAAAGTTAAATTTATTGTTCTTTTTCTTCCTTATGTACTAGTGTCAGAGCCTATTTATCTTAAGATATTTCAAAACTACTTTTAGTTTTACTTTTGTCTTGATTTGTTAAAACTTAACAAATGCCAGATATTGGAGCAAAATGGCAACATCTCTTTGACCACATATACACATGGTTGTTTTGGTGTTTATTATTTGTTTGTTTAAAGTGAGTTTTGAAATAATCTCCATTTTATAGAGAAGGAAGCAGAAGCTAAGAATTGAATTTTCTTTCTCAATATATCACAGCTCTACTTGGTAGAGAGAGCCCTCATGGCATAGTTTCTAGACAGCTGCACTGGCCATGCCTTTCTAGAGCTTCAGATCCACCATCTCCGTGGAAGAAAGATGGGCAATCCGCTCTCCCGTGCAATTCACAGAGAAATTCAGCTGTGAGTTGGTTCCTGTCCCGTGGCAATGAGTAGAGGTATGTGATTCAAATCAGGTGTGCTTATGTTTGGAGCCACTGCACTAGTTTCATGGGGTTTGGATTTTGCTGGTTTTTCTGCTTTGGAGTTTGTTGAGGTTTTTTTTGTTTGTTTTGTTTTGTTTTTTCTTATTAACATTGACAGCACTATAATAGATGAGAAGAAATTGAGGTTGTTAGCAATTACAGCTTACTTGAATCCACAATCTACACTCTTAACACCAGCAGTCAGAAAATCAAAAGACAAATTGCATTGGGAAAAATCTACTGTCATGGACTGCTCCACAGTGCTGAAGAGCAACAATGTCAGTTTAGATACAAAGGTGAGCTTAATACAGGGCATGGTCTTCTCAATTACTTGTTATGCTTCAGAGAGCCGGACAGTGACTAAGGATGACAGAAGAATAGATACCTTCGAGTTGTGGTGCTGGAGTAGAGTCTTGAATATACCATGGACTGCCAAGAAAACAAATAGGTCTGTCTTGGTGAGGGTAAAACCAAGTCTCTCCTTGGAGGCTAGGAGTTTGAAGCTCTGCCTCACTTACTTTGGGCATGTGGCCAGGAGAGATGGTTCCTTGGAGAAGGACATCATGTTTGAAAGGGTGGATGGACAGCACAGGAGGGAAAGACTCTTTATGAGATGGATGGATACAGTAACTAGGGTGATGGGGGTTGGTGTGTCAGAATTAGTGAGACTGGTTCAAGACAGGAAGGGTTCAGAGCTGCTGTACATAGGGTCTCTATACATTACAGGTGACTCAAGGGCACATATCAACAATAACATACTATGACAGGTTTGGAAGCAGGAGTGGCATCCACTTCCTAAACAACATGCCTCCAAAAACTTTATGAACTTAGATAAATGCTGAGTTGTAGAGAGGTGTCTGGCCTTTTGTTCACAGGGTTGTTATGAGTCGTGCTCAACTCAAAAGCAATCAACAACAACAACAATCAAGAACCTTAACACTCAAAAAATAGCCCAACCACAAGGTACCACTATCAAAAATAGGACATGGTCACTTCTGCCCGAGTGGAGCTCTCCGCTTGATCCTGCCGATAACCATACACACTATGTTTTATACATTTTATGTTCTCATAAGCTCTCTCTTGTCTTTAGGAATATACCTAACTTGATTCACATTGCCCCAAATCCTGTGTAAGTGGCCTGAAAGTTGTGGTGGAGGATGGGCTCAGTCTTACTTACTTGAAGAGGCCCTAGTATCATAAACTAGAGTCATAAATCACTTCTGCAAGACAACTCCTTAGTGAAGGGCCACTGTTAAAAGCTAAAATCGCTCTTAATTTAATATAGTGCACTTGGCACCCTATAGAAGTGCCAGAGGGTTGTTTATGGAAATGGAGAAGTAATCAATACACCATCTGAGAGGGAGTCAAATAATTTAGGTCATGTTCATCTGGGTTAGGGCAGACCTTCTTGAAAGGGGCATAGTATTATACCCATCATGGAGGGAGAGAGCAGAAGGGGGTGAGAGGGAGAGAAGAGAAAAATATGTTAACAAAGGGGCCTCCAACACTTTAAACAGAACACTTAGGAAGAACGAGCAGGCTTTTTGTTTGTTGTTTAGAGCTGCTTTCTGCTTGATTTATTATTCTTCAAATAAGTTCATTAAGTATTGCTTTGGTTTCTTTCCATTGCTAGTTGTACACTCTGAGATAGTGTCTAGTGAACTGAAAATGGGGAATGGGGCCACAGGACTGTGAGTGTCTCTCTCAAAGGGCCAGAGGGAGTGAGAAGAGCACAGCCCCTCACCACCCCAGAGCACAAAGCAGATAAAGAGCCTGTAGCCCTGCCCTAGGGTGCCTCTAGATCCATACTAGCAGTAAGAGGTTCGTTTTTCTGTTGTTGACTCACAGACTTACAGTTGTGGTACCAGGAATGGGATTTATTAGAGAAGGCAGTTGGAGAATGGGGGAGGCAAAGACTATTACCCCATGTGAATCCAGGTTTTAGCCCAGCCCAAGACACAATTCTTCAACTAGTCCAGGCTCTTCTCAATTCAGCAGTCAAATCCAAATCATCCGGCAAGGTTTGCATCAGAACAAGTCAGCTTCTCCTTTAATTATTCACTGAGGACATTAAAGTCTTTAACGGTGGTCTTTATCTTAGATCTCCTCTGGTTACACCTTGCCACAGTTTCTCCACAGCAATGCCTCAGTCTCTCCACCTCCATCCAAGATCTCACTGCCAGGGTCTCCCTCAAGTCTTTCCCTCCTCAAGCCTTGCTCTTAAGTGTGGGAAGCACCCTTTCTCTTACCTTAGTTATATGGCTTTTAATGATTTGTAAGACCATGTATCTGCAGTTAAGGTAGATGGAGACCAGAGAAGGCCAAGGTAATGGCTAAAGAAAGCCAAGTTTAGGCTAACACTGCAGGTAGACAGCCTGCTCTTGCCTTACGTCCTCCACAGTTGTCATTCATGGCTCATCAACTCATTGATGGTAACTGACAAATTCCTATTCCAACCTTATATCTTTACACTCT
>NW_006399779.1:7820447-7827485 GCF_000299155.1 Elephantulus edwardii | reverse complement strand
TTTTAATATGGCAAATGTCTGGATAAACATGTCTCAATGTCCTACATCATGTTTGGTAAATTAATAAATAAGACAGAGACCTAAGTCATGATCTTAAAAAATTAAGAGCAAGTTTACATATGTTGGTTTTTGATTGAATTACTCATACACGGTTTATCTGGAAACAGTAATTGCAATTGATTAATGTAATTAATGATAATTCCTGATCAGTCCCTTATTGTATATTGACTTACCCTTCACTCAACCTATCCATTTATTAATTTTCACTCCACTCCTCTCTATCCATCCATGGTGAACATTCAAGAGTAACTCTGTACATAAACCTTTCCTTAACTATTTATAATAGTTTTCTTAATACCATACTTGTCTTTTGGGGACTAACTTATGTCACTTAGTATAATTTCTTCTAGATGCATTCATGATATTGTTCATTACTTCGTGTGCATGTGAAAGTTAGGCAATGAATAAGGAAGACTGACGTAGAATCTATGCCTTTGAATTGTGGTGTTGGCAAAGAGGAGTGAATAACCCATAGGCTGCCAAAAGAACAAACAAATTTGTCTTGGAGGAAGTACAACCTAGGTACCCTTAAAGACAGGGGTAATGAAACTTCATCTCACATACTTTGGGCATGTTGCCACCACCAGGCACCAGTCTTTGAAAAAGCAATCATGCTTAGAACATAGAAGGTCAGTGAAAGAGCGGAAGATTGTTGATGGATCGAGATGGTCACTGCAACAGTGGGCTGGAAGCATAGAGGAGTTTGTGAGAATGGTTCAGAAAGTGACAAAGTTTTGATCTGTGGTTTAGATTGCTATGAGTTGTGTTCAACTCAATGACACCTAATAACAGCGGCAACAAGCATAAACGGATTATTTGTGCATTTTAAAAAATCTATCTGCCTGTGCAAAAACATTTGTTTCTACTGTTTTAAAAGGTAATATTTACCCTTGCTAAACATTTGGTTTGTAATGAGTTTTCAAATATAAAGTAAGTCTTCCTTCCACTTCTTATGACCCCCTTCCAAGTTTCCTTCCCTAAGGCTACTATGATTATCAGTATTATTATTTTTACATTTATATATTAAAACCCTGGCTACTGTTGGGCTCTTTGTATTTCTTTTAAAAATGTTTTACTTAATATACTTTGGAACTAATTCTCAGGGATTAAGTAAAGATCTGCTCCTGGTTTTCTTATGACCGCATAGGATTTCATTTTATGTGCATTCGAGTGGCTTTCAGAAAATTTTCAGCAAATCTTTTGAACATTTTAAGGAATTTCCATAAGTCAGAATGCACTCCTCAACAACTAACAACACATTCCACCCTCACCCTAACTCCTGCTCAGAGATTTCCTAGAGGAAGGGACAGGCATGGAAGTAGTTGTTGGTGTGATTCCGTGCTGTCATGTAGCCTATAGCAATGACGTTGAGCAAGAACTTCAGAGACACAAGAGAGGGAAAGGAGATGCCTCTGCTTGGTGGGGACAGAAAGCATCAAGGATGAGGGGGGCAAGGAAGGTCACCAAGTGCCATGTGAATAAAGAGGAAGGGATTCTGCAGGAAGAGAAAATGGATAGAACGGGACAGCTATGTAGGAGAAGTTGCTGAAGAAAAGAAGAAACCCACCAGGCATTCACTGCTGAGATCTACAGATAGAACCAGTCCCTTGTCTGAGCCTCGGCATCCCTAATCCTTCTGTTCCTGCCACACAAGCTGCACAGAGAACATTCTCAGGCTTAAGCCAGACAGACCTTCTCTGCACAGAGCAAGTATTTGGAGCCTTGGTGGGAGAGCAGCCATCCCCCTTGGCTGTCCCCGTTTCCCTCCGGGAGCTGAGGCGGGCGCCCTGCACCTGCCCCTGAATTGTGCTCGGCAGTTGCCTGCCTGGAGCTGAGTGACACAGCAGGTGCCTCCAGCCTGCAGACAATTCCATATTTCAATGGAGCGTTGCCACCAAAGCTTATTATCTAGGGCAATAAAGTTTGGGATTAGGGGGATTCGGGATGATTGTGTGATTCTCCACAAAGCTTATCTTCTAATAGACCAGCTGCTTTATTAGGCACACCAGGCCCTTCCCAAAGCCATCCCTAGTCCCAGGCAGCCGAGGGGGGCCTCGAAGGCGGCAGTGGCAGACAGCTGGGGGTATCATATCACCCTCAGTCTCCATCTGCGAGTGTTAAATTACGGGCGGCTTCCAGCTGGGCACACCCCAACTCCCACCTTCCTCCCACAAAGCCCATTTGAGACATTGTCGGGCATCTGCCAAGGGCATGAGGTGGCTGCCCCTCCCCAGTAAGGCTCCCCACCCCCTGAGCCCTGAAAGGATCAGGTCTGGGGCTTTGCATGACTTTGGGACTTTGCCTGTCATGAGGTGGAGAGAGGGACTGAAGCAGCAGAGCACAGTGAAACAGTGCACACTGGGTGCCCTGGAACTGTTCGCTATTTAGAAACAAGTAGGGGGATAGGACTCTACAGAGCAGAAACCCCCAAATGCTGACTCTTTGTAAGCCTTTGAAAATAATCCTGAAATGTGTCCTTTGTTAACCTTTAGGGCTTTGGATTCCCTCCTGTACCTTCTGCCACCCATGCATTTTTTTTTCCCTTCCTGGGCTCCGTGGAGCATGGGGAACAGTGTCTCCCCAGCACCCTCATTTCTTATCCCTCCCCAAGAGCCTCTTTTGTCCTCAGCGCCTGGCAGAAGATCTGTTTCAGAGTAGGAGTTTATTAATAAGCATTAACGAGCATATGGAGGTGAACATGGGGGTCTGCAAATATGGTTGAGACATAAGGAATGTTTTAAATGCAATGTTCTGAAAACTGAAGTTCAGTAGATTTTTGACAAGCACGCAGCAGCTGCTTATAGATTTTAGGAAAACTTTGTCAACGGACTCTCCCAGATTTTCCATTCTAACCACCTTCTGGTGTTTGCTAGGCGTGCTGAGAGCAGAGACACCCTCCAAGATGGTCTTTTACTGTAGGTGTGTGCCAATCAATAGACCGTAGAGTGGTTGAAATGCTTTGTGATACTGGAATACAGATTACTTTCAAATCCAGCTGTGTTTAGAGATCACTGTTTGTGGAGTTAAATGCACCTGGATTCCATCACTACCAGCCATGTGGACTTGCATTCCTAACCTGGAAAACTCAGACTGGGCCACATTCCTTACAGGGCAGTAGTGAAACAGAGCTGTGAAAAGTAGAGTCAGAGTTATTGTGGTGGGAAGTTAAAAAGTTTTGATAATTATTATAAATTACTATTATTTTTACTCTTCTTATGTGAGATCCCTAAACACAGTTTTAGGATAACCTATATAGTGATGTCATCCTTTAGTGTCCATAGAGTTTTCAAAGGCCTGTTATTTAGGAAGTAGATGGCTCAGCCTACTTCCTAGTCTGTCTTAATCAGGGAGCTCTTCCAAAACCTGATCATCATGAGTAACTCTTATGACATTTGACACACCAGTGGCACAGCTTTCAGTATCACAGCAAACCCAAGTTATCTCAGTACAGCAAACTGACAGACAAATGCTGCACCCCTTAGAACAATGTTCTCCCCCAACTCAATCAACACCAGGATAGATTGTTTACACAAGAGGCTTCCAGTCCATAGCTGATTGTTAATAAAATAAAAAACAGACAATCGGCTTGCACTTGATTGTTAACAAAACTAAAAATGTCCAAATAGTTTATACTCAGCTTTCAAGCCAGTAAAAAACAATTTATCCTCCAGAATCCAACTGCTTCAAGCTGGAGCTTCACTTTCAGGCAAGACCTGGCCAGCTTTTACATACAAAAGCTTGCTCACCAGGTACTGATTGCTTAAAAGAGAGGCTTCCAGCCAATAGCTAGAAATTAAAAAAAAAAAAAATGCTGCAAAATACTGCTGAAGATCATTAAAAAACAACTAGACAGTACATAGAAAGAACTGCCAGACGTTCAAGCATGATTTAGAAGAGGCTGCGGAACTAGGAATGTCATTACTGATATCAGATGGATCCTGGCTGAAAGTAAGAATACCGGAAGAATGTCTATTTGTGCTTTATTGACTACACCAATGACTGTGTGGATTAAAACAAGTTGTGGCTGACATTGAGAAGAATGGGAGTCCCAGAGCACTTAATTGTGCTCATGCGGAACCTATACCTGGACCAGGAGAATGTTGCACAAACAAAGCAGAGGAACACTGCATGGTTTAAAATTGAGAAGGAAGTACATCAGAGTTGTATTCTCTCTCCACCTATTCAATCTGTATATCAAACAAATTATTCAAGAAGCTGGACTCTATGAAGAGGAGTGTGGCATTAGGATTAGAGGGAGACTCATCAATAATATGTGTTATGCAGATGACACAGCCTTGCTTGCTGAAAGTGAGGAGGACTCGAAGCACTTCTTGTAGAAGAGCAAGGAATGCAGCCTTCGGTATGGATTGCATCTCAATGTCAGGAAAACAAAGATTCTTACCACTGGACTGATAGACAGAATCATGATTCACAGAGAGGAGATTGAAGTGGTCGACATCTTCATCTTGCTTGAATCTACAATTAACATCATTGGTACCAGCAGTCAGGAAATAAGGAGATGCACTGGGAAATTCTGCAGTTAGAGACCTCTCCAAATTCTTGAGGAGTAATGATGTCAGTTTGAGGACTAAGGTGCATTTGATTCAGGCTATGATCTTTCCAATTATGTGCTATGCATCTGAGAGCTGGATAATGAATAGGGATGACAGAAGAATTGATGCCTTTGAGCTCTTGTGTTGGAGAAGAGCTCTGAACATCCCATGGACTGCCAAAAAAACAAACAGATATGTCTCAGAGAGAGTGCAGCTAGAAAGCTCTTTGGAGGCAAGAATACAAAGGCTTTACCTCACATACTTTGGGTATGTGGCTAAGAGGGGCTAGTTCCTTGGAGTAGGATATGATGCTGGGAAGGGTGGAGGGTCAGCAAAGGAGAGGACGACCCTTAACCTGGTGGATTGATATGGTGATGGCTGCAATGGGCTCTTGTGTGTCAGGAAGTGTGAGGATGGCACAGGGTAGAACAGGGTTCAGATCTTTTTTTCATAAGGTCACTATGAGTTGTACTGGACTCGACAGCACCTAATAACAACAATATAGTGATCTCAGAGAGTTCTGCAAGCACAGTCTATAGGAGTTGCATTGCCAACCCAAAGGCCACACACCTTTTTAGAGGTTCAAATCTACTAGCCACTCTGAAAAAGAAAGATTGACAATCTTCTACCATGCATTTTATAGCCTCAGAAAGCCAACCAAAGAGTTTCAACTCAAAGACTATGACCATGAAAGTTTACACAATGATCTTGGAGTCCCTGGATTGTGCAAATGGTTAATATGTCTGACTGCTAACCAAAAGATTACAAATTCAAATCCATGCAGAGGCACCTTGGAAGAAAGGTCTAGTAACCTGCTTTCAAAAAGTCAGTCATTGGAAACCCTGTGGAGCACAGTTCAACTCTGACACACAGGAGGTAGCCATGAGTCACAGTCCACGGTAGCAACTGATGTTTTGGTCTGTGGTGGCCTAGTGGGTAAGGAGTTGTGCTGCTAACCCTAAGGCAGGTGGTTTGAATTCAACAGCTGCTCCGTGGGCGAAAGTTGAGCAGTCTCTTCAGTGAGATTTTACAGCCTTTGAAAACCTGCTGGAGGATCAGCTCCGAGTCAGTTCTGACTTGACCAGTGAATGAGGGATAATCATCTTAAGGGCAGGAAATGGGTGAGAGCATTTGACTGGTTTATTTAACACACTAAATCAGAAAGGCTTGAACTGCTAAGAATGAGTTTGAGGGTGTGAAATCTTGACATTTCTAAAGTTCATTTAATCTGTTTTCTTTTCCTTCACTTATTCAACAACTAAAATACAGGAGTTCAAACTGGTTCATTCTTGTTTGACCCCCATCCTAGTGAGATTTTGCATTTCCACCCCAGATATACTGAATCATAATTTACTTTTTAACGTGACTCCATGGAACACCCTTATGTATCTTGTTCCAAGGTAGATTCTGATTCAGTCTGAGAGGGGTAGGAATGCAAGTTCTTAGCAGATGATGTAACTGGAATGAACCAGTTGAAACTCTTTAAAATGGGAATTTCACTTAGGAACTAGAATTGTTTTCAGTGTTATGAAAACAACAGCAAATGAGAATGGAAAACTCTTTACCTCTAAGGAGCACACACTCTATTGCTGTTGTTAGATGCAGTTGAGTCGAATATGACTCATAATGACCCCATGGACAACAGAACTGAATGCTGTCCTATCCTGTGCCATCCTCATCATCTTTGACATACTTAAAGCCATTGCTGCAGCCACTGTGTCAATATATTTCATTAGGAGTCTTCCTCCCTCTCACTGGCCCTCCACCTTTCCAAACATAATATCCCTTTCCAAAGAATAACCTCTCCCAGCAACATGCCCAAAGTATGTGAGATGAAGCTCTAAGGAACACTCTGGTTGAAACTTTCTATTGAGAAAGAAAAACAAACCCAACAATAACACAAAAAAACTGTAAACAACAAAATAGTCTAGATAAGTTCCAACTGTTATAATGTTTATGAAGAAAATAACCAAGTAATGGGATGGAAATGCACTGATCAGCTGGGATGGGTGAGTTACCTTAACTTGAATGGCCAGTGAAAATGTATCCGATGATAATCTGTTTGAGTAAAGATCTAAATTGTGTGAATGAGGCAGCAATGTGAAGATCTAGGAGAAAGGCTCTCTGGCAGAGGAAATAGCAAGTGCCAAACTGCTTGTGTGGAAAAACATGAAAGAAGACGGGCATGGCTGGAGCAGGTTTGTGTGGATGATGACAAGAGAGGTAGGGAATTTAGCAGGTGTAAATAACCAGAATCCTTATAACTCACATTAAAAAGCAGGATTTCCCTACTACACTGCCGTGGTAGTCAAGACAGCATGGTACTGGTACAATGACAGATACATAGATCAATGGAATAGAATTGAGAACCTGGAAATCAGCCCATCTATTTATGGGCAATTGATTTTTGACAAAGAGATGAAAT
>NW_006399779.1:7801652-7819022 GCF_000299155.1 Elephantulus edwardii | reverse complement strand
AAAAAAAAAAAAGCAGGATTTCATTATAGGTAAATAGGAAGCCAGCAGAAGATTTTAAATTGGCAACATGACGTGATTGTATTTGTATCTTGGGACGGTCTGTGTGGATACTTTGTTCAGTTACAATGCACTTGTCTGAAGAGCCATCAGTCAACACAAATGGCATCGCTGAGCATGAAAATTTAGAAAGCTAGTACAGTAAGGAGACCTGAGCCACAGAAATGAATGTAGACAAGAAGCCCAAGAAAAGCACATGCTGAGATCAAGCTTACATTAAAGTTAAGCAGAACTGGCACTACATTCTCTAAGGGCTTGTGGCTTTTGCTCTTCTGAAAGTAATACCTACTTCTTGTTGTTCGATGCTATTGAGTTGAATCCAACTCCTAGTGGTCCTGTACAACAGATAAGAATCTTGCTGGGTCCTGTGCTATCTGCACGGTCTTCACTGTGTTTAAACCTGTTGTTGTCACTGCATTAGTCCAGCTCATTGAAGATCGCACTGTTTTGCTGACACTCAACCTTTTCTAAGGACTGGTCCATCTTGACTACATGCCCCGGGTATGTGAGTGAGAGGACATCTCACAGTTCTTGCTTCTAAGAAGCATTCCCTCTGACTATGATTCTAAGATAGATTTGCTTTCTCTTTTTACAGTTCATGGTATATTTACTACTTTCCACCAACTAATACCTAGGGAAACTCTAAAAGTTTAAGATTTAAGAATATCAAGAGATTATACCTAATCATTGTTTACATGCCTCTGGAAATTCTATAAACTTTGATAAATGACAATAATTATAGAAAGGCTTTGAAGGCAATCAACAACAACAACAACAATATCTCTGTTGCTTTTTTCCCCCTAATCATTTATCCCTTAAATGTACAAAACTTTGCCTCATATTTGATTTCAGCAGGCTCAGGCCATGTGATTATTTCATAGGAAAAAGGTGACTCTCAATCTGTTTTGGAAAACTACTGAGAAAATTATATACATAAATGAATACAGTCTGGTGGGAAGTATATAGACTCAGCGGTCAAGAAGGGTGTTGTTTGGTTCTGACTTGGCTTCTAATTAACAGTGTAAGCTTGGATGACAATGCAGATCTGAGCATGCAGATATGTCTTTGTTTTTGGAATCACTATGATGTCAAGCAAATAATAAATTCAAGATAGCTGTCTGGGAAATGAAACTTGATGCCATCAGTTGTTACTGGTATCTATTAAATGACAACAATTTAAAGGATTCAGATGATTAAATGAAAGTCTACATCAGTAAGATGAGGGACCTGACATGACTTGAATTCTGAAATCATGGTGGTGTCATACACAAGGAATTCATTAGTAAGAACACAATCACATCTTGCATGTAAAAGAAGTAGCTAGATTATGGACAATATGCTTTCTTTAAGAAGGCCTTAATAATAAAGGGAGCTTTATTTTTTACTTCAGAAAAAAAGTCATTAGATTTTTTTAAAACTAGCTTATTAATTATCCAGAAAATATGACTGTTGAGAGTGAACAATTTTATTTTTACAAGAGTTCCACTAGTTGCTCCACAAAACAAAGTTGGGCAATCTTCTTCTCTACAATTTACTGCCTCTGAAACATGCTGGAGGGTCAGCTATGAGTCAGTACTGAGTCAATGGTACACAACAACCATTTATAACTTACTATATAGATCACATACTGGGCACTGGAGAGGCGTGCATGGTATAACAGACAGAATCCCTAGCTCTCATGAAGACCACCTTCAACTGACATGTTAGAAAATAACCAAATAAACACAGAGAAATATAGAAGGAATTTCTTGGTAGTCTCAGTGATGGGGTCCACTCTCATAAAACCTCATGGTTTTGTATGAGGAACAGTTAAGAAATTGGATGTGATCTTCTCCACTTTCAGAGAATGATCCATATCTCTCTCTCCCTCTTTTTCTCTCTCTCGGCTGTATGTTTTCTAATGAAACTATCTTTACAACTATCTCTGTGTGATAAAACTGACATTACCAACTCACAAGTTGTTGTTGTTAGATGCCAACAAATCAATTACAAACTCGCAGTGATTCTATAAACTACAGATGGAAACCTTGGTGTGTCCTCCACCATGATCAGAATCTCTGCCATGCTTGAACCTGTGGTTGCAATCACTGGGTCAGTCATTGAGGGTCTTTCTTTCACTGACCCTTTACATTTCCCAGCATGATATCTTTTTCCAAGGACTATTATCTCCTGACAACATGCCCAAAGTATGTGAGACGAAGCTTCATTTTAAGGAACATCTTGGTTGTACTTCCTCCAACAGAGTTGTTTGTTTTGTAGACACTCCATAATATACTCAGTATTCTTTACCAACACCACAGTGCAAAAGTATCAGTTCTTCTTTGGGCCTCTTTACTCATTGTCCAACTTTCAGATGCATATGAAATAATTGAAAGTACTGTGATTTGAATCAGGTGTACCTTAGTCTTGAAACTAACATCCTTGCTCAGAGGTTAGGAAATTTAGGAGAAGAGACTTTGTTAATAGAAGTAGGATAATTCAGAAAAGGAGGTGAAAAGAGTTAAACAAATTGAACAAGCCAATCAATATCATTGAATTTCACACACAGAAGCTATTGAAACTATGTGTGTTCTATTGCAAGTATTATGGACAAAAAACAAAGAATAAAAGAAATTATTAAAACTAAACCCAAAAACAAACCAGTCTTTAATCTCACCTAAAAAAATAAAAAGAAATTGGATGTGAATGCTTCTTTAAAATGGTCCCTGAGTGGCACAATTTGTACTCACCTTCTAATCTTAAAGGAGCCTGGTTACACAATGGTTAAATCATGTGGTTGTTGACCATGCATTGGAATTGACTTAATGGCAATGAGTTTGATTTATCTGGTGACATAAAAGTCAAGTATACTCTAAAAATTTAAGGCTTTTGTTCATAATGCAAGGTATAAAGAAAACTGATATTAATGGCCATCATATTACTGCATAAGCAAGTTTAAAAAAATAAGTCCACAAAAATCATGTTACAGTTTATATGTGGTGCAATTCCTCTCTTGGGTGTATGTTAAAAAAAAATTCTTTTCAAGGGCTTCTACTTTAAAAAAATGCTTCTGTTGGTGATGTTTGGTTTTATTTTATAAGATGCTTACATTGTGCTTGATTTAAGTGTTTTTAATACAAAAAAATAGTCTGTAGGATGTTCATGAGCCTCTATAAATAGGCATGTGTGCATTCAAAAGAATCCGAATGTGTGTAAGATGACGGCCATTAAACGTGAAAAGTCTCTGCTGTATCCAGCTTGGGTAATGAGGTAGAGAGGAAAATTCATCAAGATGAACTTGGAGATAATTCCTTTAGCACAGAAGGCAGAAATGTTAATTGATGTATGTGATGCCCAAGCAGGACAACACATTTAGCTCACGAACATGACAGATTCAGTTGGTCGATGTAAAAATAAAAGCTTCTTAAAGTAGGGGTTCAGAGGAGGAAGAGTGATTTCACGAGGCACCAAATATCTGTTTTTCATTGACTCAGGAGCCTTAGTTCAATTTTCTAAAGCTCATAATAAAAATCTTTGGGGGCAAAAATCTGAATAGAACCTTTTTTTCAACCTTTCTGCCCCATCCCTGCCCTTTCTCAGCTGTCTTCTGGCCCTTTCTTTTCCCCTTCTGACACCTCCCGTGTTTTCCGTTTTCTTTCCTTTCCCCTTATTTATTTACTTTTCAAGATGAAGAAAAAAGAAAAAATGTTCTGCTTTTGAAGAGAAACTATTACATTAGAAGACACTAGAGAAATCTGTGCTTGTTTTTGTCTTCGTTGGTGGTTTGAGGAACATGGCAGACATTTTAAAGCTCTTAAGCAAGGTGAGCAAACTTTACATTGAATTCACCTTAAGCCTCACTTTACTACAGAGAAAACAAGTCTTCCTGACACTGACAAATCCAAATTGAAGCTTGCCTGTCTAGATAAATCCCAGTTTATCAACCACACTGGCAGAGGATAGTAATCGAGAGCAACCGATCTCCTGCACTGCAACCTGCCTGGGATTTACTATCCAATCTTGCTCTATGTGTCTCTTCTCTGAGCACACATCTTAGTCAAACACTGTGACCATTTTAGACTGACAAGCATTCAAACTCAGAAAGAAAATAGATAGAGGTTAAAGGGATGCTGAGAGTGTCTTTAGGAACGATTCAAGATCTTTCACTCCAGACAGAATTTGCATTCAGAAGCAGGAGAGGCATTCACTTCCAAAACAACATGCCTCCAGAAACTCTATGAACTTTGAAAAATGCCGATAGGATAGTCATAGAAAGGGTTCAGGCCTTTTGTTCACGGGGTCTCTATGAGACAATCAACAACAACATAGCACATAAATTGAAATAATTTATAAATACATGGAGATGTATTGCACTGGAAAAGTCTGCAGTTAGGGTCCTCTTTAAATTCTTGATGAGCAACTATGTCAGTTTGAGGACTAAAGTCCATCTGATGCAGGCCATGGACTTTCCGATAATTTGTTATACATATGAGAGCTAGACAATGAATAAGGATGACAGAAGAAATGACGCCTTTAAGCTGTGATGTTGGAGAAGGATAATAAATTCCACATGAAATGCCAAAACAACAGATAAATAACATGTCTTGCAGAAAGTCAAGTCCAGAGTGCTCCTTGGAGACAAAGATGATAAAGCTTCATCTCACATACTTCTGGCATGTTGCTAAGAGAGGCTATTCCTTGGAGAAGGACACCATGCTTGGAAAGGTAGAAGGTTGGCAAAAGAAAGGATGACCCTCAACCAGATAGACTGACACAATGACAGCTGCAATAGGCTCTAGTGTGTTAGAAAGTGTGAGGACGGCACAGGATATGGCACGGAGCAGAGGGCACCAAGCTATCATCAGCGCCGCTTTCTTCTATCTCCCATCCTTCTCTGTTAACGTTGTGCTACTCAAAGTTGCCTCTCTCCCAGCAGAATGAGTTCTTCTTTAGGAGAGGAACGTTGCTGGAAGGGGCAAGGAAGTTGAAGTAGCAATTGCAATCGTCTTGCATTTGGACTAAAATGTTTCTTCTTTTATATCTTCTTTATAAGGTTGTCCTGTGAGTGAAAGAATGTATATGAACGTCATGCATAGTGCAAAATTATAGAACTTGATAAATTAGAGTTTTTATTATTACTTTTGGCTGAGAACGATCCATGCTCAGCAAATATTATGAAACTGTGTGAGAAACAAGCAGCAAAATCGAAATGCAGAAATCAGAGTTCAGCTTCGTCGACATCTTGTGTGCCATCAAGTTGATCCCAACTCATAGTGACTCTGCTTTAGAACTGCCTCACAGGACTTGCCTTTGCAAAGAGCAGCCTCTCCTAACAACAAGCCCAAAGTATATGAGGTGAAGCTTCACCATCCTTGCCTCCAAAGAGTCTTCTAGCTGCACTTTTTCCAAGTCATATGTGCTTGCTGTCTTGACAGTCCATGGAATGTTTAGTACTCTTCTCCAGCACTACAACTCTAAAGTATCAACTCTTCTTCTGTCATCCTTATTCATTGTCCATTCTCAACTTTCATCAGGTGATAGGAAAAAATTATGGCTTGGAAATGGTCCTCATGCTTGGAAAGGTTGGGGGCCAATGAAAGAGAGAAAGACCTTTGGCAAGATGGATTGATACAGTGACTGCAGCAATGGGGTCTAGTGTGTCAGGGATGATAGCATGGGAAGGATAGGACAAAATTCAGATCAGCTGTTCAGATGATTGCCATGAGTCATCTGCAAACTCTAACAACACCTAACAACCACCACCACCACATAGGCTGTAATATTTATGGGAGCAGTTGTCAGATCTTCCTCCACAAAGAATAGTTTAGAACTCCTCACCTTTCAGTTATCTTAAACATTGCACCTTCAGAGCCTTAGATCTTCCCATCTATTATTTGACATTTTGGCTCTTTAGACCTATTGTTTTAACTTACCTCCTTAAAAATGTTTAATTGCCATTGTAGGATCTCTATATAACTTTGTTGTTGTTGTTGACAGGTGACATCAAGCTGAGTATGACTCATAGTGACTGTATAAAAAAAGATCTGAACCCTGTTCTATCCTGTACCATCCTTACACTTCCTGAAACACAGAGTCCTTTGTGGCAGTCACCATGCCAATTCACCTAGTTGAGGGTCTTCCTCTCCTTTGCCGACCCTTCACCCTGCCTATTATTATGTCCCTCTCCAATGAATAGCCCCTCCTAGCAACATGCCCCACATATGTGAGGTGAAGCCTCATCATTGTTGCCTCCAAAGAGCACTCTGGCTGCACCCCCTCCGAGACATATCCGTTAGTTCTGTTGGCCATCCATGGGATGTTCAGTGGTCTTCTCCAACACCACAGCTCAAAGGCATCAATTCTTCCTCCATCATCCTTATTCATTGTCCAGCTCGCAGATGCATGGCAAGTAATCGGAAAGACCATGGTCTGAATCAAATGCACCTTAGTCCTCAAACTGACATCATAACTCCTCAATAATTTGGAGAGATCCCTAACTGCAGTATTTCCCTGTGCAATGCATCTCTTTATTTCCTGACTGCTGGTACTAAGATTATTAATTGTGGATTCAAGCAAGATGAAGTTGTTAACAATTTCAATCTCTTCTCTGTCCATCATGATGTTGCCTCTTTGTCCAGTGATGATAATCTTTGTTTTCTTGACATTGAGATGCAATCCATACTGAAGGCTGCATTCCTTGATCTTCTACAAGAAGTGCTTCAACTCCTCCGCACTTTCAGCAAGAAAGTTTGTGTAATCTGCATAATGCAGGTTATTGATGAATCTCCTCCAATTCTGATGCCACATCTCTCTTCATAGAGTCCAGCTTCTTGAATAATTTGATCAGCATACAGATTAAATAGGTATGAAGAGAGATTACAACCCTGACACATTCCATTCCTAATTTTAAACCATGCAGTGTTGCCATTCGCTGTGTGCACAACAGCCTTCTGGTCCAAGTAGAGGTTTTACATGAGCACAATTACATGCTCTGGGACTCCCATTCTTCTTAATGTCAAGAATACCATTCATGAAAGGTGGTGAATTGTGATGTGATGTGATGAATTGACAGTGACTGCAACAATGGCTTAAGCTCAGGAAAGACTGTGAGGCTGGCACTTGATTAGGCAAGGCTTCCACACCCCCTCCCCTTTATTTTATATTGGTTTGTATTCTGAAGCTTCATCTGACATACTTTGGGCATGTTGCAAGGAGGGACTGGTCCTTGGAGAGGGACATCATGTTTGAGAGAGTGGAGGGACAGTGTAGGCAAAGAAGACCCTTGATGAGATGGATAGATTCTGTGATTGGGGTGGTGGGAGTGAGTGTGTCAGAGACAATGAGATAGGCACAGGATAGAGCAGCATTTAGGGCTTTTGTACATAGGATCACTATGAGTCGCAAGTGACTTGATGGCACATACAACAACAGCAATGCAAACCTCATATACATTGTGTGTCATTCACGTACCTTGTGTTTCACACATTCCTACATTTATTGTGTTTCAAATGATCACAAATGTTCATAGTGTTTTATAAAATTAATTACCATTGATCAAAGTATTGTCATTCCATCTTTTCAGGTCCCCACTGGACCTTTTCTAATTCCTTCACCCTTTCCCTTCTCCCACTAACTTTATTATCCTAGTGTTTTCCTCCCCTCTATCCTCTTCCCCTTTTTTACTTTTATCTACATCCTTTTAGTTATCTTTATGTTTTTACAAGAATGGTCTTATTCAGTATTTGTCCTTATGCTGCGTTAGTTCAGTCAGCATACTCTTCTCTACATTCTTCCATATTATATAGCATTTTACAGAATCATTGTTCCTCAGTCTTGCATAGTATTCCATTGTCTGAATGTACCATAATTTCTCAATCCATTCGTCACAAACAGAGATCTGTACACCTATGATCCTAATGTTGTTGTTCATGTGTACTGTAGAGTCGGAACCAACCAAGAGCTGACCCTCCAATGGATTCTCAGAGGTAGTTAATCACATGGGAGGAGATTGCCCACCCTTCTTCCCTGGAGCAACTGATGGCCTTGAACCACATGCCTTGGGGATAACAGCGCAGCTTCTCACCACTACGCTACTAGTGCTCCCTATGTTCATATGAGTGTTATTTATAATAGCTAGAAAATGGAAAGAGGCTGAATGCCCATCAGGCAAGGTTTTGATCTAGGACTATAGAGTATACAGGTCTATATGACTGCTGTGAGTTGAAGTGATCTCACCAGCACCTAACAATGACAGTAATAAAGCCAGGAGGAAGCTTTCATTACATGGTAATCACTGAATTTTCTGTCATAGACATAAGGGATTTTCTTTTCAAAATCCTTTGACCAGACTTTTATTGATCCAGGCTTATTTTCTATTCCTGTCTAAGTGGGTAAGTAGTACAGAGAGGTTCAGTCTATTTTAGTTTTAAATGGCATCCTCAAACAATGAAGTGTTGATTCATGATTCATTGTTGATCCACAAAAACACATTTCACAATAAATCAGGAGAATGTTTACTTATTGGCCATAGCTTCCACTGAGCATTTTCTGATTCTAAGGAACTCATCATGTGTTAAGTACCACGGAGTCAACCCTGCCTCATAGCAGCCCTATAATCCTCTGAACCTTGCCCTATCCTACACCATCTTAATCATCTGTGACATGTTCATACCCGTAGTTTGTCATTATTTAAATCCATCTTGTTGAGGGTATTCTTCTCTTTCTCTGACCCTTCACTTTTCTAAGAATGATTTCTTTTTCCAAGGACAAGCCCCTTTAAAAACATACCTAAAGTCTATGAGACAAAGATTCACTACTCTTGCCTCTAATGAACACTTTGGTTTTACTTCCCCCATGAAATTCTTTATTTGTTCTTCTGGCAGTCCATAGGGGGTATTCAGTACTCTTCTCCAACACCACAATTCAAAGGTATCAATTATTTTTTAGTCTTTCTTGTGCATTGTCCAACTTTTATTTGCTTTAAAGCAATTGAAAATACCATAACTTGCAATAGGTGAACCTTAGTCTTTAAACTGACATACTTGCTCTTTAGAACTTTGGAGAGTTTCTTGACAGGATATTTTCCCAGTGAAACCTATCTTTTGATTTCTTAACTGCTGGTACCATGAGTGTTGATTGTGTGTCCAGGTAAAATAGAATTGTTGACAACTTTGATCTTTTTGTCTTTCATGATGTTACCTATTGGTGCAGTGGTGAGGATTGTTGTTTTCTTGATGTTGAGATGTAATTCATATTGAAGACTAGTCTTTTATGTTCTGCAGCAAGTGTTCCAAGTCCTCCTTACAAGTTTGTGTTGTCAGTTGTATCCTAATGCAGGTTGTTAATGGATGCTTCTCCAACACTTATGCTTTCTTCTCCAGGTTCTCAAATAGTTTTCTCAGCATACTAATTGAATAGGTATGGGTACAGTCCCGGCAAGCTCTGGTGGACTAATTGTAAGACTCTGCTTTGTAATCTTGAAAGCATGTGGTTCGAGGCCACAGCCCCTTCATGGGAGAAGGCTGGACAATCTCCTCCCATGCAATTAACTGGCTCTGAAAACTCACCAGAGGGTCAGCTATGGGTCAGTTCTAAAGCAATGGTACACAGCAACAACAATCCTGGCACTCACATATCCTGATTTTAAACAACGAAGTGTTCCCTTGTTTTGTTCAGATAATAACTTCTTGGTCTAGGTGTAGGTTTCAAATGAACCCAATTAAGTGTTCTAATATTTCCATTCTTCTTAATGTTAGCTGTAATTTGTTATGATGCACAGAGTCAAATGTCTTTGCATAGCCAATAAAACACAGGAAAACCTCTATCTGCTGTTCTCTGCTTTCAGCCAACGTCCATCTGACATCAGTATTAATATCCCTTATGTCATGGCTTCTTCTGAATGCATCTCAAATTTCTGGAAGTTCCTTACTGGTATACTGTTCTAGCTTGTTTTTTTAAAACAATCTTCTGTACTTATCATATATTAGTATATATAGTTGACTATGGAGCCTTCACAACACACAAACATACACACACACACACACACATATGAAAAGAATTTTAGATATCAAGCTTTAATTTTTACCATGATGCTTTGGTGCCTCTCATCTCTGACAGCTGCTTTTTACCACGGAACCTGTTAAAGGTGAAATGGACTTAGTAATGCCTTCGACTTTCATTACTCAGCCAGATTGTGGAGTCTATCAATTATCCCTACATTGACAGTTAAGTGAATTAATTGGTGCGTTTGACAAGGACAGCTATTACCCTATGCTGTCCTGACAGCTGGTTTTGATATCGGGAATTTGTCAACCTCCCTTCATGGGAGTACTGGAAATAACACAGGAGTGAATGAGGAGAGGACATTTTACCATTTTCTCCCTAGTCTCAGCCTTTGCAGATAGTCCTCCTCCCAAATAGAATTGCTGGTATTTTTATGTTGAATATTCAGTTCCATCCCAGGTTTTCAAAATACAACAATCTTTACTGAATGGGGTTAACAAAATGGGGAAAAAAACAAAACAAAATTTCCCTCCAAAGAAACTGGAGAAACTTCTCCAACTGGAGAAGCTGACAAAGTTTTTAACCTTGACCTGAGAGCTCTCTAGTAACAATTTTAAATACCCTTCACAGACTGTACTGTACCCAACTTCCTTGGTTTAGCTGATGTAAATAGATAAGGTGGCTCTGGTCAGACAGCTTACATGAGGTAGGTTTTAGTCAATTTGAGAACTTCTAGGTTTGGGAGCATAGTTCATAAGGAGTGTAATTGATAACTCAAAGGCAGTACTTCTCTGGGGGTTCAAACCCACTCGAGGCTCTGAGAGAAAAAAATAAATTCTTTGCAATTCATAGCTTCTGAAAACCAATTGTAGCATCTGTTCCAACTCAACGGCAATGAGGATTTTTTTTTTTTTAGTTTTTCTTCTTTAAAATTCTTAGGATTCTTAAGTTTACTGTACTGACTCTAACAATGTTAGGAATTCCCCTGAAGGTCTGGAGCTGATAACAAAAAGGATAGAGCAGGATGAGCTACCTGTCAACTGTAACTTCAGAATGAACATGAAGAAGTCTCAGTCCTGTTCTGGAATTCTATAACCTGCCCATAACATGGGCAGCCGGCCATCCTACAGTCTTCTATAGCAATTTTCCAAACTAGAGAAGCTGTAAGACTAAGAATGGGAAGTTTTTAGAAGACAAGCACAGTTAACCCAAGTCATTACTTGTACATTTCTCCTGGGTTTTTGCTGGGTGAAAAAAAGAGCCAACAAAGTGCTGATTTCACTGGGACGCTCTAAGGCCAGGTGTTAATCGTGCTGTGTTACAGTCATTTGATCTAACTAGTCCCAGACATTAATGCTGACCATGTGCGTTAGCAACTCAGTAGGTCTGCCATTGTCCAGGGTTGAGCAAGAAGTGCTGAGCAGTAAATGTAATCCACAATCCATAAAATTAAGCCTGGTGGAGAAATGCAGTTCAAGAACATTTAAAACACTTAAGCAAGAGGAAAAGCAAAACTGATGTTCAGTTACATTTTCTGGGTGGTACATTAGACTCCTGGAATGGAAGTGACCCATTGAAAAGGTTAATATCAAAGCAACTGCCTCCACTATTAGTGAGAAGTTGGAACTCTCCCTGAGGAAGTGATTAGCCCTTTGGGTAGCATGAAAGAAGGTGTTTCCAGAAACTGCTGTGGATTCCCTTTCAGCTATTAGACTTCCCATGCTGTTATTCTCACTTTGGAGACCTGAGAGCTTCATCTTTTTTTTTTTTTAAAGTATTATTATTACTAGTTGTATTTCTAATTTCTTGCCTTCTTTACTTCCCCTTGCCTCATCCCTTCACCTGAGATTCTATATAAAATAAGCATTGGAGGGGAATGGAGGAGTCTGAGGACGCAACAGGTTCTCTTGCATCCAAGTAAATATGAAAACTTATTCTACTCAACTTCAAAAAGTCGAGGGACAGTGCAGGAGCAGAAGACCCCATATGAGATGAATAGAAACAATAACTGGAGCAATGAGGGTAGGTGTGTCAGAGACAGTGAGATTGGCTCAGGATAGAGAAGGGTTCAGAGCTATTGTGCAGACGGTTGCTATGAGTTGTAGATGACTCAACACCACATAACAACAACAAACCTTCCATGCATGGACTCAGATGACAATGATCTCTCTAAATGATTATTTAGCTTTTCCTTCTTCTCTGCTGCCAATGACAACTTCCTTTAGCTTTTCTTTTCCTCTTGGGAAAGTTCTGACCATTAAATCTTTTTCTTTTAATATTAAAACATTTTGCTGAAATTGAGTTAAAATCACTTTTTCTGAGTCCTTCAGTGTTCCATATCAAGTAAATTTTCCCACAACTCTTTAGCTAATGCATGTCTTATAAGCAATGATGTATCTCCCAAGTTTTGCAAGACTTTAAGGTTCTACAAGATGAAAGGACCTTTCCAAGAAAAATTGAATTACTAATACAAATGAAGGTGGGGTGGGGGTGGCAGTGGTGATGATGCATACCGTAGAGTCAGAACTGACTCATAGCTGACCCTCCGGTGGGTTTGACAGGCAGTTAATTGAATGAGAGGAGATTGTTCATTCTTCTCCCAGAGAGCAGCTGGTGGATTCAAACTGTGTGCTTTTGGGATTGCTGCACAGCTTCTCGCCACCAGACCACTAGAGTTCCCTAATAAAAATGAAGTAGAAAAGTAAATAGTTATGTATAATAAATAGGAACAGGAACAAGCCAAGAATATACTCTATCACCATTCTTATGCAATATTCTACTAGAAATCCTAGTTAGAGTAATAAGGCATGAAGGGGAAATAAACACTGTCCAAGTTGGAAAGGAAGAAGTGAAATTAAAATTATTGCAGATTTCATGATCCCATACATTTAAAAATCCCAGAGATTTCACACAAAAAAGTTATTAGAACTAAAAGAAGAAATCAACAAGGCGGCCAGGTACAACATCAACATAAAAAAATCAGTCTTCTGCACTAATAAGAATACGGAAAGGGAAATAAAGAAATTCTTTATTTAAGTTGTAAAACTAATCTGAAAATTTATGTGGAAAAGAAATAGACCTTGAATACCTAAAGCAAAATGGAAGAAAAGAAAAAAAATAGAAGGCTTCACTCAAAGCTTACTCTAAAACCACAGCCGGGTACTGACTCAGTGACAGACGTAGACACCAATGGCTTAGAATTGAGAACCAAGAAATAAATCCATCCTCCCAGAGGCAGTTGATCTTAGACAAAAGGTTTAAATGTTTCAATGAGGGAAAATCAGTCTCTTTTAACAACTGGTCATTTAGTTGCAGAAAAATGAAACAAGATTTATACTTTACACTATCCACAAAAAAATTAATGCAAAATTAATTACAGACCTGTCAAAACTAAAACTACAAACTTCTGGGAAATAATGCCTAAAACTACAGAATTTATTTTTTTTTATCCATAGCCTATTAAAAACAACAAAAAATGCATGATTAGTGGAAAAGAAATTAGATAACTGGGCCTGGATTAAATAAATACTTTAAAAAAATCTTTGTTGGTGATGTATCTGACAAAGGTCAGATCTCAAAAAATCTATAGAAAACTTCAATAATTCAACAACAAATAGGCAATTCAATTTTTAAAAAAAATGGACAAAGGACATGAACTGACATTTCACCAAAGAGGTCATTCTGACAACCAACACATACATAAAAGGATGGGCATGATCATTGCCACTGCTCAGTGACTCACAGCCATCAAGTTGGAATGAACTCATAGATGACTCTCCAGTGGATTTTTTGAGAGAATATAAATTGCTTAGGAAGTGACTGCTCATCTTCCTCCACAGAAACACTGGTAAATTCAAATTACCAAATCTTATCTGTGAGTTTCTGTAAATGCTGCCATTGGGTGAACAGTGTCACCTACAGAGAGATGAGGCCTTTGAGGGAACAGTGTGACTCCCTAGGGACTACACCTACAACAATGGCTTCATCATTAGCCATTGTTGTTGTTGTTATGTAGCTGATTTTCCAGCAAGTTTTCAGAGGCAGTCAATCACACTGGACACTGTGCATCTTTCTCTTGCAGAGCAACAGGTAGATTTGAACTGCATGCCTTTTGGGTTAATAGTACAATTCTTTACCACTAAAGCACCAGAGAACCCTCATTAGCCATTGCTTTTGTTGTTGTTGGGTACCATAAAGTAACCTACCACTCATAGTGACCAAATGAACAACAGAGCTGAGCCCTGTCTTATCCTGTGCCATCCTTACCATCCCTGACACACTTGAGCCCATTGCCATGGTCATTGCATCAATCCATCTCCCTGATTGACTTCCTCTCCTTTGATGACCACCTTTCCAAGCATGATCTCTCTCCCCAAGGATTAACCTCACCTAATAACATGCCCAAATTATGGGAGATGAAGCTTTGCCATCTTGTCTTCAAGGAAGACTTGAGTCACACCTTTTCCAAGGTTTGTTCTTTTGGCGGTCTATGTCTTCGCCAACACCACAATTTGAAGACATCGATTCTTCTTCTCTCATCCTAGTCATTGCCCATCTCTTGGATGCCTACTGAAGGACTGGAAAAACCATGACATGGATCAGATGCATCTTAGTTTTTTAAATGATATCACTACTCTTCAGGACTTTGCAGAAAGCCCCATGACCACAGACTTTCCAAATGCTATATGTCTCCTGGTCTCCTCACTGCTGGTACAAAGCATTTTGATTGTGGATCAAAGTAAGATGAAATTGTTAAAAAGAAAAAAGAAAAGAAGAAATCGTTGACAATTTCAGTCATTATCTATTGTGAGGATGACTATTGCCGCAGTGGTGAGGATTTTTCCTTTATGTTGAGATGTAATCCATATTGAAAACTCGCTTGTCACAAGCAAGGTTGTGTCATCTGCATAATGCAAATCAGTGATGAGTCTTCTTCCTCCAATCTTTTCTTTTAAGTTTGTCTTTAATTTGGTTTTTTGTTTGCTTGTTTTCTTGTTGTGTACCATCAAGTTAGGTCTGACTGGACAGGAGGAGATTGCCTCTCCTTCTCCAGTGGAGCATCTGATGGGTTCTAACTGTGCACCTTCTCTTCCTCCAATCTTGATGCCACATCTTTTCTCATAAAGTCTAGCTTCTCTAATGATTGTCAATGTACAGATCCAATAGGAATGGAGAAAAGCCCTGACACAACACACCTCTTCTTGATTTTAAATCATGCAGTGTTCCTTGCTCTTTTCTAACAATAGCTTCTTGGTCCAGTCAGTTGATCAGGTAGTTGTCTTCCAAACGTCCTTGCATAGTCTACTGGTAAAGAACTGAGCTGCCAAGACAAACATATGCTAGTTCAAATCCACCAGCTGCTCCACAGGAAAAAGATGGTCAATATCCTTGACTGCCTCTGAAAAGCCACCGGAGGGTTAGCTTTGACTTGATTCTGATTTAATGGTACACAGCAACAATAATGTTAGCCATTAGAGACACACGAATTAAAACTATAATCTGTCTTACTCTGTGAATAATGAGAGGGGAAACACCAGAAAGCAATAAAATCTGGAGAGGTTGTGGGGAGGTTGGAACTCATATGTTGCTGGCTGTTGTACACTGTTAAGTACCTCCAATGCACAGTGACTCTGTGAATGATAGAGTGGAACCCTGCCTGATTCTGTGCCTTCCTCACAACTTCTACCATGTTCAAGCTCATTGGTATTGAAATGTCTCTATAAAAAAATGACATTATGAACTGCTGAGATATTGACCCCAAAGTATGTTTTTGTTGTTGTTGTTATGTGCCGTCGAGTCGCCTGCTACTCATAGCGACCCTATGTACAACAGCCCTAAACTCCGCTCTGTCCTGTGCCAATCGCACTGTCTCTGACACTCCCATCCCAATTATCCCAGTCACTGAATCAATCCACCTCATAGAGGGCCTTCCTCTCCTGTGCCGTCCCTCCACCCTCCCAAGCATGATGTCCCTCTCCAAGGACCGGTCTCTCCTCACTACATGTCTGAAGTAAGTTAGACGGAGCCTCAGAATCCTTGCCTCCAAGGAGCCACCCGGTTTAACCCTCTCCAGGACAAATCTATTTGTTTTCCTAGCAGTCCATGGTATTCTCAGTACTCTTCTCCAGCACCACAGCTCAAAGGCATCAGTTCTCCTTCTATCCTCCTTGGTCATTGTCCAACTCTCTGATGCATAACAGGTGATTGCGAAGACTATGGCCTGTATCAGACGCACCTTAGTCTCCAGAGAGACACCACTGCTCTTCAGCACTTTGGAGAGGTCCCTAACAGCAGACTTTACCATGGCAATGCGCCTTTTAATTTCCTGGCTGCTGGTGCCAAGACTGTTGACTATGGAGCCAAGCAAACTAAAGCTGTGTACAATCTCAATCTCTTCACCATCCATCCTGATGGTGCCGATTGGTCCAGTGGTGAGAATCTTTGTCTTCTTGACATTGAGCCTCAATCCATATTGTAGGCTGCAGTCCTTGACACTCTGCAGCAGGTGCTTCAGGTTCTCCTCAGTTTCAGCAAGCAGGGTTGTGTCATCCGCATAGGAAACAAAAATATTGAAAGATAGTTCAGTCTTTCTTTTGACACCAAAATGTCTATCATTTTTTTATAGTTTCAAATTTTTCAGAAATCATAACTATTAATAATCTCAGTGAATTTTTAGGATTGTCCAATTTTGGAAAGCATTCATCATGGTTTGGTTTGATTTGGGGGGGGTTTCCCACATAAGAGCTCTCAGATCTGGAAGAATTATTCACAGACTAACTCCTGACTTTAAAAATTTTATAACTTGTTGCTTTACCCTACCCATAAATATCTAATGCTGTGCTTGGTAAGATATATTGAAAATGCTCTGATCTTATGCCTTCATGTTTCAGTGATGAACAAGCCACCAAAAATCGTGGTAGTATGTTCCTCCAAGGCTTTTCTACTCCTGAACTGCTATCCATACTAAAACTGAAAATACCGATGGCAATTCAAGGTGAATCTGAGATGAGCATACATTTAATTTGGGTATTGGTATCATAAACTGGGGCAGGGGTGCACCAGGGATATATCCTATCTCCATATCTTTTCAATCTACCTGTGGAAGAGACTATTAGGGAGGATGAGCTCTATGAGGAGAAATGTGGCATCAGGATTGGAGGTGGACTCATTAACAATCCGTGTTATGCAGATGACACAACTCTGCTTGCTGAAACTGAGGAGGACCTGAAGCACTTGTTGCAGAGGGTCAAGGACTGCAACCTTCAATATGAATTGAAGCGCAACATCAAGGAAAAAAAGACTCATCACTGGGCCAATTGGCAGCGTCATCAT
>NW_006399779.1:7798356-7800267 GCF_000299155.1 Elephantulus edwardii | reverse complement strand
TCTATATATATTTACATAATATACATATATAATGTATGAGGGTTGGCAAAGGAGAGGAAAAGCCTCAACCAGGTGGACTGACATGGTGACTGCCCCAATGGGCTCTAGATGTGTCAAGAAGTGTGATGACAGTATAGGACAGGACAGGATTCAGATCTACTGTTCATAGAGTTGCTGCTGTATTTGACTCGATGGCACCTACCCACAATGACAACAGTGTAAGTAGTTGTGTTGTTAGGTTCAGTTGAGTACGAATTTATATCAACCCTATAAACAATATACCTGTGTCCCCTTTTTATCCTGCCTGTGCTATCCTCACCATCTCTGATACGCTTGAGCCCATTGCTTCAGTCACCATGTCAATCCATCTGATTTGGGTCTTCTTCTTTTTCACGGACCCTCTCTCTACCTTTCCAAACATAATATCCCATTCCAAGGAATAGCCTTTCTAAGCAACATGCCCAAAGAATGAAAGACAAGGCTTTGCCATCTTTGCCTCGAAGAAGCACCATGGCTGCGCCTTTTCCAAGACATTTCTGGTCATTCTTTTGGCAGTCTATATTCAGTATTGTTCTCCAGCACCAGTCTCAAAGACATCAATTTTTCTTCTGTTATCCTTATTCATCATCCAGTTCTCAGACGCATAGCAAGTAATGGGAAAGATCATGGGCTGAATCAGGCACATCCTAATCTCCAAATGGACAGCATTGCTTTCAGTATTTTGGAAAGATCTCTGACAGAAAACTTTCCCAAAGCAATATAGCTTCTTATCACCTGATTTCTGCTACTAAGACTATTGATTGTGGAGCCAAGTAAGAGGAAATCATTGACAGTTTCAATTCTTTCTCCATCTATCTTGATGTTTCCTCTTGGTCCAGCAGTAACCACCTTTGTTTGGGGGTGTGTTTTTTATGTTAATATGCAATCTGTATTGAAGGCTGTAGACCTTGCTCTTCTGCAGAAGCACTTCAGCTCTTCTTCACTTTCAGCAAGACTGTGTCACCTGCATAAAATAGCTTGTTGATGACTTCCTTCAATTCTAATGCCACATTCTTCTCCAGAGTCAAACTTCATAAATTATTTGTTCAGCACACAAATTAAATATATGGAGAAAGGATACAATCCTGACAGATACTCTTCCTGATATTAAATCATTCACAGTTCTCTCATTGTGTTTGGACAACAACTTCTTGTTCTAGTTATAGATTTTGCATGAGCACAAGTAAGTGTTCTGGAATTTCCATTCTTCTTAATGTTAACCATAGTTTGTTGTGATCCACACAGTCAAATGCCTTTGCATAGTCAATAAAACATAAGTAGACATTCTTCTGGTATTCTTTGCTTTCAGCCAGGATCCATCTGACATCGGCAATGATATCTCTATTGCTACAGCCTCTTCGAAGTCCAGCTTCACAGTCAATGTGCTGCTCCATCCATTTTTAGATGATTGTCAGCAATATTTTTCTGTAACATTAATGATATTCTATAATTTCTCCACATGTTGTATCACATTTCGTGGGAAAGGGGTAAAATATAGATCTCTTCCAGTCAGTCAACCGACCAGGCAGCTGGCCTCCAAATATCTGGCATGGACTGGTGAACACATCTGGAGTTACATCTGTTAGCTGAAACATGTCAATCACTATCTCATTTATTCTATTCTTGGGGTCTTGTTTTCTGCCAGTGTCTTCTGCACAGCCTAAACTTCTTCCTCTGTTACCATTGGCAATTTTTCTTATGGTACTTCCTGAAATTTTTCAGTGTCAGTCAACTCTTTTTGGTACAGTGATTTTGTGCATTCTTTCCATTGTCTTTTAATGCTTCCTGGATCATTCAAGATTTTACCTACGACATCTCTCAATATTACAACTCAAAGCTTAAATTTGCTTTTCAGCTCTTTTACTTAAAAAA
>NW_006399779.1:7791261-7798021 GCF_000299155.1 Elephantulus edwardii | reverse complement strand
CATAATTTTTTTTCAGACATCCATTTTGGCTTTTTCTTTCTCTTTTGTTTTTAAAACTATCTTCTGCTCTCTTCATGGATGATATCCTCAATTCCATCCCACAGAGCCCCTGGCCTTATATCATTGGTGATCAATGCCTCAGATCTCTCCTTAAGATGATTTTTTTTATTTCAGGTGGGATAGACTATATATACACACACCTCTCTCTCTTTTTCTTTTCTCTCTCGTACTCAAATAATATTTATTAATAATGATCGCCCGTCATATTACTCAATAGTTCTTTACAAGAGACACAAAAAATTGACATCTTCTTTTCTTCTCCCATATTATTTCCCACTCTTTTTTTTTCTTTTGGTCTCTTTCTGTCTTATGTCCTCTCATTTCTATAAAACTTGGAACTTCAGAACCAGATAGAAACAGTCTGAATCTTGACTTTGCTACATAGTGACAGAAATATTTTGAGCAGGAGGCAAAACCACTCTAAGCTATAGCTCTAACATCTATAAAATAGAGGTTAAGCAGTTCTCAAAAGCATTCCTAGGAGTTTATGAAATAATTCAGTGGCCCTCAACCCTCACAGACAAAATATTGCAATTTTATTTCAAATACCTTGCAACTCCTCCTTTACTAACTTAAAATAAAACTGTTAACATAACCTACACAAGCACATAATAAAAAATTTCATGTAATGACCCATCTGTGGTATAATAGAGATACAAAAGGAAAGTAATTTATAATAACCATCATTTATAAAGTTGCAGATTCAACTGTAGAGGCAATATAATGGAATGGCCTGATGTTTTCACCTACATTTTTCATCATAGATATGACAGGTGCAAATGCAGGAAGGTTGTACTAGCCACTAAGTACCACAGAGTGAAAAAGTCCTGTGTGGTCTCCCATCAATTTACATGATGGCTGTGTCCCTGGGAAGTCTGATGTATGTAAAAATTATGAAAAACAAACTTTATATTTTCTTAAGTGCTTCATATGCTTCAAATGCTTAATATTTGCTATAAATGCTTCAGGTTCTATTGTTGGTAAGAGTTATTGAATCATCCCTTCCTCAGAGAGACCCATTGCACAATTGAACAAACCCTGTCTGACCTTGTGCCATCTTCACAATGTACTTAAGCCCACTGTTGGAATTACCATGTCAATCCACCTCCGGGAGGGTCTTCCCCTCTTTCACTGACCTGCTACATGTCCCACAATGAATTCTCTCTCTAAGGGCTGGCTCCTCCTGAAATTATACTCAAAGGATTTCAGCTGAAGTGTCAACATCTTTGCCTCTAAGGAGTACTCTGGTTGTACTTCTATCAAAACAGATTTGTTTGTTCTTTTGGTAATCCATAGTACATTCAATACTCTTCTCTAATGACAAAATTTAAAGGCATCAATTCTTCTGTTATGCGTTGTCCAACTTTACAATACATAGGAACCAATTAAAAATGCCACCACTTAGATTTAAGTGCACTTTTAGTCTTTAAACTTACATTTTTGTGCATATCCTTGTTTATTGTGGCTTTGTTCACAATAGCAAGGGGTTGGAAACAACCCAGGCTCCCATCAACAAACAAATGGATAGAAAAGCTGTGGTATATTCACACAATGGAATACTATGCTGCATTGAAAAACAAGGAACTCATGCAATATTATTCAAAATGGGTGACCCTGGAGGACATTATGCTGAGTGAAGTATCTCGGTCACAAAAAGACAAATACTGCATGGTGCCACTGTTGTAAAACAGGATGGATATTGGGGTGGGGGGAGACTGAGAAAGATGGGTTCAATAATGTATACTGCATTGAAACAGATGAGGGAGAAAACTGTTTAAAAGGGATATGTGATCAGGTATTTTTGTCATGACAGGAGTCCAGAGTGAAGGCTGCATAGTGGAGTATACCTGGGGAGAACAATGAAAGAATTTTTCTTTTACTTTTCCAAGAGGTTAGTGTACTAGAGGGGAAGGTTGAGAGGGGAGAAAAGTGTAACAATGAATGAATGGAAATCCAAAGTCTCTGTAAATTTTCATTTAAATTAATAATTTTTTTAAAAAAAGAATCTAGATTCTGAAAAATAATATTCTAGAAGGAGAAACAATGTGATACATCCTTTAGGCCAATTGCACTTGTATGTATTTGAGAGAAAGAAGGTAAAAAGGGACAATCAGTTGAAGAAATCTTTATTGGATACCTGCTATGTGGCACTTTATAAGTCTCTGAGATACTATAATGAATAAAACAAAACCTAAAAAAAAAACACACACATTTTTGCTCTTTAGAACTTTAGTGCTGTCTTTGATGGTGGTTTTCCCCAGTGCAACCTGTCTTTTAATTTCTTGACTGCTGCTTCCATAAGCACTGATTGTGGAGCCAAGTAAGAGGGAATCTTTAACAACTTTGCTCTATTCTCCATTTATTATAGTGTTGTTTATTGGACCAGCTGTGAGAAGGGACTTCTGGTGGTGGTGTTAATTGGGTGTCTAACTGTTAACCCAAAAGCCAAGTAGTTTCTTCTATAATGGCTCACAATCTTGGAAACCTAGTTTATTTACGGAGGACCACTATGAGTAGACACTGAGTTGACAGTAATAAATATGAGTGTTTTTACTGAAATGTTCCCCACAGGGGAGGCTGTGGTCTTTTAGCTTCATCAAGCCTTTTGAAAGTTATGTGAGAAATGGGACAATTATTTTTTTTTCCCCTAAGGGAAAAACATTTACTTAATCAATCTCAATGTAATAAACACAGTTTCAAGCCACTAGGACACCCCCCCCCCAATACCTTAATCATCTCCTCAGCAATTCTGCTGAAGAATTTGACCTTCACAATGACCGGTTGCCTTGGAAGTGTTCCCTTCCCCAAAACTTTATAGTAGCCAGATTGGACCACATCAATGATGAGAACAGCTCCAGTCTTGTTTTTTACAGCATTTACCCTTGTTTGGTCACTTGTCAAGCTCCATAATTTATCAAGGTTGACGGTTGGAGAGAAGCTTGATTCCTCTTCAAGTGGCAATGTCTCATACCAACCTTTCCAAGATCTCCTGGATGGTATTTGTCAAAGTTGATCCTGTGGTGAGTCAAGCCACCAGCATTACCTCGGCCTCCGTGATACTTCTGGTGCTTCCTGATGTGGTTGTGGCCATGGCTCACAAAGTTCCAGGTCCTCCTCAGTCTTGATTGCATTTTGATTGCCTACATGAAAAAGGGAACAATTATTCTTATTATTTTGTGCATTGTAGGATGTTTAGCATGGTGTGTCATTGGTTTCTACCCTCTTCATAGCAATTGAAATTGTGTGCTGTTGATTCTGACTCATGATCTTATGGGCCAGAGTAAGACTATCTCATAGAATTTGCTGAAGTTGTCAAAATTTCACTTCATTTGGGCCCACAATTAATATCCATGATGACAGCAGTCAAGAGATCAAAAGATGTGCTTGCTTCGGCAGCACATAAACTAAAACTGGAACGATACAGAGAAGATCAGCAAGAAGTCTTCCAATTTTAAGAAAAAAAAATTTAAAAAAAGAAAAAAAGAGATCAAAAGATGTATAGCGTTGGGGACATCTGTTCTCAAGTATTTCTCCAAAGTGTTAAAAAGCAAGAATATTTATTAGCTTAAATGCTAAGCTATGACTGATCCAAGTCATGATATTTTCAATTGCTTGGTATTATACACCTTAAAGTTGGACAATGAATAAGGATAACAAAAGAAAAATTGATGCCTTTGAATATGTGGTCATGGAAAAGGGTACTGAATATCCTATGGACTGCCAAAAGAACAAACAAGTCTATCCTGGAGGGTGTGGGACCAGGGTGTTCCTTAGAGACAAAATTGGTGAAACTCTATCTCACATACATTAGGCATGTAGCCAAAAAGGATCAGTCCTTACAAAAAATGTCACACTGGGAAAGGTATAGAGTTAGAAAAGAGAAAGACTGTCAACAGGATAAACTAATGCAGTATTCACAACAAAAGACTAGAACATGACAGAGGTTGTGAGGAAAGCATAAGATAGGGAAGGCTCAGACCTGTTATTCATAGAGTGGCCATGGGTATTGATGACCTACTAACAGCAGCTATAGTTACAGGAGCAGTTTGCAAAGCTGATGGTGGATTTGAACTGGATTTGAAGCTGAGACCTAACCCCTTGAGCCACCAAGTCTCCTTACATATAAGTAGCCCTCCTCGTTGATTGTTATGACAAAAGTACCCTCACAAGTTTTCAGCATGCCATTTGGGATTGGCACTTCCCTAACCAAAGACCACTGAGATATTAGACCTCTAAGTACCTAGAGAAGTGCCTAGACTTCTATGGAGATACCTTTTCTTTCTTCCCTCCCCTGTTTCTCCTTCTAATAGTTGTACATGCCCTGAAGCTCTGAGAAATTGCAAATGGGTGGGAAGACAACTATTTCTAAGTTACTCCCTTGGGACTAAAGCAATGAGAAAAACAAACATCAGGAATCTAGAAGAAGAAAATCTATTTTCCATCCATGGAGCCCTTAAATCCGCCCCCATCGCTGCAGAACATCTGTACTCTATAAGGACACATACCCACCTAATTAACCTATGGGTGGATGGGAACTCCATCATGCTCAAGTAATTTCAAGGCAGCTGCCAAAGGATTAGGTGACTAGTCTTGGTTGTGTTTGCTTTGAATGGTATTGAAAATAAAGGTGACATCAGAGTTCCCTGTGGACATCTGTTTTGTTTCACAGGGAAGCCGAAAAGCTATTGCCAGTTAAGAGAAGAATATATTTGGCCACAGGAATTCAAATGAGTACCATTGTGGTACTGATAATAACCAGTGTCAGCTGAAGGTTCCTGGTTCTAAGGAATATATGTCCCCTAAGAATGTCCACAAAACTTTGAACTTTGGGCTGGGGCACAAAGAGGTTTTGCAGAGATGAAGTGATAATAAATTGAGTTAATTACAATCACTTTCTGGAATTCATATTGATGCTCTTATCTGCCAGCTCAGTGTATGTTATGAATGTTAACTCCTTCCTGCACGTCGCTTTTCTCTAGATATATATTATAGAACAGAGATAGCACTCCAACAGATAGCATTTCAGAGGATGTCATGGATGAACTATGTCCTCCAACAATGTATGTCAACTTGGCCGGACCATGATTGTCAGCATTATGGAATTACTCTCATTGTGATCAGTTATAATTATCCTATGTGTTATAAATCCTAACTTTTATTAAGGAGTCAGGATACAATCAACAGGATTCAGTTATATCTTGGTATAAAAGAGGCTCAAGAAGATAACAGAGATAGAAGGACCTCCACACCACTAAGAAACAATTTGAGAGTGGGTTCATCATCTGAACATGGGATCCCTGCACTGGAATCCTCCTAGACCCAGGGGAAGACTCTCATAGGAGAGTATAGATGTTGAAGCAGACAGGACCGCTCTCCAGAGTCAATAGACAGAGAAAACCTTCCCCGAGAGCAAGTGCTCTGAATTAAAACTTCTAATCTAAACCATGAGAGAATAAATTTATGTTTGTTAAAGCCATTCACTGGAAATATTTCTGTTATTGTTGTTGTTGTGTACCATAGAGTCAGATCCAACCCATAGCTGACTCTCTGGTGGGTTTTCAAAGGTAGTTAATTGCATGGGAGGAGATTGCCCATCTTTCTCCCATGGAGCAGCTAGTGCCTTTGGGATTGCAGTACAGCTTCTTGCCACTAGGCCACCAGAGCCCCCTAAAAACTCTTCATTGTTTCTTATTTCTTCATCACAATCTGCTTTCTTTTTATGGGTGTCATTTCTCAAATCACTCTGGGAATGCTACTTTTCAAGAGTTTTTTTTTTCACGCTCTAAATTGTCTGAGGTTCCTCTAGAATCAGTTCTCCAGTTGTCTTGTTTTCTGTGTTGGTCCTACTCTTGCATGTTACATGGTTTTGTTTGAGCTGAGCCTATTAATATCTGGTAATCATTGTCTTTTCATACACTTTTCTGTTATAGCAACAATAAACAAGACAAAGTTGGGCAACGAGGGGAACCATTTTGCTGAATATATGGTTGAATGGGTTAATATATGTCAGAATTTTTACTGTTTTAGAGAAGTGGTGGGATCTTGATGTGATAATGATATAGACAAAATATCAGATACATCACTTGAGGTTTTCATTAAGTTATCACTTTGAATATCTTGCATTATGAGTATAACAATAATAGAATGTCTTCTCAGTGCCAAGCATTTCAAATCCTCATAACAGCAAAGCAAGGCATGTTTTATAGTTCCATTTTACAGTTGAGAAAAACCAGGCTCATAGAGGGAAAACCTTGCCAACCTTCTCACAGCTAATAAGAAACCAAGCTAACCAAAATAATTGCATAGCTTAACTAATAAAATAAAAAAAAGTCTGACTCCAGCGGAATTCTCCTTTAAGAATGCTCCATCAGAGATTCAAACTGACAACAGCAACAGGAAAGATTTTATTAAAACATAACATATCAAGTTGATAAATGAAAGGTAAGCCGTTTGAATCCACTAGCTACTCCTAGAGAGAAATATAGGAAATCTTCTGTCAACATTTATAATCACCTCAGAAACCCAGTGGAGGGTTGCTATGAGTCAGAATTAACTAGATAGTAGTGGTTAGGGGGGCATTGAGTTTATGTTAATGAGTGAGTAACAACTCCCAAAAGGAGAGTGAGAATGTTTGCACTTGAAGAATGTCAACAACGTCACATAGAAACTGATAGATTTGTACATGTGTTGCTGTGTATAT
>NW_006399779.1:7789769-7790542 GCF_000299155.1 Elephantulus edwardii | reverse complement strand
ACAACAGTCCAGAATAAGAGCTCCATAGTACAGAGGATTGGAGGTAGAGAAAATTGTGTAACAATGAAAGAATTTTCTTTTTTTTTTTTTCAAAGAGAAAAGTGAACTGTTGGGGAGAAGTGGGAAGGGAGGAAAATGTGCAACAATGATTGAATGGAAATTCATATTCTCTATAAATGTTCATTAAAATCTCAATTTAAAAAAGAAAAGAAAAATTGTTTTTTAAGAAAGAAAGAAACTGAGCTGGAAAGGAATAGAATCCACTCAAGTTCAAATCCCTTGAGTTTTCCACTTGCTTATTCTCCCTCAGGTTTAAAATATTCTAGAGCAATTTCTTTCTGATGGAGTAGAATTTAAGTCTTTCAGGGGTGGAAAAGTTACACACTTAAAATGTAAATATAAATATGTAAATATATACACACATATGGAGTAAAACTAGGGTCAATAGAAGGTTAGACATTTGACTACATAAGAATAAGTGAACATATTGTAGGGCATGAAACACCATTAGCAAAGGTCAAAAGACAATAAATGGAGTATAATATATTCAACAAATACAAAATATAAATGATTAATCTACTTGCTTCCACTGGGTTTTTAGAGGCTATAAATCTCACAGGAAGAGACTGCCCATCTTTCTCCCTCAGAGCAGCTAGGGGATTTGAACTGTGGACTTTTGGGTTGGCAGTGCAACTCTTTACACACTAGAACACCAGAGCTCCCTAAGAATAAAGAAGATTCTTTAAATTTGAGGGATTAAACTCTAAAAACCA
>NW_006399779.1:7779218-7788579 GCF_000299155.1 Elephantulus edwardii | reverse complement strand
GTATTCTGTGGGCAACTGAATTTGAGAAATAATTGAGATAAACAAAGCCAGATAAATTTATTTACTGTAGGATTTCTTCTGAGAAGAACATGCATATATGGAGTAAATTCTCTGTCTGTGTATGTTTAGAGAACATTATGAAATGTTTCTGAAAAGCACAATTTGGAAAATTCCAAGTTCCTTTAAATTATTCTCAATATTTCACTATCATAAATAATGCTGTTGTAAATTATCTTGGCATGTCAGGCTTGCAATAAATATAATATTACAGCTGATTGTCTGTAGGTCAAATTTAGATGTTTTATCAATGACTTAGATCAATGAGTTCCTTGATACCTAATAACCATATAGCACTCTTGAAGTGATGACATTTTTACTAACAAGAGTTATTCCCAACACAGGGAGATGAGATGGATTTCAGAAGCTGAAAGAGACCACTGGGGACCTGAATTGTATGGAGTAGAGGCTAGCTTTTTTCAGTTGTTTCACTTGGGATGTTTCAGTATTGGATTGGTCCCAGCATGTTCTTTTTTGATAAGAAAATTTAGTATTTATATGAAGATAGTCAGTTACGTAGTAACAGCCAGAAGTAGTTCTGTTTTTGCCAGTTGATATTGCGGGTGTTGGGTGCTGCTAGGTCAGTTCTCATTTATAACGTATGAGGTATATCCTGCATTGAAGGTTGAGCTTCATCAGTAAATGCTTTACAGCTTCTTAGTTTTCAGCCAGCAAGGTTGTGTCTTTGGCGGATTGAATAATCTAAATGAATCTTTTTCTAATCCTTATGCTCCAATCTTCTTATAGTCTGGATTCTTGGATTATACAGGATTGAAAAAAAATTATGTGACTGGATTAAATCTGTGTACTGATTCTGCATGAGTACAATTAAGTGTCCTGGAACTCCTGTTCTTTTCAACGTGATCTAGATTTTTTTTTTTTTTCTGACCCACATAGTTAAATGCTTTTGCAGGATTAATAAAGCACAGGCAAATATATTTTAACAATATGTGTTATTTAGATGACACAACCTTGCTTTCTGAAACAGGAAGACCTGAGCGCTTGCTGCAGAAGATCAAGGATTGAAGCCTTCAATATGGATTGAAGCGCTGTATCAAGAAAACAAAGATTCTCATCACTGGGCCATTTGGCAGTATTGTGATGGATGGTGAAGAGATTGAGATTGTTAAAAGCTTTAGTTTGCTTGGCTCCACAATGAACACTCTTGGCACCAGAAGCCAGGAAATTAAAAGACATATTGTGTTAGGAAAGTCTGCTGTCAGAGACCTCTCCAAAGTACTGAAGAGCAATGATATCAGTCTGGAGACTAAGGTGCACCTGATACAGGCCATGGTCTTTGCAATTACTTGCTACGCATCAGAAAGCTGGACAATGACTAGGGATGATAGAAGGAGAATTGATGCCTTTGAGCTGTGGTGTTGGAGAAGAGTATTGAACATACTATGGACAGCTAAGAGAACAAATAGGTTCAACCTGGAGAGGGTTAAACAAGGCTGCTCCTTGGAGGCAAGCATTCTGAAGCTCCGTCTGACATACTTTGGACATGTTGCAAGAAGGGACCAATCCTCGGAGAGGGTTATCATGCTTGGGAGGGTGGAGGGACAGAACAGGAGAGGAAGACCCTCTATGAGATGGATTGATTCAGTCACTAGGGTAATGGGGGTTGGTATGTCAGAGATAATGGGATTAGCACAGGATAGAGCAGTATTTAGGGCTGTTGTGCATAGGGTCACTATGAGTTGCAGGTGACTCAATGGCACATAACAGCAAGAATAAATATATTTCTAGTATTTTCTGCTTTCAGCCAAGATTCATCTAATGCAAGGAATGATACTCCTCTTCCACATCATCTTCTGAATCCAGCTTGAATATCTGGCAGCACTATTCCAACCATTTTGAAATTGTCTTCAGTAAGATTTCACTTATGTGTGACATTTATGCTACTTTCAGTAGCTACTAAAAACATTTACCCACCTATCTCCTTTTAGAAACATTCTATTCCATTAGATCAAAGAATTTTCACCCTAATCAGAATCAGGGCAGTTGTCAATTCAGTTGCAATGTGAGGTTCTGAACATGTGGAGAGTAGGATAGGACCTGCATATCCTCTTTGAGTGGAAAACAAGGAGGCCATCTATCCCGATGGCCAGCCTGATCAGAAGCAAGTGAAAACTTAGAACTCTTTCTAAAGTGGAAGAGAACTTTTTATTTAGTGTATCATTCCATATCAATTCTTTTTTATTAGAATCAATCTCTTTTTAAAAATTTCACACTTACAAAATATGTTGACTTATCATTCAATCGTTCACATATATACCTTTTGTTTTATAGCATTAATTTTAACTGATTAACAGAATGAATTATAACTCATTTACTCATTAACATAATTAGTCACATGTCTAATCAACCTCTTATTTGTTAGTGCCTTTCTCTTCACCCAACTTAGCTATTTATTAATTTTTTACTCCCTGCTCCCTCTCTTTCCAACTCCAAGCTGGATGTTTTTTAAAAGCTTTTAAATGCTAATAATGTTATATAACAATAGTTGTGGATGGAAGTAGATATTAGATCAGGGGTTTTTTTTAAACAGGAGTTTTTGTAAAATTATGCAAATATCCTAGGAAACAGAGTGGTACAACTGCAAGAATATCATCCTTGGAGTGCCGAAGTCAGAGCTCTCCTGCGGTCTTTCCCACTAAGCTAATTTGCAAAGATAACATAACTTCATCTCACAAACTTTGGGCAGGACAGGCTATTCCTTGGAAAGGGCATCATGCTTGGGAAGACAGAGGGTCAGCGAAGAGAAGAAGGCCCCTAATGAGATGGGCTGACATGGTGACTGCAGTAAAGGGCCAGAGTTCAGGTCTATTGTACACAGGGCTGTTCTGAGTCATACTCAACAGCACCTAATAATAAAAACAACAACCACTTTGCCAACCAGTTATGTGACCTTGGAAATATTACTTAATTTCTCTTGGCCTCACGCTATTCCATCAATAAAAACCATGGCTTAAATAACCCCAAGTTGTGTACCCAGATTTGATCAACAATGCAAAAATCAATGTAGGAAAGTAACTCATCAAATTTGTAATCAACACAACTACGGTTTATCAATCTAGTTGGATGGCAACGTAAATGCATTTCTCCTTTGAACAACATGTCTGATGTCATATAACTCCCTCCCTGACCTTCCTGCATTCCACATTCTTTCTTACTTCAGGGAATTTCTATTTGCTACTGGTTGTCTTAAAAACTCTTCCTTCTGACCTGCAGCTCTTTCCCATTGCTTCAATCTCAGCGAAAATGTCAGTTCATCAAGGGGCTTTGTCTGGTTGCCAATCGCTCATTCTCTAACCCACAATTACCCTATTTTAATTTCTGACATGATCAAAAGTACTGATTTGATCCTGTACGCATTACCTAGTCCCCCACCAGAATATAAAATAAACAAAAAATGAATGAAGAGGTCTTATTCACTCTGTGCTTACACTATTGCTCAGCAATCAAAAATGCCCTAAGGCCATAAAGCCTTTATTGTTGTTGTTCTTTTTAAATTCTATTGAATCAGCTATAACTCATAGCAAGCCTATGAACAACAGATTGAACCTTGCTTTATCCTACACAAGCTGCACCCTCTCTGAAATACCCAAGCCCATTGCTACAGTCACTATGTCAATCAATCTTGCTGGGGGACTCCCTTTCTTTCTGACACTTCACCTTTCCCAAGTGACTTCCTTCTCAAAGTAATGCCACCCCTCCACCCCGAACACATACCCACAATATGTGATATGAACATGACAACATGCATAGGGTAAGTGCTCCTTGCCTCTAGGGGAACCCTGATTGCACTTAATCCAAGACAGACTTACTTGTTCCCTTGGCAACTCCATGACATGTTCAGTACTCTTCTCAAACATCACAATTCAAAGGCTTCAATTCTTCTTCTGTCATCTTTATTCATTGTTCAACTTTCAGGTTCACAGGAAATAATAGAAAGCACTATGATTTCAATATGGATTTCATCTCAACACCAAGAAAACAAATTTCCATGACTGTACTGATAGGTAACATCATGATAGATGGTGAAAAGATTGAAATGGTCAGCAAATTTCATCTTACTGGTATACACAATCAACACTATTTGTACTAGCAGTCAGGAGATCGGAAGATATATTGCACTGGGAAAGTCATCTGTCCACAAGAACCTCTCCAAATTATTGAGGAGCAATGATGTCCGTTTGAGGTCAAAGGTGCACCTGATTCAGGCCATGGTCTTTTCAGTCACTTACTATGCATCTGAGAGCTGGACAGTGAATAAAGATGACAGAAGAATTGATGCCTTTGAGCTGAGGTGCTAGAGATGAGCACTGAATGGACAGCCAAAAGAACGAACAGGTATGTCAAAGGAGCATCCTGAGTGCTCCGTGGAGATAAGGACAGCCAAGTTTTGTCTCTCCAACTTTGGACATGTTGCTAGGAAAAGATATTCATTGGGGCAAAAAATATCATGCTTGGAAGGGAGGAGAGTCAGTAAAGGAGAGGAAGACCCCTATCGAGATGGATTTACATGGTGACTACAGCAATGGGCTCAACTGTATCAGAGATGATGTAGATGGCACAGGATAGAACAAGGGTCACATCTGTGTTCACAGGATTACTGTGAGTTGTGCAAGACTCGATGGCCCTTAACAACGACATGGCTGGGATCAGAAGCACCTTATGCTTTGAATTAATATTGCTGCTTTTAAGCATTTTGGAGTGGTTTTTGCCAGAAGATTTTTCTCAATACAACATATCTATTGATTTCTTGACTGCTGTTATCATGAGGGTATTGAAAGTCTTTAGAGGATTGAAATCAGAACAGTGGGAGAAGCTTTTTAGTGAGGGGAAAGTACTTTGAAGTGATGTCAAAGAAGTAGGCAGGGGATGACGATGACGATGACGATGCTGTTAAAAAAGCAAAAATGCAACTGACTGGAAGAGATTTATATTTATTCCCATTCTAAACAAAACAAAAGGTGATCCAACAGAGTGTGGAAATGATCAAACAATATCACAAACATCATATATAAGCAAAATCTTGCTGAATATAATCCAAAACCAACTGGAATAGTATATTGACAGATAACTGTTAGAAATACAAGCTGGGTTTAGAAGAGGTTAGGGACATGGATCTTGGCTAAAATCAAGAGTACTGGAAAGGGGGAAAAATTGAAAATTATAAAGAGAAACTTTGAATTTGCTCTAATGTTTGTATTTTTTAGAAGTAAATAATTTACAAACATCTATACTATGCTTGAAGAGTTGCTATGAGTTAGAATGATTCAATGGCATTGGCTATAATTACTTAATATTGTTATTGTTGTTGCTATGTGTAACTGAATGGAAAGTGACTCATATTTGAGCCTCCAGCAGGTTTTCAGAAGTTGCAAATCACCCTGGAGGAGATTGCCCATCTTTCTCATAAGAAACCATTGGCGGATTCAAACTGCTTGCCTTTGGGTTAACAGTACAACTCTCTACTGCTAGTATTCATTTATTTCGGGCATACCTCTCAGTTGCTCATCACACTTCAGCATATCGTAACTTTAAAACTTTACCAGATAACCTCAACGCAGGTCATGTTAATCTGGGCTTCAGAGAGCGTCTTCAAAGAGTTTGTGAGTCCCTGAAATGAAAAATTTTGCTTGTTAAGTGCAAGCAAGCATGTGTGTCCCTGGAGAGAGGATCCATCGACTTTGGCACGTTCTCAATGGCACCCTGTAACCTCCAAGTTTAAGAACCATTGGCCTCTGCTCTCAGCTCCCTCGGAAGATGATGGCTGTTGTCTAAGGCTGGTGGTGATGCCTGCTGTTTATTTAAATCACAGTGTAAATTTGTGAACTATAGTGGTTCTAATGAGCAGGTAGTGAAGTAATTGTGGGGAGACACTTTTTTAAAAGATCAATTAGCAAATGAGAGCATATGATAAGTCAGTCACCGTGTCCTAAATAACTGGAGTGCAGGTGGCTGATTTCCCCCCAATGACAGTGGATGAAATATCCCTATAAAATGATCTTTAAATATTTGACTGTTGTCTTAAAATAGCCATCCTGGTTTTTTTAAAAGAACATAATTTAGAAACCCTTAGCTTATTTTTAATTTATAGTCCTTGGGAAAAAAAATAAGTGGCTGGCCCAATCATTTATATGCCTGGGCAAAAGCAATACATCTATATAAAAGTACAGTGATATATTTCTGTTGCTAGTTTAATGTGCTGCTCCTCGCCCTGTATGTTCTGATTCATTGGAGAGTAGCAATCATGTCGACAGGCGCTGTTCTTCAGTTCCCATCAGCGACAACTAAAGGCCAATTCAAGGTTGTGGTGGGGTCATGAATCTAACACAGTCGCTGATAGAACAATTTCCCTTCCACACAGCATTGTCAGTGGGACACACTGGGAATAGACAGAGAGCCTGGCACTGTGTATCTCTATCTTCTTGCTTTTCCTTTTGTTTCTGAGCCAGTCAGCGCCTGTAGTGTGTACCAATCCAACAGCATTAGGGAATATAGGGCTAGTTCGTGGAAAATTGATAAGGGAGAAAATTTCTAATGCTTCAAGAATTTGGGGGAAAGAAAATGCTGTCCTTCTGTACAAATAAATCATCTACAATGTGTTGTGGGGGTGGGGGGCAGTCAAGAAGAGCGCAGAGAACAGGAGGTGGGTCAGAAATAAAGGCTGGAAACAAGAGAAGACTCAGGGCTTTACAAAGAGCATGTTTACATTCCAGAGACTCTGAGGGTTAATTAAATGACTGAGTGCTCTGTTCCTTCATTTCCCAGAGGGTGCCCCAGTCAGGGAGGATGCTGGCTTCACAGCAGCTCTGTCTGTGCTTCTTATTCATTCTAGACTAGCCAGAAAGCCAAGCAGTACACAGAAGGAAGGGAAGTTTAATATAAAACAAAGTCCAAAGATAGCACAGCTTGGGTGAGATTTTTATAGGTGGTATCATAACATTCGTGGATGAAACCTCAAGTTTTGTTGAGATTAAAGACATTTGGAAATTGGGTAAAGGATTAGAGAAATGGACTAAGCTAGTTGTGGGACAAGGTTTTTTGCAGTGAAGAGTCTCAAGATACCCTGTTCAAAGAGCCTGTCACCTGTCGGACATTAACAGCATTTCCAGTGGTTTTTAAACATAAGGCTGGAAGTCAGAGAGGGCATACTGAGGTGAAGAACTCACCTGGGGATAGACTGCTGGGTGTGAAACTGTGACCTAAGACCTGTCTGAGTCCAGAGCTTGCACTCTTGGTTTCTCAGCTGTGTTGTTCTGTGCCATCAAGTCCCTGTGACTCATCGCGACCCTCTGAGCAGCTCTGAAGCCTGCTCTGTCTGGAGCCAGTTTTGCTGACTCCTACACACCTTAACCCCCTTACTCCAGTTACTGTATTAATCCTTCTCATCCGGGGTCTTCCTCTCCTGTGCTGTAGAGTTTACTATAACTCAATCCATCCTCCAAGTATTCCTCTGGATCCTGAAGAGCCACTAGCTGAGGAAAACCCTAGTCAAACTTGTGGGATTCCAAGATCTGATGGAATAAAATATTTATTTATATATTTGTATTGTAGTTAAGTAGATATGCTTTCAGGTGTATTTACATTTTTATAAGGCCTCCTTGAAGTGCTAAACAGCAATAATCACAGCAGAAAGAGCAAAGTGCGCCTGACCCAAGCCATGGCATTTTCAGTTGCTTTCTATTCATCTGAATGTTGGACAATGAATAAATAAGAAAGACTGAAGAATAATCAATTCCCTTGAATTTTAGTGTTGGCAAAATATATTGAATAGATCACGGATTGCTAAATGAACAAACAAATCTGTTTCAGACATTCAGTCACAGAGCTCTTTAGAGACAAAGATGGTGAGACTTCTTCTCCCATATTTTTGGCATGTTGTCAGGAGGAATGAGTCTTTGGAAAAAAAGACATCATGCTTGAAAAAGTAGAGAGTCAGGAAAGGAGAGAAAGATCTTCAACAAGATGAATTAATACAGCGACTCCAACTGCAGAGATTGTGAAGACGGCACAGGACAGGGCAGGGTTTCATTCTGTTGAATGTAGGATTACTATGAGCTGGAGATGACGCGATGGCAACACAACATTTATTGGAAAATATATGCATATATGTATATTTAATATATTTTAATACTTTAATCCAAAGGTATCAATTCTTCAACAGTCTTCCTTATTGTTCAACTTTCACATGCATACAATGTGACAGAACATACTATGTAGAATTCAGTTGGGCTTGATTTAGTGGCAAGGCACTGCCAACACAAAGGTAGGCAGTTTGAGTTCATCAGCTCTGGGAAAGAAAGATGAGCAATTTCCTCCCATGCAATTTACTGCCTCTGGAAACACGCTGAACAGTCATCTATGTGTCAGTACCAACTCAAAGGCACACAACAGCAAGAGTAGCCCTCAAAAATTGCTTCTTAGAAATATCACTCGGCATTTCAACATATATAATTTGATGATGTTAATTGCATACTTCATGTACAACGATCAACAATAAAATGTTTTTAAAACACTATAAAAATACCAGAGACAGGTGAGTGAATTATTTTGTAACTATCAACTGACAAAGATCAAGCAATTTCCTGCCACTACAACATAACTGGCCATACCTTGCTTTCTTTAACAAAGACACAGCAATAAGAAAAATTAACATTGTAACAAACCCATATTAAGTGATATCCCTCTCTAAAGGTCTAGTATTTAAATTTAATTTCTCCCTTATAAAATTAAGATACTGCATTACAGAATATATTTTCATTGTGATTATAATGAAGGTTACAGAAAAGCTGGATTTTCATTCATTCATTGTTGCACATTTTCCTCCCAGCCCTCCTTAAAAAAATATTTGAAAAAAACAATCATTCATTCATTGTTGCATACTTTCCTCTCTCCCCAGTCCACTTTGCTATGCACCTCTTTTTCTGGACTATTGTCTCGCAAATAATGCCTAAGGAATAGCAAAAAATAAGGCCCCCGGAATAGATGGTATACCAATTGACATATTTCAGCTAACAGATGTTGCCCTGGACGTGCTTACTAAGTTGTGCCAAGAAATCTGGAGAACAACCACTTGGCCAACTGACTAGAAGAGATCTCTATTTGTTCCCATTCCAAAGAAAGGTGACCCAACAGAGTGTGGAAACTATAGAACAGTATCGTTGATTTCACATGCAAGCAAGATTCTGCTGCAGATTATACAATATGATTGGAAGAGCACATCAGCAGAGAACTGCCAGAAGTCCAGGCTGGGTTTAGAAGGGGTCGTGGTACTAGGGATATTGTAGCT
>NW_006399779.1:7772398-7778133 GCF_000299155.1 Elephantulus edwardii | reverse complement strand
GTGTTGGAGACAGGGAGATTGGCACAGGACAGAGCAGAATTTAGGGCTGTTGTACATAGGGTCACTATGAGTCGCAAGCGACTTGACGGCACATAACAACAACGACAACAACATATTCCTTCTAAACTGTTCTTTCCCTCATCTGTTTCAATGCAGTGTTTATTATTTCTCCCCTCTTTTCTTAGTTTTCCTCCAAGCCTCATGTCAGTCCTGTTTTATAACAGTGGCATTATGCAGTATTTTTTCCTTTTTGACTGATATATTTCACTCAGCATAATGTCCTTCAGGATTACCCATTTTGTATATTTTATATATTTCTTGTTTTTCAGTGCTGCTTACTATTCCACTGTGTGACTATACCACAGCTTGTCCATGCATTCATTTGTTGATGGGCACTTGGTTTGCTTCCATCTCCTTGTTATTGTGAACAATGCAGCAATAAACATAGGTGTGCATATATCAGTTTGGGTGGCAGTTCTGATTTATTTAGGGTATACTCACAGTATAGAGAGAGCTCTGTTGGCCTAGTCGATAGAAAGTTATACTACCAAGCCAAAGGTGGGTGATTTTAATCTACTACTTTTAGGCCTGATTTTAATTGTTTTTGGCCAAACATTCTAAGCTGTATAGCACTGGTCTATCCATTTGCTGTAGAGGTAACTTGTGGTTGCTGTGATGCTAAAGACTGTGACACAGATGTGTCAAAACCGATAATGGTTACCCACAGTGGACGGTGTTTGATGGTGCTCCCTAATTAAAACCAGCTTGGAAGCAGGAGTGGCATCCACTTCTGAAATAGCTTGCCTCTAGAAACTCTACGAATTTGGAGAAACAATGAAAGTTATATGTGTTCAGGTCTTTCATTCGTAGGTCTCTATGAGTCATCTATGACTCGACAGCATGTCGCAACAGCAACATATTCCCAGGAGTGAAACTGCTAGGTTAAATAGTATTTCTATTTCCAACTTTCTGAGAAAGCGCCCTACTGCCTTCCATAGTGGTTGCAACATTCTACACTTCCACCAGCAGTGAATAAGGGTTCCAATCTCTCCACAACCTTGCCAGCATTTGTTGATTGCTGCTCTGTTGAACTTTGCTGTTGTTACCGTGGTGAGATGATATCTTAAAATTGTTTTTCTTTGTTTTTCTCTAACAGGGATTTTGAACATTTCTTCATGTGTGCATTTGTCATCTCAATGTCTTCTTTGGTGAATATTTTAGAAGTACTGAAAAATGTGGTCACTGTTAGGTGTCATCAAATTGACCAGAACTCGTACTTTACCAGGAATACCATCACTCTCCAGTGATTGGTCCCTCGAATTGAAGTTTCACTAGCCGTGCTTATAAGGACCATCCTCGTGGTATTTCATTCATCAGGATATGTTAATTCTTCTGGCAGTCAACAGTTTATTAAATATTCTTTGTTAATGTGATAACTCAAAACCATTAGTTCAGGGGAGCTCTGGTGGCCTAGTGGCAAGGAACTGCAACTACAATCCCAGAGGCGCACTGTTTGAATCCACCAGATGCTCTGCCGGGGAAGGAGGGACAATCTCCTCCTGTACCAGTCAGATCTGATTTGACGGTACACGCACACAAAAATAATAATAATAAAAAAATGTTTAAAAAAACATTAGTTCTGTCTGTCTTCTTGAACCATAATTGTTCAGCTTTTACAAACAAATGAAGTGATTGAAAGTACCATGAGGTAGGTTCTTGGTTCTTTGTTTTTTTTGTTTTTATTTTTTTTTATTTTTTTATTTTATTTCATTATTTTTTGTGTGTACCATCAAATCAGATCTGACAGGTACAGGAGGAGATTGTTCCTCCTTCTCCAGCAGAGCATCTGGTGGATTCAAACCGTGCACTTCTGAGATTGCAGTGCAACTTCTTGCCACTAGGCCACCAGAGCTCACCGAGGTTCTTGTTTTTATGTGCCATAAAATGGTCTATGTGTCATAGTGACCTTATAAACAACAGATCTGAATTTTGCCATATCTTATGTCATTCCCAAGATCTCAACCATGCTTAAACCCATTGTTATAGTCATTTTATCAATCCATTTTTTACAAAATTAAATATTTTATTATTTTTTCTTTGTGTACAATCAGATCGGATCTGATTGGTACAGGAGGAGATTGCCCCTCCTTCTCCAACAAAGCATCTGGTGGATTTGAACCACATGCTTCTGGGATTGCAGTGCAGCTTCTTGCCACTTGGCCACCAGACCTCCCTCAATCCATCTTTTTTAAAGTCTTACTCTCTTTCTCTGATGCTCCATATTTTCTAGTATAATGTTTTCTTTCCAATGACTGGCTCCTCTTGACAATATAACCAAAATATGTGAGATGACCTTTCACTATCCTTGCCTCTAAGAAGCTAGTGGCTGCCATTTCTCAAGGCAAAATGTGTTGTTCTTTTGGTAATCCGTAGGATACTCAGTACTCCTCCCCAACATCACCATTCAAAAGCATCAGTTCTTCTTTGGTCATCCCTATTCACTGTCCAACTTTCAAACTCATAGAGAATAATAAAAAAATATTGCTTAGTCCTCAAAGTGTTTGTTATCTTTGATCTTGAATAAATAAGTTTTTTTTTACAGCAGATTTCCCACAGTTTTGCTTCTTGACAATTACATCCATGGACTTTGACTGTAAAATTAAATCTTTGGCAACTTCCATCATGATGTTGCTTATTGATCCTGTCATGACGATTTTTTTTTCATGTTGAGGTGTAATCCACACTGTAGTCTTAGCCTTTGGAATTCATCAGTAAGTACTTCAAATCCTCTTCATTTTCAGCAAGTAATATTGCATTATCAACTTAATGATTATCACTTAGGATAAGATATTTTCTAATTTTTTACTCTTATGAATAACATTGTGATAAGTGCTTGTGAGTACTTTTTTTTACATTTCAGATTCTTTCCTTGGGCTATATTTACAGAGATAGGGTAGCAGAGTCAATATATATGGAAAATTCAATGCTCTTTAAAAAGATATTGCTTTATAATAAAGTTGATTCAGTTTTTACTACTATTGATGAGTGAATTGAACAAAACTGGGGGAAAAAAAGAACGCTCCTTGGAATTAGTTCAAGGTTTGTCAACCTTAGCATTATTAACCTTTTGGTTTGGACAATTCTCTCTTTTTTGGGGGAGGGCACTAACTATGCATTATAGGATGCTTAGAAGCAACTCTGGCTTCTCCCCACTAGAGGCTGGCCAATAGCGTATTCCCACCAATTGTGATAACAAAAAAAATGCCTCAAGAAATTGTCAAATTTCCCCATAGGGGAAAACCACAGCATTAGACAAACTTCAACTTGTACTTGAGCTTCACCTCATACTTGTTATGTCAACAAAGGCAGATTATTTCATTTCCCTGGATCAACATTTATTCATTGTGAATTTAAGGTGACCACACTCAACTCAGAGCTTGGTATGAAGATTGAATAAGCTAACTCAGGTAAAGTGTCACAATGTTTGGTACATGGTAAGCTCAGGTAACCTTTAACAATAAAGATGATAGTGTTGATTCTTCTAGTAACTGCTAAAATATCTGGCCTTTATGTATATATAAAGGTGTAAAAGATCCAAAGATAACATGGGAACAGCTGAGTCTGTTAATTCTGCAAAAGGGTAAATCTCTCCATTAATAACATCCAAGTACCAAAATAATAGCCACAAGGTCAAACATGACAAGCACATTGCCCCCCATGATCCTGCACCTACCTGTTTGTTGGCGTTTAGGAGATGGGAGAGGTTAAGTTTTAAATAAAGTCATCTAGAAAATATCGATGGAGATGCAGCAATTAAGACCAGATTTCAACAAATAGAGAACTTTAGTAAGAGTAGGTCAGAGGGGAGCTCTGGTGGCCTAGTGGCAAGAAGCTGCACTGCAATCCCAGAGGAACACAGTTCGAGTTCACCAGATGCTCTGCCAGAGAAGGAGTTGTAATATCCTCCTGTACCAGTCAGATCTGATTTGACGGTACAAGCACATAAAATGATTTTTTAAAAAAAGTTTCACTCTTTTTACTCTGAATGAGATGATAATTCATTAGTTACAAGTACTATATACAATTTTTTGTAAGAAATCATTGAAGACAGAACAGGAAATATAAGAAAATATAGGCTGGAAGTTGAGAGTGGAAGTAGAAAAGCCTCTCATCTGATTGACAGGGCTGACTCAGACTAGATCCAAATCTTGCTAATTGGGAATTCTACCTTATATCCAAGGGGAGACCTAACTTCAAGGCAAAATTTGCAAAGGTATTGATTATGTTGTTGGGTATCTTCAAATCAGAACTGACCCATAGCTGACCCTCCCATGAATTTTTGAAGACAATAAATGGCATGGAAGTAGACAACCCCTCTTTATCCCACAGGGCTGCTGGTGGATTCAGATCACATTCCTTTGGGTTGCCAGTGCAACTCCTTACCGCTAAGCCACCAGTACTCCATGATGATTATAGGAATTGAAAATCACCCTCTGGGAGAAGGGCTTCTTGTATCACTTTCTCCCTGCATGCACATGTGCTGTGCCACTTTGGAATCAGTGTTCTCCACAGAACACAGGATTGAATCTCCTCGTACAAGAAAGAACACTGTAAAGAATTTACAGAAGGTAGGGAGTGGCATCCACTTACTAAATAACATGCCTCTGGAAACTCTTTAAACTTTGATAAATGTTGATAGTTGTAGAGGGGCTTCAGGTGTTTTGTTCACAGGGTCATTATGAGTCCTCAACTCAAAGGCAATCAACACCAGTTCCATCTTCCTTTCTCCGAAATATTATTGAAAACTGAATATTGGAAGGGGAAGCAGAAATAGTAACTAAAAAGAACAAAGTAATATAAGGAACTGAGGACTGTCCATCACAACATAGTATTAAGGTTGAAGAATGACTATATAACTTTTGATGTAAATCTCCTTATCTCTCGGGGGCTTTGGAATGTTGACTTTTTGGAATGTGAGCCTTTTTTCAGTGGCATGTGAATCATCATTTCTTCTGGTAGTAGGTATGATTTAGATTTGTGTGGCCACTTTTACGCTTGCCAACAAATGTGAGCTTATGCTTTGATGTTTTTACTCCTTTAATCCAAACTGATGTCGAACAGGATTTCAGGTAAAAAGCTGAACATTCATATGAATTCAAACGTTAAAGTCCATTCCATACTCACTCTAAGGTGCCTATCTTCTGACAGCTCTGACTGGGCAACTTGACTTACTTCCGAAAGATGTATAGAAACTTTGTAGGCAAACCAATATAAAACAAAAAAAAAAATGTTCCTCAGTAGACAATTATTTAGAGACAGAAGTTTGTTAGAGGTGATCAAGGGGAGGAGAAAATGAGGAGTTGTTTAAGCAGTAGTGTCTGTTTCAGGTGATGAAAACATTTTGGAAATCCACTACACAATGTAGTGAATGCAGTCAAGGTCACTGAATTAAACATTGAAAGTGGGTAAAATGAAAAAAAATTTAATTTTTAAAAAGTGGCTAAAATATCATATTTGTTTATATATATTTAACTATATTTTTATAAAGTATTTAAAAGGATGAGTATCTACAGCTTGGGAAAGTACTATAACCTGAATGTGAATTGATTGAGTTGTAGTAGTCACATTAGTTTAACCTGATTGCATGCACACCCATGTTCATTGCAGCTTTGTTCACAATAGCAAGGAGTTGGAAACAACCTAAGTGCCCATCAACAAACGAATGGCTAGAGAAG
>NW_006399779.1:7750177-7771513 GCF_000299155.1 Elephantulus edwardii | reverse complement strand
AAAAAAAAAAAAAAAAAAAACCTGATTGCGAGATATTTCTTAAGGCTTAGCAGCATTTTGGTGATTCTGTGAATTTTAAGATTTCAAAATGTTTCTTTATGGTTTATGAAAATAAAGTTGTTTCTTTCCGTTCTAACTTCCCTGTTCATTTGTACGCTCTTTGTGGCAGGACTTGTTAAAGGACCCAAGACAGCTGCCAACCCCTTAAAAGGCAGCCTTCCTTTTTCTGTACAAAAGTCACACAGGCAGATGGCTTGGGCCTGTATTTATGCATTTCCCAACATTCATTACCATACTTCATCTTGGATTAGTTTCTTGACAATGCCAACTCCTTGCTCTGTGGCCTCCATTCCAAAAGGGGAATTCAGTCACTGCCTTGGACCGGTGGTCAGGTCTATATACTCAGGATGACAAGACCTGCAGTCCTTCAGTTAGTCACCTGATACTTAGACTATGGCCCTTCCACGTGGACATTCAAGCTCCTGGGAGCACTTTCGGCCAGCCTATCTCATGACATTTAAGTGTTTCTTTGGCATCTAATGAACATACCCTTTCAAAAATCTCTACTTTTCAATGTGAGGAAAATCAGGCACTGGACATAACCATAGATTCTCACAGTTGAACATTTTCTATCTCCCTTGTATTACTGTTTTTGTTATTAGATTCTTGGATTTTTTTTTCTTTGTAGGGTTTTTTAAAACTATTTTTTAAAAATTTTATTATTTTTGTGTGTGTGTACCGTCAAATCAGATCTGACTGGTACAGGAGGAGATTGCCCCTCCTTCTCTAGCACAACATCTGGTGGATTCGAACCATGTACCTCTGGGATCATAGTGCAGCTTCTAGCCACTAGGCCATCAGAGCTCACCTTTCTTTGTAGGTTTTGTTTTGTTATTTGCTTCCATGAGACAGGGACCAACCGAGTGCACAATAGAATGCAATATTGCTCTGTGCCTGTGATCTGTTTCAGATTGCATTGTTATGATCAATAAGGTTTTCATTGGCTGACCTTCAGAAGTTGATCACCAGGTTTTTCTTCCTTGGCCATATGAGGCTGGAAGCTCTATTGAAAAGTGTTTGATGTCATTGCAACATACAAGGCTGCACTGACAGATGATGATGAGCACCCGCAAGGTGCATTGCTTGGGGATTGAACCTCATTCTCTCTGATGGAAGGTGAGAATTCTACCATTGATTGTCTCCCTTCTCTAAACAACATGGCTCTGGAAACTCTAAGAACTTTGATAAATGAGATCATTCTAGAAAGGCTTCAGGCCTTTTTTTTTCATAGGGTTGCTATGAGTCATGCTCGACTTGACAGCAATCAACTACAACATTACCAATTCTGACACCAACTGCTCCACTCAGCACTACTGCTTCTTTCTGGGTTCAATAGTTTATTGTAATGACCACACAGGATGCTCCACCAATACTCACAGTGATGGGATTTAGTAGAGAATTAACAGGTTACAATTCTGGATCAGAAACAACTCAGGATGCGGTTCTGCAAGCAGTTCCGTCTCAGAATGCCCAAAAGCAGATCTCTTAGGTCTTGACTTCTGCCTTATCTGGGTAAATGCTCCAAAGTTCTTTTATCTTTGCCAGAATAAATGCCTAAAAGCACCCCATTCCATTCAGCAAGTCTATGCCTAAAAGCACTTAGCTCTAGCTCTATGGGTTGGCAAACTTAGCTTCCTACCAAACATCCAAAGACATTCACACTCCCACCAAGCTTCTTGCCCCGAGGTACTCTGATTTCTCCTTACACGAACCAGGAAATCCACAGTTCTGATGTATCCTGGGTTCCTGGTTCTGCTACCATCATCTCACCATCATTTACCATTGCTCTGCTACTCCTTGTCCTCTCTCCAATGTTGAGCTCTCTGTCTCTGGTCAGATAGTTACAACATAGAAATTGCAGGTTCAAAGGAGGTGTTCAACTACTAATTATTCTTTCTCAATGGCCCTGGGATAACTCATTTTAAGCCTGAAAGGATAGCAAAACTGACTGTTCCCCATCTCAGTGTGATAGACATGTTTTATATCCCCTTCCCCAAAGTATGCCATGTACCTTATTTACATGATTAAAAAGCTACCTAATCCCTATGGTGGACTACAAACACCTAATTTACATAATCCTATGGGTCATATGATAGGAGTTATAAAGACCTTGATTAGAAGTGCCATATCAAATAATTCACTGAATCCACTACACTACCAAACAGATGCTCTGGAAAGAGAAAGAAGGTGCAGGGTTATTAAATGCTTGCATAAGGATGCAGGGATAATTAAAGAATATGTAATGGTTTTGCAACGTAAACATGAACCAAAGCAGAATTAAACCAGTCTTCTTTTTCTCTTGAAGACTGCACATTACAGTAAATAAAATGAAGTGGATTGTTGTGGGGAAAATGAATTCACTTCAGTGAAAAGACGATTTTTCAGCTTGGGAATAACTTTTATATAATCGGCAAATGGATATAATACAATGAAATGCGAGACTATTTTTTTTTCTGTAATAAACCAAGCCTGATAATGAGCACAGTGTCTGAACAATATTCCCCTCCTTGTGGTTCACACTGATGAAGAGGAATGACCCAGCTTAACCATGAAGAAGTGACCTTCAGACCAAGGACACGGAAAGGTCTCTATCCTTTAGCATGTGGTGCTGGGCAAAGGAAAGCTTGTAAACTTTAAGGGCAGGTGTGTCCTTTCCCCCTTTATAATTTTGAGTCTGGAATATCCTATCTACCTCCAAAATTAGAAGCCAATCGAGCTGTTGCTGTAAGCGGCCACTGAGTTGTCTTCAATCACAGACAACAAACTTTGTGCAACCCTGTACCATCCTCACAGCCTCTGCTGCCCTAAAGCCCACTGTTCCAGCCTCTGTGTCAGTCCATATCATTGAAAAGCTTCCTTTCTCTCACTGACTCTGCATTTCCAAGCTTCCATTCATTCCCCTTAACAGGGACTACCCTCTCTTAATAACATATCCAATAGCCAACAGTAAGGTAATGCAAAGTCTATCCAGAAGGACAAACTCCTTCAGGCAGCTTCATTAGAGAGACTGTCCACATCATACTCTTCACAGCTTAAGGGAGAGAGGGTGCCTGGCAGAGGCTGGGGTTTCAAAGCTGTGACTTCACAGCTTGCTTTCTGACCTAGGCCACATCAGAAACAGATCAAGATAAAGCTCAGAGGATTTTTTAGGTCCTGGGTAAAACCTAACTTTACTGATTGGAGAAATGAGAGCTAAAGCAAGAGAGTGCTAATGAAAGATTCCAGGCAAAGAAGTTGGGGCAGGCTGCCAGCTCCCAGGCTGAGCTTGGCAGACAGACTCTGAAGCCCTGACAGGGAGTTTCTCTGTGCATTTGCAAAGAAGGAAGAATAGATCTAAATGCAGCCAACCTATTGATTTATACTCTTTGTACTGGACATGGCTTTTTATTAAAGAAAGCAGATATTCAATAGTGTTAACTAGTAATGGGAATTGACTTTTCGCTAATTGCACAGACCTTGGCATTAATATACTTTAACGGAGCCGGGGGCTCTGCATCCTGGGATCAATCCTCAAGTTTTTCTCTAACTCTTTCTGGTCAAAGGACATGAACAGCATTGTAAACGAGGGAGACCTTTCTTGGTTGTGTGTGTGTGTGTGTGTATATATATATATATATATATATATATATATATATATATATTTCATGAATAGGATATGAAACTTTCTTTACTTAGAAAGAAGTAAAGAGAGGAATGCTTCAGTGACCACTGCAGTGCACGGACACTCTGTGGTGTGAAATGACTGTGGAGTGTGGGCTGGCTGCTTGGAATGCAGTTACAAAGGCTAGAAAAACAGTCCCGCTTCCCATGCACCTGGCTGGGTCCTGCCCTCGCTGGATCCTCTGAGGCAAAAGACTCATCACTTATTTATTGTTCATTTGTTAAATTTATTCAGAGTGAATGGGATCCCTGACAGCTGTTGGGCTTGCATGCAGACCTGGAACCAGGAATGTGAATATAGAAGCTGCTCTGGCCAGCATCTACCACAGCATCTGATGTCACGTGAAGACAGAGCTGCACGGAGGGCCAGATCCTGCCATGAGGGAGGGACATTCTTGAAATTCTCTGGGATGGAAAATGTTCCATCTGCAGTTCTCCAGAATGTATCGCTAGATCCTTTTTCTGGTCACGGGTCCCTGAGAGGATCCTCTAAGATAACCCACGGTTGTCACGTGGATTCTGACTCACCACCATGCGATAGGCAGAGCAGGGCTGTCTGCGCTACAGGGTTTTCTAGACTCCGTATCTTCACAGAAGAAGCAGACCACTATGTCTTTCTCCCACAGAGTGACTGGCATGTTCAAACCACAGATATTCTGGTGCATAGTTGAGAGTTTTAACCACTGCACTACCAGAGCTCCTTCCTCTAAGATAATGAGGCTTCTCATAGAAACCCAAAATATCGAGACTGATAAGTTCTCCAGGATGGTGTTTGCATCATTTTTGTCTTTGAATACAACACCTGAGTCGGAGTCAGACATTGTGATGTGCTGTCTGGTCTATTCCTGCTGAAAGAAACCCACGTGCCTCAGTAGAAATACCACTTAGGGTTTCTTGGGCTATAATCTTTACAGAAGCAGAGTGTCAAGTCTTTTCTCCCACATTGCTACTGGTGGATTTGAACCACCAACTTTCTGATTAGCAGCCACTTTCATTGAACAAAATGTTATTCAATCATTGTGCCATTAATCCTCTTACAGAATCAGACAAAATCAGAAAATTACAAATCCAGTACCATCGAGTTGATTCCAACCTGTCTGAAACATCCATCAGGACTCTGATGCTATAAATCTTAACAGAAGGAGACCTATCTTTTTACTTCCATAGAGGATCTGGTGGGGTTTGACCACCAAACTTTGACTTAGCAACCCAGCGCTTGGCCTGCTTTGCCAACAGGACTCCTTTTCAGAATCAGACAAGTCCTCTTTAACCCAAGACTTTCTAGTATTGTGGTCTTATGTAAGTCAATGTCACTAACTTCTCTTTGTATCTTCATTTACAAAAGAAGCATAGAAACAAATGCTTTGCTGTTGTTCTAAAATTTAAATAAGGTACAACATATTGCTTTAAAAAATTATTCTAGTAAACGCTATATATATTTACATAGTGACTGCAACAATGGGCTTGGGGGTGTCAGAGATTATGAGAATGACATAAAATAAGACAGGGTTCAGTTCTGTTGTTCATAGGATCACTGAGTTGTAATCAGCTCTGTGGTACCTAAAAACAATAACAACATATATTTTTCCCAATGCAATTTATCTTGATTTCCTGACTCCTGGTACCATGAATACTGATTGTGTAACTAGGCAAGCTGAAATTGTTAACAATCTCAATATCTTCTCCATCATGATGCTGCCAATTGGCTCAGTGGTGAGAATCTCTGTTTTCTTGATGTTGAGCTTCAATCCATATTGAAGGCTGCGGTCCTTGAACTTCTGCAGCAAATGCCTTAGGTCCTCCTCACTTTTAGCACACAAGTTTGCATTATCTGCCCAACACAGATTGGTTGATGAGTCTTCCTGCAATCCTGATGCCACATTCCTTTTCATAAAACCTAGCCACCTGGATGATCTGTTCCCCATATAGATTGAAAAGGTATGAGGATAGGATGCATCCGTGGTGTACACATTGCCTGATTTTGAACCATGCAGTGTTTCCTTGCTTCGTTTTGATGACTGCCTCCTGGTCTAAATATAGGTTTCACAAGGGCACAACTAAATGTTTTGGGGTTCCTGGATGAGATGAATTGCTCAATAACTGGAGTAATGGAGGTAGGTATGTGGGAAACAGTGAAATTAGCTCAGTATAGGGCAGGGTTCGGAGCTGTTGTACATAGGGTCACGATGAGTCACAGGTGACTCAACAGCACTTAAGAACAATAGCAGCATGACAGTTTAGTGATAAGGAGTTGTGTTGAAAACTTTAAGGCATGTGGTTCTAATCTACCAGCTGCTTGGTGACTTAACAGTCCATAACAATAATAACATATATTTACAGACTTGTTTGTTCTTTTGGCAATCCATGATGTATTCAATACTCCTTGGTCAATATCACAGTTCAAATCATCAATTCTTCAGTATTCCTTAGTATATATAGTAAAGGACTCTGTTAATACACACACACACACACACACACACACACACACACACATACACACACATTAAAGGGCCCTGGTGGCATGACATAGTGTATTGTACGTCAGGCTGCTTATAGGTTAGTAGTTAAGTCTTCCATACACTCTGGGGGGGAAAAAAAGAGGCAGTCTTTTCTCATAAAAAGGGTTGTACCATCTTATGGGGGGGGGATGTGTTAAGGAAATGGGAAAGATTTGATGTGATAATAACGTATTTGAACTTTGTAAATAAATCAGTATTATAATTAAAAAAAAATACAACCTTGGAAAACGAACCAAGTTTGTTTGCAGATTTATTTTTTCATCAACTTTAACAGAAACACCCACTCAAAGTCTTTAAGTCAGTTCTGAAGAAGGTATATGTTATTTATATGGAAACACAAGCATTTCTTGAACACTTCTCTTTATTCAATGAACTCTATTTCCAACAACATAGTCAAAACGTCCTTAATCTTTTTCTCCTTGGCCTTGCCTCTTGTTTCTAAACCACCCTTTACTGCAACCCCAGGGCTCTACTTCAACAGATGCGCAGCATAACCTGACTGGAAATTTCCCTACTAGATTTCTACCCGAGGGGGTGAGGAAAGTCCCTCCCTTGCTGTCAACTTCTATTCCTCCAGAGTAGACAGAAGTGGACAGCAGTGGCTACAAGAAACCTCTGAGTTAGAAGGAGTTTCTGCTCTCTATTTATGCCTGTGAAATGTTGCACAACTAGACTGCCCTAGTGACTTCTTTTCAGCAGTAGAAATTCTTTGGTACCCCAGCTCAGATCAGGCTCTAATTTGAAAGTAATAACATTTGGGCAAAGCTCAGACACACTAAGTTGCTGCCGAGGGCTTGGTGGATTTTGAGGTAATTGGTTTTACTCAGTTGCTGATGCTTCACTTGGACAAATGAGAAATCAAACTACAGCTCAGTTTGCAGAAAAGCCCACGTCAGCAGTTTCATCTGACTACTATTTCAGAGCTTGTTATGTTATTGGCAATAAAATGCAACTAATATACTGTTAATTAATATCACATCTTACAGCTAATTTATCACATTATTAATCGGAGTTATAAAGTCAAGGAAAACGCAGCTCACCTTTCATGTCTTTTCATTTCTTTTAAGCATTTGCATTTATGCACAAATATGTGTTTTGGTCAACACTGCCAAGAGTTTGGTTGTTCCTGGATGAGCGTATTCTATTTTCAAACAGTAACTTGCCCCTCAGGAATATTTTATTTAGCAAGACAGGACTTAAAGTGAAAGGGTAACCATTTCTGATCGTAACCTTGGCTTTCTGCTTCTAGTAATTATCCTTTAATTGCATTACCCTATTTGAAATAGAGTTGTAATTGGAAAAAAACAATTTGACATTCCCTGTTGCTTACTCTGACATGCACTATTTGCTTTTTATTCAAATGTAAATTTTCTCCATAATACCATCAAAGAAAGAAAAAAAAATTAAGCAAAATTGAAATGTCAGTAGCAATTTCTGACATGCCGGCAGTGTCATTCACTCGCGCTGTCTGGAAGGCAAGACTTTCGGTTCAGATGGAGAGAAAAAAAAATCAAGCTCTGAAATTAGCATGCTTTGAGGAGAGGAAGAGATGGATGGCAGAATCACAGACCAAGCCCTGGGGAGATGTGGTCACTTTGCACAATGGCATCAAAATATCAAACAAGCTGCCAGCTATAATTTTTTAGATGAATAATCCTTTCTGCTTTTGAAGAAAGAATATTTTTCTCTTAAAACTGAGGGATAATATGCTTAACTCTAGGGTTATTTCACCAAAGGCATCTTGAATGTATAATTTTAATTTGGGGCATGGTGTGATAGGCAGCCTCGGCAATGGCTCCAATGATTTAAGTCTCTGAGCCTCTTATTTAATCCCTTTGAGTGTGGGCTGGACCTAGTTTCTTGCAAATAGAACATGGCAAAAGAAATGGAATGTCAGCTCCATGATTAGGTTACATAAAATGCTGTGTTTCTTTCTGTCTTCTGCTTCTCTGTCTTGCTCTTTCATATGCTCACTCTGAAGGAAGGCACATCTACAGGGTGAGCTTCCCTGTGGAGAAGCTATGTGGCCACTGAGGGAGGTCTCGGTCCACAACCAGCAAAGAGCTGAAGCGTTCTGTCCATTAGTCCACAGAGAACTGAACTCTGCCAACAACCATGTGAATCAACTTGGAAGACCACAGTCTCAACTGACACATTGACTGGAAGCTGAGGAAGGAGCTTCGAAAGGCAGGGGCACTCTGCAAAAATGGGGCCTTGATTACTGATACACAGAAACTGTGAGATGTTAAATAGTTGTTATTCTAAATGTTTAAATCTTGGGGTAATTTGTTATGATACCATGTTGATGCTGCTGTTATGGGCTGTTGAGTCAGAATCAACCCATAGCTGAGCCCCCAGCAGGTTTTCAGAGAGAGAAAAAAAAAAATCACGCAGGAGGAGACTGCCTATCCTTCTCGTGTGGAGCAGCTAGTAGACTAGAACTTCGGGACTGTAGCATAGCTTCCTGCCACAAGGCCAGCAGAGCTCCCTTACCATGCAGTAGCCAAATAATAAAGACCAGGAGAAGGTGGTGATTAAATCATTAAACAAGGTGGCACAGTCTGTAAAAAGTTGCACTGCTAACACACCAGGAGCTCTGAGGGAAGAAGATGGGCCATCTCATCTGTATGATTCATCACCTCAGAAACCGATGGAAGGTCAGCTCTGAGTCAGTTCCCACACAGAATGAGGGAGTAAGTGAGTAAGAGTTGTTTGGTTATCCTTAGAAAGTCACACAACCTTGCTATGACTCGATTTTTGTATCTTGATTGTAGGAATCATTTACTCACAAAAATGTTCCTGAATTGTAAGTATGATGTTGTTTACCATCAAGCTGCAACCAACCCATCGCTGTTGACCCTCCAGTGGATTTTCAGAGGCAGTATATAGCACAGGAGGATATTCACCCCTCTCTCCTGCAGAACGTTTGCTGGATTCAAACTGCATGCCTTTGGGCTGACAGTACAATGCCTTACCACTAAGCCACTCAGAAAAGTCTTTTTAGCTGAGTGTAACTAGCTACATGACCTTGAGAAAGCAGCTCAAACTCTATCAGTTTTAATTCCATGATCTGATAAACCTTTGGGACACTGAAAGTCCAGGAAACAAGACAAGTAAGTTTTGATTGATGAGAGCAGCCTGGGAGCATGGGTGTAGTAATTGAGACCCTTTGGTCAACAGTGACAGAAATCCAACTTGAAATAGATTATCTCTGGATCTCCTCTAGGTTTCAAAAACAAACATTGATTTTAAGTATTTGTTCAGCTTCTACTAGGTTTCTAGCAGAATGTGACTGTAATTTTCCTTCACCTAAGAGTTGACTTTTAAAGACATTTGCATGTCAGGCTGAACAAGAAAATATGTTCTTTGAGAGCATGGTTAGTCAAGTGAACCAATAATACATGCAGGCAGTGAGCCAAGGGGCAAGGGCCATAATGTCTAGATGTTAGGCAGGAGAGAGTTGATCAGGGCCTGGTTCAGGTCACCTGATTCTTCCATTCAGCCCGACTCTTCACACTCACTCAGCTTAGAAGAGGTGTCTTTATTTTAAGAGGTATCTCACATACCGCTAGAGTCAGGATTTTACCACTGTGGCCTTGATGCGATAGGGCCAGTGCATGCATTATGTTGTTAGGCAGCACTGGGTCAACTACAGCTCATAGTGACATCATCATCATCATCATCATCATAAATTATTATTATTATTAATTATAGTGACCGTTTTGTTTTGAACAGCCAATCAAAACCTCTTCCTATCCTGTACCATCCCCATGATCTCTGCCATGCTCAAGTCCATTGTCTCAGTCACTGTGCCAATGACCCTCTTCTCTTTCAAAGAATGGAGTCTTCAGACAACATCTCCACAATGTATTTTGGGCAGGACTCTGAAGGCAAATGCTATCTTACATTTTTTTGTTGCCTTATTAACCACTTAAACTGTATAATTCAATGACATTAATTACATAGATAATTTACAATCATCACCACTATGAATTTTCAAAACCCATCACTCCAAACAGAAACGTTGCTTCCATTAAGGAGTAACTGTGCATTCCTCCCCTCCAAATTCTGGTAACCTCTAATGTATTCTTTGTTCCTATGAATTTGCCTATTGTAGTTACTTCAGATAAGTGGAATCATATATTTATCATTTCATTCTGGATTTATTTCACTTAATGTGTTATTTTTTAATAGTTATGTGCACGCAGACCCCCATACCAATGCAGAAAGACCATGGGCCAGTTTTTCAGACAAAACAAGAGGATATTGTGTGGTTTTAAATCGGGAAAGGTGATTTAACCATACTTCCATCATATCCATTCATTATACTTATCCCATTTGTATGCTGAGCAAATAATTTAGGAGACTGTGTGAAAACCAGGACACCGAGATCGGGTACGATAGGCTTCAGTATGAATTACACCTCAGCATAAGACAAAAATCATCACAACTGAACAAATACACCAAATCATGATCCATGGAAAAAAGTGAGTGGTCAATTATTTCATTTTACTTTTTCCCACAACTGAAGTCTGTGGAAACAACAGGTAATAAACAGAGGATCTGCTGTAGTGGGCAACTTTGCTACAGAAGACCTCAGATACAGAAGGTATTTGAAAGCCAAGATGTCATTTTGAGGACTAAAGTACCCCTCACCCAAGTCATAATCTTTTTAGTCATCTGATATAGATGTGAAAGCTGGAAAAATGAATAAGTAAAAGCTCATCCCTTTGAATTATAGTGTTGGTGAACAAGTGCATAATCAGCAAGTCAGAACTCTCTTCAGATGCAAGAATGTTGAGACTTTGTCTCACTTATTTTGAACATCTTATCAGGAGGAACTAGTCACTGGAGAAGAACATCATGCTAAGTAAAGCAGAGGCTCAGCAAGAAGATTGCTAATGAAATTCATTGACCCCACTGCTGCAACAACAGGGTCAAACGAAGCAATGATTGTGAATATGGCGCAGGACTAGAAAGTGTCTTGTTCCCTTGCACAAAGGGCCATTATGAGTTGCAACTTACTTGACCAAACAGCAAAAACAACAACATTTTGCAGATGCATCCATGTTGGAGAACATATCAAGCCCCACTCTTTCTCATGGCTGAATAATATTCCACTGAGTATATATATGCCACAAATCAATTACCCATTCATAGCTGATGGAAGCTTGAGTTATTTCCATATTTTGGCAATTTTTAGCAATATTGTCATGAACATTTCCATACAAACATCTGTTTGAGTTCCTGTTTGAATTCTTATGGGTATATTCTTTAAATTTTTCAATATAAGTGACTTATTCGCTTCACTCTAGACCTGATTCTGTGCTATTTCCCCTGATTTCATTAAGTAGAAACAACAGGCTATCCTCTTCTTTGTAATCAGACAGCTACTTACCCAGACACTTCTGAGGGCCTGTGGAGGTCTTCTGCATCAGTACCATCTTCTTTCTCAGATATTATTGTATATAAATAATATATATCATGTAGATATAGATATTGTTTCATTAACGAAAGTGCAACCATTAAGTCCAAGAAAATTTTGACAAAATTACTTAAGAATTGGAATAAAAATATACTAGTTGACATTCTGGTTCTGATATGAAATAACTGGGAGAACTTGGGCACACTAATTAATCAGGTGCCCCTGATCCAGACCACAGTCTTTGCAATTACTTCTTATACATCAGAGAGCTGGACCATGACCAAAGATGACAAAAGAATTGATGGCTTTAAGTTGTGGTGCTGGAGAAGAGTACTGAACATACCATGGACTGCCAAGAGAACTAACAGGTGTGCCAAGCTGCTCCTTGGAGGCAACAATTTTGAAGCTTTGCCTCACATACTTTGGGCACGTGACCAGGAGGGACATCGTACTTGGAAAGGTGGAGGGACAGGGCAGGGCAGGAAGATGCTGGGTGAAATGGATTGACACAGTAACTGCGATAAGAGGGTGGGGAGGTGTGTCAGAGACAGTGAGATTGGCTCAGGATAGAGCCAGGTTTTAAGCACAGTTCTAAGAGCAATTGTGCATAGGATTGCTTTGAGTCATGATAGACACGTAATAACATTTTTATGCCTGGGTGCTGCCAATGGTTAACAAAAGATTGAGGGTTTGAGTCAACCCAGAGACAACTTGGAAGAAAGTTCTAGAGATACACTTGCAAAAAAATTAGCACAGTTCAATGGCACCTAACAACAACAGCAACAACACTCTGCCACTTAAGAGGTCACCATGAATTGGAATCAATTTCAGTGAGAAGAACTAATAACTGGCAACTTCTTGATTCTGTTAAATGAGGAAGACAACATCTGCATTATATTTTTGTGATTTTTAAGTGGATCAAGTGAAATATATTTATTTGACTGGAAAATAATTTTGAATTTGAAAAACAGTATGAATGGTTTTTTCTTAAGTGTTAATACACTGCTCTTTAGGAAGGGCATAAACGATTTATTAGTGATGAGGTTATCCAATCAACTCCTAGGGCATGGAGAGGAGAAGACAAAAAAGGGCTGAGTAAACTCTGATTAATGAGCATGGCTGGATCCTCACCGGGACACAACAACAGAGGCTTTTCTGGAGAAATGAAAATGAGTAGCCCCCTGAATTCTGCCCTCTGCAGTCAGGTGATTGGTGGCCGAGCCTCCCCAAATAGATGTTTAGGTTGTATGGTGTGCGCTGTACAGACGAGGAGGAAGCAAACAAAGTCCAGGAGAGCTACATGGATGCACTTTATTCTTTAAAAGGAAACAAGCTTTGAAAGATCCTAGCAAAGGAAGTTTTGCAAAATGTTTAGTCTTAAGGAGAAAGATTAGGGAAAGAGCCTACTAGGAGAAAGGTTGTACATGTCAAAGACCCCCATGCCAGGGAAGTCCTTCTCAGCCTTTTGGCTCAAAATCAGTGACTGAGAGCCCTGGACTGGAAGAACTGATAATTCCATCTGTTCACAGCCATACACCTCGTATTGGGATAATTGGATGGAAAACTCAACTCAATAATCAATATGAGTGGGAAACATGAGACAATTACAAACTGCTATTTCCCTCTTTAGTCTTCAAAGAAGTTATTGTCCTTCTCAATGTTTTTGGTGACATGTGCAAAACCATCTGGGTTGTACATGAAAACGAGACTCTGGTTACCTCACTACTCCTTCCAGGGTACTTGTGCTTAGATGCCGTTGAGTCGACTATGAGTCATATCAACCCGATGAACAGCAGATCTGAACTTTGGCCTGTATTACACAGTCCTCGTCATCTCTGATATGCTCAAGTCCTTTGTTAGTCACTGTGACAATCCTTCTTGTTGAGAGTCTTCTTCTTCTTGGCTGACCCTCCACCTTTCCAAGCAAAATTTTTCAAGGACTAACCTCTTCTAACAACGCAGCCAAAGTATGGGAGATGAAGGGGCATCGCCTTTGCCTTTAAGGCACACTGGTTGCACTTTCTCCAAGACATATTTGATCTTTTGGAAGTCCACGGGATATTCAGTACTCTTCTCCAACACTACAACTCATCAGCATCAACTCTCCTTCTGCCCCCCCTTATTCATTGTCTAACTTTCAGATGCATAGCAAGTAATTGAAAAGACCATGGCTTGGGTCCAGTGCACCTTAGATCAGGTGCACCTTAGTCGTTAAACTGACATTGCTCTTCAGCACTTTGGAGAGGTGCTTGATAGCAGCTTTTCCCAATGCAACACTTTTTTAATTTCTTAACTGCTGAAACCAAGAGATTTATTGTGGATTCAAATAAGATCAAATAATTCACAATTTCAACATCTTCTCCATATATCATGATATTGCCTTTTGAACTAGTTACGAAGATTTCTGTTTTCTTGATGTTGAGTTTTATTCATATTGAAGGGTGAAGTATTTCCCCTTCTGCAGTGAATGTGTTTCTTTCTCACTTTTAACAAGCTAGGTTATGTTATCTATATAACACAGGTTATTGAGTCTTCCTCTAATCCTGATGCCATATCCTTCTTCATAAATTCCCCTTTGATCCTCCTATGCTATTGGATTAGTCTTTCTCAAGTCCACATGCTTTCATTTTTTCTGTCCTGTTCCAAAGTCACCCACACCCTCTCCAAACTGCCTGCAGACTTCTCTGTGAGACCTACTTCCCCTTACACTCTGGCCTTAACCTGCCTTCCAGATTCCGCTCCCTGGCTGATACAGACCTTTGTTGACCCCAGCTGAGTCTCATTGCTAAGTCTCTGCTAGGGCCATTTCCTCTGCCTGAAATGTCCTGCCTCTGAAACTTCCCATTTTCCCTTCTAAAACTTTTCCTGATTCTCCCCAAGTAGAGAAAATCTCAGTAAATGTTCATTAAAATTAATAAAATAAAATTTAAAAAAAAAGACTTCACCCTCCTTTACACTCATTGCATTCTTTCCTAAATAATACTTACACGTATTATAACTGCTTCTTCCAAGTGTAAAGATTCCAGAAAGGAAGTACAAAGATGGTACTGGTAAACACATTTCTTACTGCATGTTGTCACTGTTAGATATTTTCCTTCACTTGATGCTCATAATGCTTGTAACCAATGAAAAAGCAAAAGACAGTGAAGGTTAGTAACTTGCCCAAGGGCCATACAGGTAAGCCAAGATTCAGACCCAAGTAATATCTCTCCACAGGTTCATGCTTCTGAGGACTACATTACTGCATGTCTCGTGTGTGTTAGAGACGTTTACCACAAAGCTAGTAAAGCCCCATCCAAAGCAATGCACTCCGTTTTGTGTTCATAATTTCATATTCTTTTTCTTACAGAGGCCCTCAAGTTTGCATTCACTGTAGACTCTATTACACTGAAAGAGGACGTACAATGTGTAGCTCAGCTTTGAATTCTGTTGACTCTTATTTTACTGTAATGACCATTATAATATGACAGTGATCACTCTGGTCTTTGTTCAGAGCACTTACAAGGTATTCTTCGATATCTCAGTTATGGATCCTTCTAATAGCCTGAAAGTGAGGCCTGACTGTTGCCACTTTGACAGATGATGAAACTGACCTCAAGGAGACTGAGCGATTTTGCCTAAGGTCACCCAGCTAGTACGTGATAGAGTGGCACTGAAACGCAGGGCTTCGGTTCCCATATGTCATGCTTGCTCGCTCAGATATTTGCTGCCTGTGTGTTCTGAGAACCTCTGCAGCACTGGAAAGATGTTATTCCTCTCCGCCCCCACCCCATACAAACCCATTTGAAGAGCACTCCATCACATCCAACAATTATCTAAATTGAAGTTGTCTGTCCTGCCTTTTAAGTTCTTCTCCAGCTAATGAACCTTTTTAACCAACACAGTGTGCTTGATGTTAATGACACAGACAAATGCAAGCTAAGTCTGTTCACCTTCGAAGAGATGGAGCCTAAAAGGTATTGAAATTGCATTTAACTTTTTAAGCTCTAATCGTGACAATTCCTTTGCGGGAACTTCCTTGACTGCCTGTCTTCAAGAGACTTTCAGAGCTCTCAAGCAATTGTTAAGTGGTGGTAGAAATACATTTGCGTGTACCTCAAGATTTTTGGTCAGTAGCCCATAATTTATCATCCCATGTTACAAAAAGCCTGGAGAATCTTTTCTATAAAGAAGTGTTCAGCGTTCACAGCTGGTATGTAGACATAGTCTCAAACCAGAAAAGCCCTGGATTATTAGATCCCCAAACTCAAATCTATTTCCATCAAGCCAATTCTGACTCACAGCACCCTGGATGGCACGGCAGGAGTGCCCTGTGGAATTTCTGAGGCTGTAATCTTTAGGAAAGCAGCCTGCTACATATTTCTCCAGCTACATGGTTAGAGTGGTGTCTAAGCATTGGCCCTGGGGAATCACTGAACATCCACAGTTATTTGCAAGGAAATGTGCCATCGCTAAGTGTCATGAGAAAAGCACGGCCACTAGCAGGGACTTGTCTCGTCCTGGAGTTAGGTGTCCTGTGGTAAATTGAGGTAATCTAGACAAGCTGCGGAGGGCTGAGCCTCTGGAGGCAGGGCTGCCAGGGTGAGATCCCCAATTCCTGCCCTTATCCACTGTGTATTAATGCTAGCCACTTAACCTCCTTTGTTAGACTCAACGTCATTATTTAAAATAATTACCAAGCATCTCCTAAAGGCCAACTAGTCTTGCAGGTGCCAGGGATAAAGCAGGGAACCAAACCAAACTATGCCATGGAGTTCTAGTACTCTGCAAAATGGGAATAACTCCAGTACCTAAATTATAATTCTGTTTAAAGATTAAAATTCAGTGTGGTATCTAGCACCTACCTATTATTAGAACAAGTGTGAAACAACTCTACCTCAATTGTAGATTTTAAAAACAAACAATCAAACACAATAAATTCTGAAGTATATTAATTTTGTTTAAATTTAAAAAGAAAATGCTTTCTTAAACCATGAAAGTCTCGAGTCTTGCTTCTCAGACAGTTCCAGAAGTGTTTTTCTTGATAGCCAAAATCTAAATCAGTTGCTGGTGAGTCAATATTCTGTAAGTCAATAAGCTAAATTCCAGTGTTACCATGCCGATTCTGACTCAAAGTGACTCAATAGATCAAAGTAGAACTGCCCCAAAGGGTTTTCCAGGCTGTGAATCTTTACAGGCGCAGAATGCCACATGTGTAGAAGTACTGTTGTTGTTTCATACCATTGAGTTGGAACCAACCCATACCTGACAGTCCCACAGGTTTTCAGATGCAGTTTAATCCAGGAGATTCCCCATCTTTCTCCTGTGGGGAAAGAAGCTCATGGATTTGAACCCCGTGCCTTTGGGGGCAGTGCAGCTCCTTAACATTTACCTCATGGTTGGCAGCTGTGTGATTTAATCACTGTGCTGAAAGGGTCCCATCCATTACATGGATGAAAAGCCAAACTCACCACCGTTAAGTCAATTCTAACTTGTGATGAATTTCACCGGGTTTCTGACACCATAAATCTCTACGAGAGGAGACTGCCTCATCCTTCTCCCACAGAACAGTGGGTAGGTCTGAACTGCTGGCCTTTTGGTTAAATGTCCACCACTTAATCTAGAATTCCACCAGGGCTGTTCTTCCCTTGAGGGAGCCCAACAACCCCAATAAAGAAAATTTGGTTCTTCAAGCAACATGAGTGGGACACTTGGGAAGAGGCAGAACAGGAAGAGGGACCAGGCACTTTTGTCAGATCTAGTCATTGTCAGGGAGCTCTGGTGGCCTAAAGTCCTATGCTTTCAACCCAAAGGCAGGCAGTTCGAATGCACCACCATAGGCAATTCCTCCTGTGCTATTTACCGCCCCCGAAACTCCACTGGAGGAACAACTATGAATCAGTTTCCGCTTGATGGTTTATAACCACAGCAACAATCATGGGCAGGATCTGCTTAGGTGGCCTTGGCCTTCCTAGAGCACCAGGTAGGTACAAACTGCAGAGCAGCAGAGATACTCGAAGTGGTTGTCCTTTCTTTAAAGTTTCGTTCTAAAGGAGACCTGCAGATAAAACTTTACCTCTGGATTGTTGGTCTGCTAAAGAACTTCAGCTTTAGCATTTAGTCCAAAATAAATTCCTAACACTTGGAAAAATGTCTTAGATCACGCATTTCTTGTACTAAAAATTCTTTGTTGTTGATATAAAATTAATGTTTAACTGGATGCCTTATATTCTATCTGCCGACTCTTCTTCAACTGAGTAAGAAATTGACTTTTTCTGAATGTCAGTATTAAGTTCTTGATGCATTTAATTCTCACAAGACCATTGCTATCTATCTATACTTTACCCTCACGGCAATTGTGCCTCCAGCAAACAAGTAATTTATCTGAAGTCACAAAACTATAAAGTAATTGAGACAGGATATGAACTTGGAGTTTGCCGGATATAAAAACCCATGCTATCTCTTCTAATTATAAAAGTATTTCTCATTGTGGTATGGACCAATACTGCAGTGAGCCACTACAATGTATTTCAATAGAGTAGTTTATTTCTAATTGAATAAAAGTGAAGTGACTGTGGGGACTTGGAAAGACAGGATGATAAGAGACATAGATCGATGGTAATTAAATATATAAAATATAATGCATAAAACACAAAGTACATGTATGAAATATGATGTATGTGAATGATTGTCTAAAATAAGTACATGTATGAAACACTATGTACATGAATGCTTAAATACAAACCAATAATTTTTAAAAAAATAAATGTAAAGCTAGTAAAGAGAGGGGAAATTCTCCTAGCCACAGAATAATTAGAAGACATTTTTCCTACAGAATTGAAGCAAATAGGACTCTATCTTCCCAACCCATTGTTGTTCAGTCAATTCAGACTCTTCATGACTCCACAGCACAGAGTAGAACTACCTCATAGCTCCCAATGCTGTGAGTAATCTTTACAGAAATCAACTACCACATTCTCCTTCACTCTCTCTCTCTCCCCTCCCTCCTTTCCTCCCTCCCTTTCTCTCTCCCCCGCCCTGCAAAGTTCGAACAGCCAACCTTTTCTTTACTAGCCAAACAATTAACCACTGCATCACCAGAGCTCAACCACACCTTAAGAAACTCGCGTTCTAAAGCTACAGTTTATCCAAAGCAGTTTGACAGTGTCGCTGGACGTTTGTAGTAAAATATCGCCCTCTTCTGGATAAACGGGTATAATAGCATAGAGATACAGAGGACTTTAAAGTTGCCACAAGCTTTTTTGAAACATTAGAAATAAAGCTACCCTAAATCTATACCTAGGGAGCTCTGGTGGCGTGGAGGCAAGAAACTGTGCAGCAGTCTCGAAGGCTCCTGTCTTGAGTCCACCAGCTATTCTGTGAGAGAAAGATGGGAAATTTCCTCCAGTACAATTAATTACCAGCCTCTGAAAACCCATGAAGGTCAGATGTAGCTCAGTTCTGACTCGATGGTACACCATCACCACCACCACAACAAATCTATACCTACATCACAAAGCAGTTGTCCTAATAGAACAAGGGAACACTGTGTGTTTTAAAATACAGAAGAGTGTGTGCCAAGGATGTATGTTTGCTTCATTATCAATTCAATCTGTATGTTGAACAAATAATTCATGAAGGACTTTATGTAGAAGAATGTGGGTGGTATCTGGATTGAAGGAAAACTCATCAACAACATGCATTATGCAGATGACATAACCTTAGTTGCTGGAAGGGCAGGAGACCTGAAGCACTTGTTGCAGATGATCAAAGACTACAGCCTTCTATGTGGATTATATCTTAACATCAAGAAAACAAAGATCCTTACCACTGGGACAATGGGCAACCTCAAGATAAGTGGGGAAAGTATTCAAATTATCAATTATTTAATCTCATTTGGATCCCCAATCAATACCCGTGGTACCAGCAGTCAGAAGATAAGAAGATATATTGCTTTGGGCAAGTCCATTGGCAGGGACCTCTACAAAATAATGAATAACAATGATGTCAGTTATTCTAGTTATTCAGTTAGACTAGGGTGTGCCTGATTCAGGCCATGGTCTTTTTTAATCACTTGCTATGCATCTGACAGCTGGACAATGAATAAGGACAACAGAAGGGAAAAAAAAGAGTACTGAAATATTCCATGGACTGCCAAGAGAACAAGCAGATATGTCTTGGAAAACATGCAGACTGAGTGCTCCTTGGGGGGAAAGATGACACAGCTTCGTCTCTCTCATACTTTGGACATGTTCTAGGAGAGGTTATTTCTTGGCAAAGAATATCATGCTTGGAAGGGTGGAGAGTCTTGTTCATAGGGTCACTACGAGAGGTGCTTGACTTGATGGCACCTAACAACAACACGATGAAGCTGTCCACTCCTAGGTATGTAGCCTGCTATTGTTATGTGTCATTGAGGCAGAATGGACACATAGCTGACCCTCCAGAGGGTTTTCAGAGACTGTAAATTGCGTGGGAGGAAATTCCTTATCTTTCTCCTGCAGAGTAGCTGGTAGATTTGAACCACTTACATTTGGGTTGGCAGCAGAACTTTTTACCCACTAGGCTACCAGAGCTCCCTAGGTGTGTATCCAAGAGACAAAAATTAATCAATCAATTGATTAATTAATGGAAATATACACACCTATGATCATTGCTGCTTTCCTCAGCATAGTGAATGAATAAAAGGAAGTTTTCATCCAACAGATAGGCAAATTTTGGTGCACACATATAATGATGGTTTAGTAGGGAGCTCTGGTTGGTTTAGTGGTCAGCAGTTGCATTACTAATCCAAAGATCAGTGGTTCGAATCCACCAGCTGCTCTGCATGAGAAGAATGGGCAATCTCCTCCCCTGTGATTCACGGCCTGTGATAATCTGCTGGAAGGTCAGCCACGAGGCAGTTCTGACTTGAAAATACATAAAAACAACACAGAGATACCTTTAGTATGAGTTACGAGATACTGTGCTACTATAAAATCAGCTCATTGGATACAATAACGGGCAGATATGAAAGTGAAAAGAACAAAACAAAACCAAACTCGAAATTCATTGCCACCTCATCAGAGCCTCCTCACAGCTGACCTTCTTGCAGGTTTTGGGAGCTGTATATTGTGTGTGGGGAGACTGCCTGTCTTGCTTTCTCTTGTAGAGCTGTGGGTTGAGGTACCACTTCTGGGTTAGCAATGCAGCAGGCCACCAGAGCTGCTTCAGTCAAACATTGAGCCACGTTTCTACGAAGACAAGAATAGAAACCACTGTCATTGGCAGTTACCAGGGGAGAGATGTGGTGGGAAAGCACACTTTACATAGTTGTCGTTGTCATCGTTGTTGTCAGGTGCTGCTTAATCAAGTACAATCTCTAGTGACCCTGTGAACTACAGACCAGAATCTTATCCTATCCTGTGCCATCTTCATTAATTTTTTAATAAAATTTTTATTTTATACTGGTTTACATACAAAGGTTGTATACATTGATTTTTTACATCAGACCTTTCCCATTTCCTACCTACCCCTTCCTCTACTTATCAAATTGTTCAACCCTATAAATACTCCTCCCTGTCCCCCCCTTGGATCCTTATACACGTTTTACTAGTTATCTTTCACTTTCCACAATAATGGTCTTAACAGTGTTTGTCCTAACGGGGCTGAGTTAGTTCATTTAGCATCATGTTCTCCAGACCCTCCCAAGTT
>NW_006399779.1:7749335-7750077 GCF_000299155.1 Elephantulus edwardii | reverse complement strand
ACTGGGGAGGAGGGTAGAGAAAATGGTGCAGTAATGAAGGAATGAAAATCCAAAATCCCTGTAAATGTTCATTAAAACTAATAAAATTTAATAAAATTTAAAAAAAAGATAACTCTGTGGGGGGGAGGGGGGAGGGGTTTGTGCGGGGAGAAGGGTGCAACAATGAATGAATGGAATCCCAAAATCTCTGTAGATGTTCATTGAAATGAAAAATAAACAACCTAAATTAAAAAAAAGATAGCTCTGTCATAAATACCAGCAGCATTTTGGGAGGCTTATACATTCTAGGAATGTGTACTATTTTAAACTATTCATTATCTGTGTATCTTGTTCAAGGCATTCACAATTATTACCTACCCTTCTCTTTGATGAATAATTTATCAAATGCAAGCAACAAAGAATTCTGCTACAAAGTACCAGAAGAAGGTGCTAAAGAGCAAGGATGTCACTTTGAAGAGTAAAGCATGTCTGACTCAAACCATACTATTTTTTGGGAGGAAGCATCATAGTGCTTTCCAGAGTGGTTGTACCATTTTACACTTCCGCCAACAGTGATTAAGGGTTCCAATTTCTCCATAACCTTGTTAGCATTTGTTGTTTGCCATTCTGTTGAACTTTGCTATTGTTACTGGAGTGAGATGATATCTCATAGTTATTTTGATTTGCATTGCTTTTAGAGCTATAGATGTTAAATATTTCTTCATGTGTTTGTTCACCATCTGAATGTCTTCTTTGGTGAAAT
>NW_006399779.1:7745116-7749235 GCF_000299155.1 Elephantulus edwardii | reverse complement strand
TGACCCTGTGAACTACAGACCAGAATCTTATCCTATCCTGTGCCATCTTCATTAATTTTTTAATAAAATTTTTATTTTATACTGGTTTACATACAAAGGTTGTATACATTGATTTTTTACATCAGACCTTTCCCATTTCCTACCTACCCCTTCCTCTACTTATCAAATTGTTCAACCCTATAAATACTCCTCCCTGTCCCCCCCTTGGATCCTTATACACGTTTTACTAGTTATCTTTCACTTTCCACAATAATGGTCTTAACAGTGTTTGTCCTAACGGGGCTGAGTTAGTTCATTTAGCATCATGTTCTCCAGACCCTCCCAAGTTGGGTAGTGATTTTCGCAATCATTGCTCCTGAATGCTGTGTAGTAGTCATCATTTCTGACACACGTAAGCCCATTGCTGCCATCAACCTGTCAATCCATCTTATTGAGGGTCTTCTCTTTTTAGCTGACACTCCACCCCTCAAAGCATGATGTCCCTTTCCAAGAAATAGCCGTTCCTAGCAACATGTCCAAAGTATGAGAGATGAAGCTTTGCCATTCTTGCCTCCAAGGCAAAAACAGAAAAATGATAAAAGTTGTTTCATGGAGAACCGTGGTGGCACTTTGTGTTACCAACCAAAAGGTCAGAGGTTTGGCTCTACTAGTCACTCTGCGGAGGGAGCTTTAGTGGTCTAGTGGGAAGGAATTGTGCTGGTAACCTAAAGGTACGATGTTCAAATCCATCAACTGTTCTGCGGGAGAATGATGAGCAGTCTCCTTCCATGGGATTAACTATCTCTGAAAACCCAACGGTGAGTCAGCTTAGTTCTGACACAATAACAACACTCTGGAAGAGAGACGAGGCAGCCTTGTCCCACAAAGATTTACAGCCTCAGTGACCTGCTGCAAGCTGGCCGTGAGTCTGAACAGACTCAAGAGCAGTGTGTTTTGCTTTGGTATGTAACGGAGGGAGTAGAGCAGTATATTCAGTTTTGTATATCTCGGCTGGCATTTATGTCACAAGTCTGTCACAACTGTCAATTAACTTCATAGTATAAATTATTTTTAAGTCCCAAACACAGAAGCCAGCAGTAGATAAGCAAAAAGGTATATAAAATAGTTGTTTCCTCCCTTCACTCCAGGTGTCCCACTTTACTTTTACTGATGTTTTGGCTAATAGTGAAGACTTCTGAAACCAATGAACGTCAAAATGCATTCAAACTTCAGGGCTGTATAGTTTTAAAAAGAAACCAGTGATATGCCCACAAGGGAGCTTTGGAGAAGAGCCTGCACAAATATGCAGCCCTATTAAACTTGTACCAAAAATAAACTATACTTTGTTTCATCTGATTTCAAATTTTAAAAAAAGAAAGGTTTAAGAATTCACCAGTTATACTAAAACATCAGAAAAGGTTAAAGCCTATCAATATCTTTTATATAAATGAGTAACAATTTCCAACTTTAAAAAATACTACCAAATATCAAAAACTCATTAAGCATTTGATAGTTTTGGATACTTACAACTGGAAGGTTTGTTTTGGAACTGTTAAACTAGAGATGTTCCTTTTTCTCTAGTCATAATTACTGTCTCATATTCCCTCTCCATGACACAGGCTGTGTTGTCTAAAGGCAGGAGGGAAGAACCAGAGCTGTTGATACTTAAATTTAACATTGCCAGCAAGATACAAGGTGAACAGAATCTTATTTGTAGAAAAAGAAGATGACTTTAAGACTTATTTATGAAGCTCAAAGAGTAAATCCTTCAGTATGGATCCTATTTTAACATGAAGAGAACAGAAATCCTCACAACTGGACCACTAAGTAACTTTATGATAAGTGAAGAAAAGATTAAAGTTGTCATGGATTTCATTTTACTTGACTCCACAATCAACATGCATGGAAGCAATAGTCAAGAAATCATATGACTTACTGCACTGGGCAAATCTTCTGTCAAGGGTTTCCTAAGTTTGAAGTTTATATGATGCAAGCCAGGATATTTTCAATTGTGTGTTAAGTTGAATAGAAAGCAATAAGGAACAAATAAGGAAGCCTGAAAAAGAATTGATGCCTTCAAATTGTGATAACGGTGAAGAATATTGAATACACAGTCACCAAACCTCCTTGTCGACTATACCAGGGGTGGTCAAAAGAACAAACAAATCTATCTTAGAAGAAGTACAGCCAGAGTGTCCTTTAGAAGCAAGGATACTAAGCCTTTGTCTCACATTCTTTGGGCATGTTATCAGGAGAGATCAGTTCCTGGAGGACAACATGCTTGGCAAAGCTGAAGGCCAGAAAAGGAGAGAAAGACCCTCAAAATGAGATGGACTCACACAGTCACTATAATTATGAGCTTAAAAATGATGAGAAATGGGGTGCGATTGGGGGGGTTTTGTTCCATAGTATATACAATTACTGTGAGTGGGAACTCACTCTGCGGTACCTAACAACAAGAAGAAGCAATGTATGACAAATTAGCAAATTTGATGCATTGAAAAACAACTAGACACCTAATTCATTCAGACTAAAATATTAACATTTTCTAATCATTAACACGGTACGGGGTTCTAGTCCTGAAATGCAGAATTACAGAATATATACTTCAAATGTTTGCCCAATTTTTAAAACATTATTTAAAAGTGAGCAACCTCAGTCAAAACAACAACAACCAATAACTGATTTCATTGCAAGCCTCCAATTTTCATTTTAGAATTTAATAATTTCACGGCAAACTACTGCAAGTGTCTTTTAAAGGAGGCTAGGTTGCGGTCCATAGAGAGTCTGTCATGATTTGGAGGGGCAAGGAAGGATTGATTATGGATCAGATTATGGATCATACCAAGGGGATGTATGTTTTATCAGGTCATTTTACCCTTGGATTTCGGTTTGTTGTACTGTGGTGCCTTTCATCCTTCTGTGATGCTGGAAGCTACGCCATTGATATTTAAAATAACATCAGGGCCACCTGATTTTAGCAAAACTTCCCGATTAAGACAGACTTGAAAGCAGGATTGGCAAATCATGTCTGAAGTAACTAGGCCATTAAACTTCATGAGTAGTAGCCAAACACGATCCTTTATAGTTCTAAAAGATGAAGCCCTCAATTTGGAAGCCACTTAAAATACAACTGGAGAGAAGTGGCCTTATTAAAGTAGAATGCACCCTAATGACATTGATGGAGTAAAGCTTTTAGAGTCTTCATTTACTGATAGATCTCCATCTGCTGATGTGATTCAAAATGAGAAGCAATAGCTGCAAACATCCATTAATAATAACCGGATCACGAATGCATGCAATATGAATCCAGTATGAAATGGGAAGCTGTCAAATAAATGGAGTGTGCACAAATTGAAATGCTAAGCATTGGTGAGGGAGCACTGGTGGCCTAATGTGCATTGAGGTGTGTTGCCAAGCCAAAGGCAAGCAGTTCTGATCTACCAGCTGCTCTGAGGGAGAAAACTGGACAATCTTCTCTTGTGGGATTTTAAAACCTCCAAAAAAGTGTGGGAGGGTCATTTATGAATTGCTTCTGATTCAGTGCAATAAATTGAGTTACTGTGGTATTAGTGAGCTGAAATAAACTTATATTGGACATTTTGAATTAGATGGTGGTCTAGTGGTAAGAAGCTGTGCTGCAATCCCAAAGGCATGCAGTTCGAATCCACCAGCTGCTCCATGGCTAGAGGATGGACAGCCTTTCCCCATGTAATTAATTGCCTCTGAAAATCTGCTGGAGGGTCATCTACAACCACCATCACCACCACCACCACCACAAGGCTGTATATTAAAATTAGCATTATATTCATCATCAAAAGGAGAATTTCAAGGTAAGTCCTGAATACTGTCAGCCATAGGATATCTATATCCATACAGGAAAGACTTAGTAGTTCTACTATTTAAAATCTACATATCAACCATCAAAGCCAAAGTAGAAAAATAGATGTTTCTACCAACTTTTGAAATCTGAAAGTGCTTGTTGTTGTTGTTGTTATGTGCCGTCGAGTCACTTGTGACTCACAGCGACCCTATGTACAACAGCCCTAAACTCTGCTCTATCCCTTGCCAATCCTATTGTCTCTGACACACCTACCCCCATTACCCCAGTGACTGAATCAATCCATCTCATCGAAGGTC
>NW_006399779.1:7735583-7742458 GCF_000299155.1 Elephantulus edwardii | reverse complement strand
CACTACTGGGAATATTTCCTGAAGAAACCAGAACTACCACCCAAGCAGATACATGCACACCCATGTTCATTGAGCATTGTTCACAACAGCAAAGAGAAGGAAGCAACCCAAGTGCCCATCAACAAATGAATGGATAGAGAAGCTGAGTATATTCACACAATGAAATACTATGCAGCACTGAAAAAGAAAGAACTCATAAAATATTATACATTATTATTATTATTATGACATTATGAGAAATGGAATATCTCAGTCACAAAAGGACAAATACTGCATGCCACTGTTAAAAACAGGACAGACATGGAGTTTTGAGGGAAACAAAGAAAAGAGGGGATAAACAATGAACACTGCATTTAAATAGATGAGGGAAAGAACTGTCTAAAAGAAATATATGATTAGGTATTATTTGCATGACAACAGTCCAGAATAAGAGGTGCATAGCAAAGAGAACTGGGAGGCGAGGGGGTGGGGTGTGAGGAATCTATGCAACAACGAAAGACTCTTTTTAAAAAGAAAAGTGAACTGGGGCGGGTAGGGAGGAAAATGAATAAACGCAAATCCAAATTTCCTGTAAACTTTTGTTAAAATATCAATGCAAAATATTTTTTATAATCCATGGTATTTCCCATTGATTCATATACATGTGAAAGCTGGACAATGAGTAAGGAAGATCTTAAGAATATGTGATGCTTTAAAATTGAAATGTTGCTGAAGATTACTGAAGATAGCATGGACTACCAGTATAACAAACTTGTTTCAGAAGAAATACAACCAGAAAGTTCCTTAGAAGCAAGGATCACATCAACTAGAATATTTAGAGCATGTTATCATGAGGGCTGATCCTGGAGAAGGGTATTATGCTTGGTAAAGTAGAGGATAACTTTTTTAAAAAAAAAAGAGGAAGACTCTCAACAAGGATGGACACATCAGCTGCAACAATGGGCTTCAAGGAAAGGGACCGCTGTGAGGATGACCCGGAATGAGGTGATGTCATATGTACAGGGTCACTATGAATTGCAATCAAGCCCTTGACTTCTGATGTTTTTTACCTTTGGGTGAGTAGAGTTGTTGTTGTCTACCATTGAGTTGATTTCAACCCAGAAGTACAGTCACCTACAATAGAACAGAACTGGCCAGTGTGATTCGCTAGGTTGTAATCTTTACGTGAGTGTATAACCAAGTCTGTTTTTCTCTACGGTGAACATTTAATGGCTAATCCAGCACAAACATGATTCGATTGGCTCATTTAACTAAGACATTTGGGGTTGGATTTGGACATAAATAGGTTCAGGTTCTTAAATCCTATCTTTAATACTTCATCTTGGCCTTTGGATTTTGCTTCCATCTTAATTTTCATTCTAATGAAGCAGTTTTTCCTTAATAAAGTAATAAAGAGATTAAGCACCAATGGGCCTCAAATCTACAAAGCCTGAGGACCTCTTTGGAAAGCAACCTGGATACTGCTTGTTAACTTTGATTGACCTGCCTTTACACATGTTTTTCCACTGGCCTTTTGAGTTCACTCAAATCATTCACTTAGTCTCTGAAGACACTGCTGTCTCAAAAGGCCAGGCCTAGAGCCACCCCTGGAGCCTGAGGTAAGACCAGCCTCATCTAAGTAAATTACAAAGATTAGGAGTGCAACCAGCAAATTGTAGTATTAATAGTACGATGTTTTTGAGGTGTTGGTAAATGAGTTCCAACTTGGGTAACCTCACCTGTGCAGAGCAAATCTGCTCCATTAGGTTTTAGGATTATGACCTTTCGGAAGCAGATTGTTGGGCCTGTTTTCTGAGGCACTTACTCAGTGGCTCAAACCACCCATCTTCCAGCTAGTAGTAAACACTTAACCTTTTGCATCATCCTGGGACTCCAGGCCAGTATCACAGGGAGAATGATACTAAGGGCCAATGAGGTTTACTTGGAATAGTAAAAAATAAAATTAAAACAAACCTAAAGATCTTCTTTCAAGGAAGAATCAAATAACTAAAAGAGTAAAAAGATTGAGCCCACCAACTCAACGAAGACCAGACATAGAAAAGGGTTTATTATATTTCCTGGGACTTAACTGGGAAGAAATAGTTATCCATTTGACTTGACTTCTTAGTCATTCCCATGCTGGATAAAACATGAAATCATACAATGGGGTGTTGTTAAGTGACACCAAGTCGACGACGACTCCTGGTAATGTTATGAACAACAGTTCTATCCTGTGCCATCCTAACAATTGTTACAGTCCTCATGCCGGTCCATCTTGTTGAGGGGCTTTCTCTCTTTCCCAGCCCCTCTACTTTCCTCGGCTTGGTGTCTTTTCCAAGAACGGGCTTCTCCTGACAACATGCCCCGTGAGGTCTAAGGAAACATTCATACCTTTTGGTGCTCCACAGTTGATTCCAAAGTGCACCCAGGATTTTGAACTTCTAGTGGAGGACAAGGAGCTCTGGTGGCATAATCCACAAGGAGTTGATCTGCTCATCCAAAGACAGCACCTTTCTGGTGGTTAAAATTCAACAGCTGCTCTGAGGGAGAAAGACAGGCAATCTCCTTCCATGCTATTTATAGCCTCCAAAAACCTCCTGGAGGGTTAGCTTTGAGTTGATTCCAATTTGATGGCAATGACTTCAAGTTTGAGGTCGAGGGCAGCAGTTCTTAAAATGCAGTTTCTAGACTGGCAAATCTATGTCACTCAAGAGTGTGCTTAGAAATGTAAATGCCCTGGCCCACTGTTCAGAATTTGTCCAAGGACACAAAACCAAGCCAAGAAGGACCATGAGTTCTCCAGCCTCTATTCTCTTAACTAAAAGGGCAGTTTTATTTAAAAAGTTACTTTAGATGAAAGGACTAACTTCTCATCTACATTTCTCCAAGTAATAGGAAATCTGTTCCAAGGATGCATTAAAAGAAAAGAGAAGTGTTCCTTTCTTATCACATCCTCTGCTCTGGGCAGCAAGTAATAAATGTTGGAGAGGATGTAGTGAGAAAGGAATTGTTATACATTGTCGGTGGGATTGTAAAATGGTACAGCCATTCTGGAAGGCAGTCTGGCACTTCCTCCAAAAAAGCTGAACATAGAAATTCCATATGGCCCAGCTATTCCACTGTTTGGAATATATACACCCTGAGAAAATAAGAACTGAGGCACAAAAGGAGATTTGAATACCAATGTTCATAGTAGGATTATCCACCATTTCAAGAACAGAGAAACAGCCCAAATGTCCAACAACAAATGAATGGACTGAAAAATTATGGTACATTCACACAATGGAATATTATGTAGCACGCAGGAGCAATGATTTTGTAAATTATTGCCTAACTTGGAAGGGAATGTAGAACATTATGCTGAGTAAACTAACTCAGTCCTACAAGGATAAATATTGTATAAAACCATTATTGTAGAATGAGTATAAAGATCCAAGAGTGGTGGGAGAGGCTGGAAGCAGGATGAAGATTGTAGGGTGGAAGGGGTTGTACAATTTGATGGGGAAGAGAGTGAGGGAAATGGAAAGTATTTGTTCTCTAAAACATGTGTTTTAATTTTATAGATAAACTAGTGTAAAATGAATATATATACACACACATATATGAAAAAGCTAGACTGTGTGACTTGAGCTTCCTTGAGTCTGAATTACATTCATGATCTGAGCGCTGACAGCAGCCCTGGTAATTCAGTGGTTACTGCAGCAGTTGTTAATGTTCAAGTGACTAGGGACAGAACTCTAATGTTCCATTATAGAGCCTTGTTTTGTCTTTTCATCTTATACAAATGTACTGAATTCCTTCCTCTCCTTTTATCCTTTGTTACAATGCCTGGGGTGATCAAATTGGCTCAGCTGATGCAAATAGTTGGAGCAGTGCTTTCTTGAGTTTCTAGGTGAGATAAAGCCTAGCTTTCCTGAAGACATCTTCTGCCAAACTTAATCAGATGGACGTACGTGAAAACAAAATCCAGAACACAGTTGCACAGTTTAAGAATCTCTGAGGGCCACTTTTCCCAAAGATTTGAGGAGCCTTCAGCATGGGCCGAATGTATGCTAAATAGTGTGACTTAGTCTCTGAGTGATTTTTTTTAATGATTTTTAAATCTATGGGGAGTTTTTTGTTTGTGGTTTTGGGGTTTTTTTTACACAATAGGGCTTCAGGAAGAAAGAAACATTGGTTCAACTATACACCTTGTGGAGTACAGCTAAATACTTTTAACAGTACAATGAAAAGTGAAAGTATTTCTCAAATATTTTCTGTAGGAAAGTCTAGCTTGATATATCAGATTAGGACATCATGCTTAGGAGGGTAGAGGGACAGTGCAAGAGAGGTAGACTCTCAATGAGATAGATTAATTCCAGCAACTAGGGTAATGGGATTAGGTGTGCCAGAGACAATAAGGCTGGTACAGGATAGAGCAGGGTTCAGAGCTGCTATAATTAGGGTCACTGTGAGTGGCAAGTGGCTCGACAGAACATAACAACAACGAGGAAAATTATTTGAGAAAAAAAGATTAATCCATTTATGTGTGATCATCAAATCATAAACTATTTTATACATAAACTTTCTTTGCATTGCCATATTCACTAAGTCACTTAAAATAGCTTGTTGACATTTTTAAAAATCTCACATAATAAAAACAAAAGAAAATCCTCGAGTGATTTTCCTCTAGATGAGTTCAAATTAGTACTCTGAACTCGCTTTTAATAAAAATATCTGCTCTTACTCAATTAAAACCGAAAAATAGGAGTAGTCTAATCTAAATCAAAAGGCTAATCTCTGGGCAAGACATGTGATGATTATTTTAAAACTTTAATAATGCCACAATTCACTGGACGTTTCTGCATAATTTTAACTCTTAATGCCATAAACAATTTATACTCAGAGACTTAAAGAAGAGGCTACTGTTGCCACTGTTGTTAGGTGCAACTGAGTCAACTCCAACTCACAGCAGCCTTAAGAAAGACAGATCTAAATGATACTCAAGCCTGCGCTATCCTAACAAACTCAATGTGCACAAGCCCATTGTTGCAGTCACTATGTCAAAATCCATCTCGTTCAAAGTCTTGTTTTGCTCCCCCTCTAATTTTTCCAAGAATCACGTCTTTCTCAAGGGACACTTTTACCTTATGGAACCAAATAATGAACTTAATTTTAAATATAAATAAATAAATACTAAATTTAAAAATTTGGGCCGTTGTGTTGTTAAGTGTAGTTGAGTCACTTGCAACTTCTACTGATCCTATGTACAACAGCTCTGAACCCTGCTCTATCCTGAGCCAACCTCATCATCTCTGACCTACCCCTATTACCCCAGTCACTGAGTCAATCCATCTCATCAAGGGTCTTCCTCTCTTGGTACTTTCCCTCCATCCTCCTAAGCATGACGTCCCTCTCCAAGGACCAGTCCCTCCTTGCAACATGCCCCAAATATGTCATATGAAATCTAAGAGTGCTTGCCTCCAAGCAGCAGCCTGGCTTCACTCCCTCCAGGACGACCCTGTTTGTTCTCTTTGCAGTCCATGGTTGTTCATTCAATAGTCTTTCCCAGCACCAAAGGTCAAAGGCATCAATTCTCCTACATCTCTAGTCATTGTCCAGCTTTCTTATGCATAGCTAGTAATTGCAAAGACCATGGCCTAAGTCAGATGCATCTTAGTCTCGTTGCTCTTCAGTACTCTGGCAAGGCCTCTTATAGCAGATTTTCCCAATGCAATTTGTCTTTTGATTTCCTCCTGTTTGCTGGTACCAAGAGTGTTGACTGTATAGGCAAGCAAACTAAAGCTGTTAACAATTTCAATCTCTTCACCGTCTTTCATGATGCTGTCAATTGGCCCAGTGGTAAGAATCTTTGTTTTCTTGATGTTGAGCTTCAATTCATATTTAAGGCTGTAGTTCTTGACCTTCTGCAGCAAATGCTTCAGGCCCTCCTCAGTTTCAGCAGGTAAGGTTGTGTCATCTGCATAACACTGGTTGTTGATGAGTCTTCCTATTCTTTCTTATGCCACATTCCTCCTCACAGTGTCCAGCCTTCTGGATGATCTGTTCCACATATAGACTGAAAAGGTATGGAGATAGGATACATGCTGGCATACACATTTCCTGATTTTTATTTCCTTGCTCTCTTTTAAGCACTGCCTCCTGGTCCAAGTATGGACTTCACGTAAGTACAATCATGTATTGTGGGATTCCCATTCTCAGTTACCCACAGTTTGTTGTGATCACACAGTCAAATGCCTTTGCACAGTCAATGAAACACAGATAGAAATTGCAAATTTATCCTTTTGTTAAATATTAATGTCTTTGATTGCAAAGGACCCCTTAGAGCTAATGTTTTTATGTGGAAATTTCAGGCTTCTTCATTCTTGGTTTTATATAAGAAAAAGTCTCACATGCTAAGACAAAGATTCTGGCTTGAGGAAATGCCTGCCTTATACTTTACATTTTAAAGTAAAAAGTGCTTTCACCTTAAAATGTACCTCTTAAAAGATCTGAGCTTTTTTTAAAAGTATCATCTAGCAACCCATACCTACTTAACTCCTTTTGTCATCTCAATTAACTTGAAGTTGGGAAGTTTGGAAAGTTTTGGTAATTTTAATAAAGGTTTGCATTATAGTGTTTATAAATGCATTTATACCAAAATAATAGTCTATATAAATGAAGTAATTTTGTGACAAAAATATATATGTTTTCTTCTTTTTGTGACTATTATCTAGAGAACAGAAAATGGGACATAGGGGCACTGGGCCATAAATGTCTCTCAGAAAGGGCCAGAGGGAGTAAAACTAGCACAGTCCCTCACTGCCCCAGAGAATAAAGCAGATAAAGAGCCCATTGCCCAGTTCCATGGTGCTTCTAGAACCATAAACAGCTAGAGGTTCTTCATATAGTCATTG
>NW_006399779.1:7734225-7735483 GCF_000299155.1 Elephantulus edwardii | reverse complement strand
TCTTCTTCTCCTGTGCTCTCCCTCCACCCTCCCAAGCATGACATCCCTCTCCAAGGACTGATCCCACCTTGCAACATGTCCAAAGTATGTCAGACAGAGCTTCAGAATCCTTGCCTCCAAGGAGCAGCCTGGCTTCTTAAAATTAAGATGCATTGAGAGATATCAATTGGTGATTGAAATGAAAAATTTGAAAACAAAGAAGGATTGATGGTGGAAGAACAAAGCCTTGCGGATAGAAATGAAGTCAGAGATGATACGATAGAATTTGGTACAACCAATAACTTACTCACTGAAAATACCTTTTCAAAACAGCATAAATGGCTACTATACACGAAGACCTCATCAAATGGTACACTCAGGAATCTAATCGACTACATCAGTGGAAAAAAGCTATGGAGATGTTCTATCTCCTCACGCAGAACAATGCAAATTCAAATTCAAGCTAAACATAGTGAAAACACATCTATGAGAGCCAAAATAAGACCTTGCAAATATCCCACCTTCACTGGACACTATTTGAAGAACAGATAAAATGTATTGCCAGTATGGGTTACATTGCAGTACAAATAAAGCCAAAATCTTCATAACTGTACCAATAAACACCACCATGATAAACGGAGGGGAAAATGCAAATTGTCAAGGATTTAATTTTACTTGAATCCACAATCAATGACCAATAAAAGCAGCACTAAACAAAGCAAATTACAATTAAAAACTCAGCTACAAAGTAGTTGGGCGTTTCTTTAAAAAGCTGAACATGGAAATTCCATATGACCCGGATATTTCAGTGCTTGGAATACACCTTAAGAAAAGAACTGAAGCACAAACGGAGACTTGTACATCAATGTTCATAGCAGTGTTATTCACCATAACAAGAATGTAGAAACAGCCCAGATGTCTAACCACAAGCAAATGGATTGAGAAATTATGGTACATTCACACAATGGAATACCATGTACCATGCAGGACCAATGCTTTTATAAATTATCACCTAACTTGGGAGGGACTGGAGAGCATTATGCTAAGTGACCTCAGTTCCATAAGGACATATCCTGCTTACGACCATTATTGTAGAACGTGTATGAGGATCCAAGCAGAAGGGTGAGGATGGCAGTGTGTGTGTGTGTGTGTGTGTGTGTGTGTGTGTGTGTGTGTAGGGTTAATCATAGGGTCGCAAAAATTTGATGGGTGGAGGGAGGGGTGAGTAGAGGAAATGAGATCTGGTGTGGAAAATAATGTATATGAACTTTGTTAAGTA
>NW_006399779.1:7727460-7729820 GCF_000299155.1 Elephantulus edwardii | reverse complement strand
CTTCAGGCCCTCCTCAGTTTCAGCAGGTAAGGTTGTGTCATCTGCATAACACTGGTTGTTGATGAGTCTTCCTATTCTTTCTTATGCCACATTCCTCCTCACAGTGTCCAGCCTTCTGGATGATCTGTTCCACATATAGACTGAAAAGGTATGGAGATAGGATACATGCTGGCATACACATTTCCTGATTTTTATTTCCTTGCTCTCTTTTAAGCACTGCCTCCTGGTCCAAGTATGGACTTCACGTAAGTACAATCATGTATTGTGGGATTCCCATTCTCAGTTACCCACAGTTTGTTGTGATCACACAGTCAAATGCCTTTGCACAGTCAATGAAACACAGATAGAAATTGCAAATTTATCCTTTTGTTAAATATTAATGTCTTTGATTGCAAAGGACCCCTTAGAGCTAATGTTTTTATGTGGAAATTTCAGGCTTCTTCATTCTTGGTTTTATATAAGAAAAAGTCTCACATGCTAAGACAAAGATTCTGGCTTGAGGAAATGCCTGCCTTATACTTTACATTTTAAAGTAAAAAGTGCTTTCACCTTAAAATGTACCTCTTAAAAGATCTGAGCTTTTTTTAAAAGTATCATCTAGCAACCCATACCTACTTAACTCCTTTTGTCATCTCAATTAACTTGAAGTTGGGAAGTTTGGAAAGTTTTGGTAATTTTAATAAAGGTTTGCATTATAGTGTTTATAAATGCATTTATACCAAAATAATAGTCTATATAAATGAAGTAATTTTGTGACAAAAATATATATGTTTTCTTCTTTTTGTGACTATTATCTAGAGAACAGAAAATGGGACATAGGGGCACTGGGCCATAAATGTCTCTCAGAAAGGGCCAGAGGGAGTAAAACTAGCACAGTCCCTCACTGCCCCAGAGAATAAAGCAGATAAAGAGCCCATTGCCCAGTTCCATGGTGCTTCTAGAACCATAAACAGCTAGAGGTTCTTCATATAGTCATTGCTAACTCAGACTCACAGTTGTGGTACTGAGAATGGGTTTTATTAGGGAAGTAAATTTGAGAGTGGAGAAGGCAAAGAATATTACCCAATAAAAGTTCAGGTTTTAGCCCAAGTTCCAAGACATACTTCCTCAATTAGTTCAAGCACTTCTTTCATTTCAGCAGTCAAATCCAAATCATCCAGCAAGGTTTACGTCAGAGCAGTTATAAATCAGCTTCTCTTTCAAGCACCTGGCAAGAACAGCAAAACCCTTCAACTTTATCTCAGGGTACCTCTTCTTCCACTTTGCCACAGTTTCTCCACAAACAGCGCCACAGTCTTTCGACCACCAGGATCTTGTTCCAGTCTTCCTCAAGTCTTACTATCCCCAAGTCTTGCTGCCCAGTGTGGGAAGCACTCTTTGTTTTATCTTAGTTCCACAGCTGCTGCTATTTGCAAGACTATGTGTCTTCAGTTAAGGTAACTGGAGACCAGCGGAGCCAAACTGTAATGGTTAGAAAAAGCCAACTTTCAGGCTAACACTGCAAGTCAGAATCAATCCATATCTTACCTTCCAGTAGATGTTCAGGGGCATTAAATCACACAGGAAGAGAATGCCCATTCTTCTACCATGGAGCAACTGGTGCATCTGAACTGTGTGCCTTGGGATTGTAGTGCAGTGTCATACCACTTGACCAGTTGAGCTCCCTGTATTATCTTACAGTGGCATGAAGTAAGAAAAGTTCTTCATGATTATTTCATAACAAAATCAATCAGTATGGCTTCAAGAAGAAATATACCCAGAGAAAATGAGAAGTGAGACACAAAAGATTTGTAAACCAGTGTTCATAGCAGCATTATTCACCATCACAAGAACATGGAAACAGCCCAAATGTCTAACCACAACCAAAAGGATTGACAAATTATGGTAAATTCACATGACGGAAATATTATGTAGCATGCAGGAGAAATGAATTTGTAAATTATTATCTAACCAGGGAGAGAGGGGGAGCACTATGCTCCGTGAACTCAGTCATATAAAGACAAATACTGTAAAAGACCATTATTGTAAAATGAGTATTAGGACCGAAGAGGGGTGGAGGGTGTTAGCAGAGGGGTGAGGATGGGTGAGGGGATGAGTAGTTAATCATAGGATCACATAATTCGATGGAAAGAGGGAGGAGTGTGTGAAGCAAATGGGAAAGGGCTGGTGGGTGTGAAAAACAATTTCTATGAGCTTTGTAAATAAACCAGTATTAATTTTTTTTAAAAAAAGACTTCCTAAGTTTAACATTTATATGATGCAAGCCAAGATATTTTCAATTGCATGCCAAGTTGAATAGGAAGGAATAAAAAATAAGGAAGCTGTCAGGTGTACAGCAAATGATTGAAAAGATCACGGCC
>NW_006399779.1:7725647-7726675 GCF_000299155.1 Elephantulus edwardii | reverse complement strand
TTGTTCACTATACAGATTGAATAGTTATAAAGAAAGGATAAAGCCCTGACATACACCTTTCATGATTTTAGACCATGTAGTTTTGCTATGTGTAGTTCCAACAGCTTCTTCATTTAGATAATGATTTCATTTGAGCACAAGGTGGTTTTTTTTGGTCTCATTTTTCTCAATATTACTCATAGTTATTTATGATCCACACAGTAAATTATCTTTGCATAGTCAATAAACTACAAATAGACATTCTTCTGGTATTCCCTGCTTTCAGACAAGATCTATCTGACATCAGCAACGACATCCCTGATTCCACAGCTTCTTTTAAACTCAGCTTTATCTTCCGGCACTTCTCTGCCAATTTACTATTCTAGCAATTTTTGGATGATCTTCACCTCTTTACCAATATTTTGCTTGCATATTATATTAGTGATATTTTTCAGTAACTTTCACATTCTATTGGATTACACTTCTTGTGAATGTGAACAAATATGAACCATGGGAATGGAAATAAATGGGAACCAATCAGTTGGCCAGGCAGCTATCTTCCAAATTTCCTGACACGGGCTGAGGAGCACTTCCAGGATTGTATCTGTTAGTTGAAACATGCCAATTAGTATCCCATTGATTTCCGGGACCTTATTTTTTTTTCCATCTCATAAGAGTTAATTAAATACTTTCAAAATGCACTTAAAGCTGTAGTATCACTAATCAACCTGAACTAATAATCTGCTTTATCTGGTAAGTTTTTTTGTTGTTCAGTTTAGACAGTTTAATTATCTTGACAAACATGGCTAATCCTCACAACTGGGCCATTACAAATTATCTAAAATGTGAGAGTATATACTTTAATAGAGAAATCTGTTATGCAGGCACATAGATCAATGGAATAGAATTGAGAACCCAAAAATTAATCCATCTATCCACAGTTAACTGTTATTCAACAAGAAAACCAAACCTAGCAAATGGGGAAAATAACAACCTCTTCAACAAATGGTGCTGACAAAAAGCGGAAGAAGGGCGAGGGCGACGCAGCG
>NW_006399779.1:7714709-7724786 GCF_000299155.1 Elephantulus edwardii | reverse complement strand
ACCATTGCAAGAACATGGAAACAGCCTAAATGTCCAACCAAATGTCCAAATGGAATGGATTGAGAAACTGTAGTACATTCACTTGATGGAATACTATGCAGCTTACAGGAGCAATAATTTCAAATTACTACATAACTTGGGAAGGACTGGAGTGCATGATGCTAAATGAACTCACTCGGTCTCCTAAAGACAAACATTGTGTAACACCATTTTTGTAAAAACAGTAAGATTAACTAGTAAATCAGGCATCAGGATCCAAGTGGGGGAGGGTAGGAGCAGAAGGAAGAGGATGGGCAGGGAGTAATCACAGGGTCTCACAATTTGATGGGTAGTGAAGGCTGGGTAAAGGAAATGGGGAAAAATGTATATGAACTTTGTAAGCAAATCAGTATAAAATTAACAATTTACTTAAAAAAGGAAAAAGGGGGGGAGGGATTGTATAACAATGAAAGAATTTTACTTTCCAAAGAGAAGATCAGATTGGGGGGAGGGGTGGGCAGAGGGAAAAGTGCATCAATGAATGAATGGAAACCCTAAGTTTCTGTAACCTTTCATTAAAAATTAATAAAACAATTAAAAAATCTGTTACACCTTTCAAACTAAGTGTCCAATAACAGGTTTAGTGATTCTAACAGATAAAATAGATTTCTCCAGATCCTTGTGTTTTGTAAAAGTGAAAAGAAATCCAGAAGTACTTATGTACATATCTGTATCCTGTTATTTTTAGATAATAAATATGAACACATTTGACTATTATTGGGCAACATTTAAGAATGCTAAGGAGAGAAGTCATTCTACTGTGCAGATATCTTAAAAATATCCCTCTTCAGCATGCATTTACATAACCACTAGTGTTCAGTTTAATTTAGAGATTTAACAGAGCTGCAGCAACAGTTTATTTTCATGAAAATACCAGTAGATGTCAGCAAAAACTAAGGTAAAGACATGAGTTTTGCACAAGGACAAAAAGCTATTTCTAGCAGAGTTACCATGATATAAGTAGAAAATCTCTAATCACAAAAGCTTAGCCCAGATTTTTTTTGTTTTATACATTCTGACTCAAATAGTAATTACCTTTTTGGTAATGAGGGAACATAGAGTGATCTGTTTTTTTAGGATAGTGATGGCTCTTTCTTTTTTTATTTTTTTAATAATTTTAATGAGCATTTACAGAGATTTTGGATTTCCATTCATTCATTGCTGCACTTCTCTCCCCTCCCCCCCAGCCCTTTCCCCCTCCCCCCAGTTCACTCCTCTCTTTCAAACGTAAAACACTCCTTCCCTTGTACACAATGCACCCCTCCCACTGCCCCAAGTGCATTCCACTATGCAACCTTAATTGTGGACTCTTGTGATAACCATAAGACCTTATCATACACCGCTTTTAAATTATTCACTCCCTCATCTGTTTCAGTGCAGTATACACAATTTATCCAGTTTTTCTCAGTCTTACCCCAACCCTGATATGAGTCCCATTTTACAACAGTGGCACCATGCAATATTTGTCCTTTTGCATCTGAGATATTTCACTCAGCGTAATGTCCTCCAGGCGGTGATAGCTCTTTCAAAGGAGTAAAACTTCTATCATGGTTTTACTTATAAAACTATCTTACTTGAAAAAAAACATAAACATTTTCTCATTAAGAATGTCATACAGCTTATAGAACAATTCATATTACCTAAACACTCAAATTCTGGGATCTGAGGGTATTTGTGAGTATATACATACACACCTTTTTCTGGGGAGATAATTCATAGCTTTTACAAGCTTCTCACAGGGGTTCTTGACCTTCAAAAAGTGAAGAATTGTTCTTTAACTTACCAAAATGGCATCTATCCTTTATTAAGAAATTTATTTTTCTTCCTCTATGTATTTGAAAATTCATGTTAAAAATCACTTTGTTGAATCCATGCCAAGAAAGCAGTTTTAGATTGTTGGTTTGTTACACAAAAGGAGAAATTATAAATAGAAGAATTCTATATACAACATTCCAAAGGTAATTATTTCCTCACATTTGTAAAAAGCAAGTAAGAAAAGATCACCTAAAATATTGTTTTCCCGCTCAAATATAAAGATGCACTTGTACTCTAAAACCAATGCCCAAGACTCACATGACCTCATACAAAAGTGGACATGCCCTGCTTTCCAAGGCTGTAAGTCTTTATCTAAAGTTAGTAAGATGGCGACTAGTACATCTTTCTCATGGAGCAACTCATAGAATTGAACAACTGATCTTTTGGTTGGCAGTCAAGTGCTCGGACCACTGTACCATCAGGGCTCGTTTAAATGTAGGAACTCTGGAAGATGTAAAAAATGAAATGGAACATAAAAAAAAATCCATATTCTAGGAATTAGCAAGCTGAGATGGACTGGCATTGGGTAGTTTAATCAGACATATGATCCATTATACGGGGACTGTAAATTTAAAGAAAAATGGCGTGGCATTAATAGTCAAAAAGACCATTTCAAGATCCTGAAGTACAATGCTGTGTGTGATGGGAAGCAATCCATGTGTATACAAGGAAGACCTGTTAGTACAACTGTCATTCAAATTTATACACCAAAGTTAAAGACAAAGATGAGAAAACTAATATTTCTACCAACTTTTTGCAGTCTGAAATTGATCTAACATGTAATCAAAGATACATTAATAATAATTGGTGACTGGAATGCAAACGTTGGAAATAAAGCAAAGAAATTGTAGTCAGAAATAATGGACTTGGGGGACAGAAATGAGGCTGGAGATCAAAGAATTAAATTTTGTATATTCAATGATTTACTTATAGCAAATAATCTTTTTTAAAAACAGACGTTGACTATACACATGGACTTCACCTGATGCACAGGAATCAGACTGATTACACCTGTGGAAAAGAATCACTGGAGCAGCTCAATATCAGCACTCAAAACCAGGCCAGGTGCTGTAATTACTGAAGTGCAAGTTTAAATTGAAGTTGAGGAAAAACAAGTGCTCAAGAACCAAATAATTTCAGGCTTGTTCCACCTGAATTAAAAAAATCATCATCTCAATAACAGGTTTGAAACACTGAACACTAATGATCAAAGACCTGATTAGCTGTGGGAAGACATCAAAGATATCATCCCTAAAGAGAGAAAAAAAATCATTCCAAAGAATAGAAAGAAAAGACCAACATGGATGTCAGAAGAGATTGAAAATTGCACTGGAGTACTGAAAGTTAAAACAAAGGGAAGAAATGCTTAAGTAAAAAGATGAACAAAAGATTTCAAAGGAGGGAGCTCTGGTGGCCTAGTGGCAAGAAGCTTTACTGCAATCCCAGAGGTATGTGGTTCAAATCCACCAGATGCTCTGCTGGAGAAGGAGGGACAATCTCCTCCTGCACCAGTCAGATCTCATGTGATGGTACACGCAAAAAAATAATAATAAAAAATAAAATATTTTTAAAAATATTTCAAAGGATAACTAAAGATGCAAAGAGCTGGAGTTGGAGTGCAGAAAAAGAATACCCTGTTCAGCATTTCATAAGTTAAAATAACAAATTCAAGCTAAGTTAAACAAATTCAAGCTTCTAGTTGAAATACTGAGAAAGACTGTGGGGAAAATTGTGAATGATCCTGGAAGCATCAAAGAATGGAGGGAACATAAATACTTTCAGATGTAACATAGGATTAGAAGCCAATGATGATGAAGGAAGTTGTTAAAGTTACAGTGAAGATAGTAGCAAAAAATAACGTCTGAGGAATTGATAGAATACCAAGTGACATGTTCAACTAACAGGCGTAGCCCTGGATGTGCTCACCAGTCTGTGACAGGAAATTTGTAAGATAGCTACCCAGTCAAGGGACAGACAGAGGTCCATCTTTGTTTCCATTCCCAAGAAAGATAATCCAACAGAATGTGGAAATGATCATTAATATTACATAAAAACAAAATATTGCTGAAGAACATTCAAAACAGCTAGACCAGTACATTGACAGAGAACTGCAAGTTTAGGCTTGGTTTAGAAGAGGCTGTGGAACCAGAAATACCAGTGATGTCAGACAGATCTTAGTTGAAAATAAAGAACATCAGAAGAATGTCTATTTGTGTTTTATTGACTATGCAAAGGCATTTGACTTGTAGATCAAAACAAACTATGGCTAATATTAAGAAGAATGGCAATTTCAGAACCCTTTAATATGCTTCTATAAAACATATACCTAATCTACCAGCATCTCCAAAGGAGAAACAAGGGTGCTCTGGTGGCTTAGTGGTAAAGATCTGCACCATCCCAAAGGGATGTGGTTCGAATCCATCAGCTGCTCTGCAGGAGAAAGATGGGCAATACTCCTGTCGGATTAAACTGCCTCTGAAAACCCACTGGAGGGTCAGCTATGGGTGGGATCTGACTTGACAGTACACAATAACTAGACTAAGAAGCTGTTGTCTGAATAGAGCAAGGGAAATGTGTGTGGTTTAGAATCAAGAAAGGTGTGCATCAAGGCTGTATCTTTTCTCCATATCTATTTAACCTGTAGGTCTTGCAATTTAAAAATTGTTAAAATTTTAAAAACTGGTTTTTCAGTCAACAATTTATATTTTGTTTTATATCATCAGTTGCAATACCAATACTAGTCAACCACAGCCTTCCCTGGGTTAATTTCCTTCCAAACTTTATTCCTTGGCAAATGCTACCCTTTTGATCTTGTATCGTTGACTTGTTACACGAAATACCTTTCTGCTGAGAGTGATTACCTTATAGTCGTTGTTATGTACTGTTGAGTAAGAAATGACTCATAGCTGACCATCTGGTAGGTTTTGTTATGTAGTAAATCACAAAGAACACTATCCATCCTTCTCTTGAGTAGCTGGTGGATTTGAACTACCAGCCTATAGGCTGACAGCCACCAGAGATCCCGTAGCTTATAGCTGTGAGCAGGAACCACTTCACAGCTGATCCTCTAGTGTGTTTTTAGAGGAAGTAAATCACATGGGAGGCTAATGCCCATCTTTCTCCCTCAGAGCAGATGGTGGATTTGAACCATGTGCCTACCTTTGTAGGCCCTCTATTTTAAATTGATATCAGATGTGCTGCTAACCCAAAGGCATGCGGCTCCAATCCACCAACTGCTCTACAGGGGAAAAAAAGGGGGGTCATCTCCTGGGATTGACGGCCTCTGAAAACCTGTTAAAGGGCCAGCTGAGTCGATATGACTCACTAGCACATGACCATCACGTTGGAGCATATGCATGTAAAATACAAATAGGATCTGGAAGACATTATTGTAGTGTCCAATTACCATTCATAGTATTTTAAAATAGTAGGCAAACTTGTAAGTTTTCTAAGGACAATACATTTACAGCTACATTCTAAATCAGGTATATCGAGCTTTGGTAGCCTAGTCTGCAGAGTTGGACATATAACCCGAATTATTTCCTTATCTGGAAAAAAAAAATCTAGTCAGTAATTATTTAAGAGTATGTTGCCTGTGCTTAGTGAAAATAAATGGACTAAAGAACTGATAAACTATTTTTTTTTCTGACAACAATCACAACAGAGAAATGACATTTAATTCCATGGTTTAAGATGGGATGTCATTAAAAACAAACCCTAGTACTTGTAATAGGATTAGCAGTACAGGAATAAAAATAAAACCTTTCAATGGTGACTTGAATTGGTTAAGTTTAATGTTGGAATGGCTACAGACTATTTCAAAATAAAGTTGCGTAGTGGAATGTACTTGGGGCGGTGGGAGGGGTGCGGGGGGATTGTGTACCAGGGAGGGAGTCTTTCTTTTACTTTTCAAAGAAAGGCATGAACTGGGGGGCGGGGGGAGAGGGCTGGGTGGGTAGAGAAGTGCAGCAATGAATGAATGGAAATCCAAGTTCTCTGTAAATGTTCATTAAAACTATTTTTTAAAAAAGATAACACAATTAAAAGAAATCTCTATAAAAAAAAAAGTCCTACAGCTTACTTTATGAAGTACGGTATTTAAGGGAATAAAAACTAAACAAAAACCTAATTTAGTACCTATATCCAGAGGGACAGAAGTTTTTAGATAGAATAACTATAGCTAGCAAGTCGCCTTAGAAAAACAGCAGAGGAAAGATCCCAAACCTACTCTCTTCCTCCAAAGAACACACCTTTGAATCACAACCCGCTGCTATTGGTAGATTCTGACTCAGTGACCTTTGTTTGGGTTTCTGAAGCTACAAATTTTTACAGAAAGAGACTGCTCATCTTTCTCCCACAGAATAGCTAGTGGAACTGAACTGCTGACCTTTCAGACAAGCACAGTATGAATATACACTATACATCCAAAGCAACAAGGTTAATATACACTAGCCCTAGAGCAGCAAAGTTAAACTGACAAAGCATTTATTTATACCATGTCTTAATGTTTTTCTACCTTTGTTTCACTGTAATTTTTTTCATTGTCACTTCGCCAAGGATTTTTTTTACCATTTTACCCTAATTGGCCCTTGTCCCATTAAATGTTTATAACACAGATATGTCTATCTACGTATACACTATACATACACACAAACATGCATCTCATACATAAAAGGAGTAAAAAAAATTCCCTCCCCTCAAAAAATCACAAACATCACAATAATGCACAATTTAACCAAAGAAAGGTTAATATCAACATATTTATTTTTCATTTTAAAAAATATGACTAAAAAGAAATTATACATATCAGCAGATATATCTGTAGGTTATTTATAAAATAGCTCCATATTCAACTACTCAGCTGTATTAAAATGTCTTTTCTAAAGGCAGGGAATGTTCTCAACTATAACCAGGTTCTTTGCACAGTAGTATAGGACTACAAAAAAACCATGTAATCTCATCAATAGGATAAATTAGGATTGCCATGTGACTTTTACATATTTTTGTCATAATACTAAACATTTTTACTATTGGTCATTAGAAAATATATAAGAAATGGGGGGTTCGCAACAAAGTATTTAGTAGAATGGTGTTGCTAACATTAGAGAATTAATTTCCTTGTAAAAAAAAAATAATCAATACCATGCATGGGGGAAAAAGTACCATGAATGTGCTTGTATTCTTTAATAACATGTAGTCCTAAGTTAGCGTCTTTTGTATATGTTTACAAATGTTCAGACTCTGAGTTTAGATTTTTATGCTGTCAGAGTTGTGAAATATCTTCAAGAGTCCCTTAAATGTGTTGTCATGCCCTCTAGCTCCCCAACATCAATTGCTCTGGGGAATATTCATCATTACCATTTTCCTAAATTACCTAAATTCCTAAATTTCCTAAATTATGGTTTCGTCTTCACTAAGTTCCCCTGGCTGCATGTTTACAGTTTCTAGAGCAGCAGCAGTGTGAACATTCCTATAAATCCCCTGTTGCTTCTTTAACTATTTATGTTTGATTCAAATTTCACTTCCCCTTTTCATGTCTTTACTGTATTTCCATCTTTGTTGACCAATTTTTTGTTATTTTTTTAAAAACATCACAATAATGACAAGGAGACAACACAACCATGTTTTTCTGTGTGTGAACTGAATAATCAATATTGTGATTCAATGTTGTGACCATCGATGACTCATGATGGGCATCCGTTATTAACACAGTGACCTAGGGCCTGAAGTTTTAGTAGTGAAGTCTGTACATTATGCAATTGCTCAGTTAACATGCCACTGTAACTGAAGTTTTAAACACTGTTGTTAGGAAACTGGTATTATTTCAACTGTGATAATAACTGAAGTTTGTACATATTCAGACTATACAAAGACTGCCTGTACTTTATAAACTACTTATTTATACTGACCCAGGCAAGTTTAAAGCTGATTGCTCACTTAAAATTTAAACCAAATAATTTGTTTTAAGCACCCTGAATGCACTTTGCTGTGATTTTCAAATCTGTTACTTGGTATTCAAGTTTGTAGTTTTACTATAGCTTTTAATTACAGAATTTTAAAATAAAGGCCCTTCTTTGAAGGATCTCATATTTGACATCACCTATTATCCTGCATGCTTATTATGAATAATTTCTCCTCCTTCTATTTCAATCTGCTCATACAGCCACTTGCGGTCGCAGCGGCATTCAGCTCCGCATTTGGTAGAACCACAGGCAGGACAAGCATAGAAACACCCTAAGCAGTCTTCATCAAGGCAGTCACAGAGGTCCATCCCACTGAAAATCAGGAGACCCTGGCTGTCATAGACCTTACTCTTTGCCGGTATCACTTGTCTGTGAAAGAAAGCACAATGAGTTACAGATCACAAATTGTAAGTAGGTAATGGAAACTTTCCAAAGGAGTAATACATTTCATATTAGAGGTTAGGACCTGGTGGAATGGTCTATAACTAACCAGACTCAAGGCTACACTCAAAGTGTGAAAAAATAACACCTAACTCTATAAAGGGTTTGAGGCAAATCCAAAGAACTCTTCAAAGTTCACTTAAAAAGCAATTCAACAAGGGAATTAAAAAAAAAGTTACCTAAAATATTTCTGTCAAAACCACTTACTTAAAAGAAAACAAAAAAACTATTAAAGTTGTCTTTTTATTAGCTGTCAATCTCTTTAGTGCTTTGTGAACACCATTTTACTTGCATCTTATCATGCTACAGAATTAGTTTTTAAGTTGCAATTAATCCATTTCTTATTCTTTAATAGATTCTACCTAAATAAATCTTGTCTAAAAATTCTGAAATGACAGAGTAAAAAAACTTATCAGATGGAATTAATTGCACATCTAGAAATGTTGACTGTATTTTAAAGCTATCATATTTTAAAGAAATGTTGACTGTATTTTAAAGCTGTATTAATACCTATCAATCTTTATTTTAGAGATACTAAATTTTAAAAATAATAGTCTAAGAAATTTCATTTCCCCATTCTCCTGACTGTACCACACTGCATTACTAATTTAGCTATGTAAAAACTAAAAAGGAACTTCCTATTTCCATGTAAGTTACTCTGTAACTGTCTTTCAGATCAAGTAGATTATATCATTCTATTTATGTTCCAGAGTCTCATCCTCAAAGCAGTATCTTGTTCATTTCATTGCTACTTTGATACTTTTTAAAAAATTATTATTTAACTGACATTTTAAGAATGGAACTTGGCTTTCCATTCATACATTGTTGCACATTTTCCTCCCTACTCCCCCTCCCAGTGTGCTTTTCTCTTTAAAAAGATTCTTTCATTGTTGCAATTTCCTCCCTCTCCTCTGCTTTTAAAAAGAGCTTAAGGAGATCACTTCATTTTATGAGAAAAAGAGGCCAAATCATCCAGCTTAAAATATCAGCCCCACAATTCAATACTAATGAGAAGTAAAGAGGAGAAGGGGTGAGCTAACAAATACCTTAAATAACACATAGCCTACCTGTCTGAACCAGTTGATGCATTTTTAGTAAGCCTTCTTTTTTCTCTTTTAGCAGTTTCTGGGGCAAATTCCGTTTGTTTTCCTGGGTTTGCAAATTGTAATGACCTCAAAGCTTTAGCAGTTCTTCCCTGAATAAAGGTTAAAATAAAGCAAACATCTTGACATCAGATCATAAAGAAATTAATGTTTAGAAACTATTCATTCAATCTGCATGCTATAATCTTGACCATAAGAAAGAATAACTACAAACCAAATGCAAGCAACATTTTAAAAGCTTCTGGGCCACTTCAAAATTCACTAATTTATTAAGAACTGGTTTTGGGTCTTTGGAATAGAAGAGAGGACAGGCATAGTGGTCATTTTAATGACTGCTGTTAGCATAGGAAAAAGGCATCAAACTGCCTAAACCAAAAACTCCCCAACCTAGTGGTATCTAATTGAAGCTCCTAATACAGGTCCAGAGTCCTTGATGAAGCCATTATTATTATATTTTTAATATATATTTAAAAGCAGAGAAGTCATGTGGTATCTGATCCTGACAAGGAAGAAAAATCTTTATAAAAGGCTCAAGAAAATGATGGTGTCTAAGGGGATAGGCTATTAGAGTGGAAAAATGTTTATGTGACATATTCCACAAAAACAATGGGAAGGAAAGGTGATAGCATTTAAAGTGACTGTAACATCAAGTACCTATAGTACAAATTGCACTGGTCCTGGAGATTTGCTCTCAGGGGAGTAGAAAATGGAAACAC
>NW_006399779.1:7703109-7714594 GCF_000299155.1 Elephantulus edwardii | reverse complement strand
AAAATATTCAACAGGAGGAATTATATAATAGGTATTTTAAAGTAGAACTTTGAAGTGCTCATTTGACACTTGTCCTTACTCTATACACCAATGACAGCTTTATGAAATCTTAGTTTGACAAACTGGGTTGTCATGACTCTTAGCAACCTTATGAGACCTCAGGTCTGTCCAAGGATATTCCAGTCCCTATCTTTACAGGAGCAAATTGCCAGGTCTTTTTTGCCCTAGTTTGTGAGTTTGAACCATCAATTTCTTGTTAGCATCGAGTGTTTTACCATTGTGCAAACAAGGACTCCCTGTAGGCAAGTAAATGATATGTTTTTTTCAGTGGATGATTAGATAATTTCCACGGAAGAGAGCTACAATATACTTTTATATAAAAAAGTATACTTTTTGACCCAAAAAGACCAAAAACTAAAGACCATACCATTTATGAGTTCAGACAAAGAACTCATCAGTATTTTAAAAAGCCACACAATAATGACACAGTGCCAAAGGAGGAAGGCTGAAACAAGAAGCAATGATAGCAAGTCACCTCAGATGTTCCTCTCAAAGGTTACTTTTCAAGTTCTTCAAAAATGGGAATAGAATTCATCCTATTATATACATAAGTGACTTGTTTCACCACTAAGTTTCATTGATAGAAGAAATCAAGTTAGTAGGGTCAAGTCCTGGCTCTGTCAGAATGTGCAGAAGTGTCCACGTGGTGCAAATGGTGTGACTGACCTGAAGGGAGGTAATCTGAACACATGTTAGAAAAGGCCTGTTTCCATTAAGATTACAGACAGAAGACCTTAATGCAACATTTTCAATCTGCAACACATAGAGGCCATGGGGGGACCTGACTATAGCAGTGAATAAGAACATCTGAGCCATAGAGTTGCCTATGAACCTTGGTACTGTCATGTTTCCTTCCCAAGCCATCTTTTTTTGGATTGCTATCATTCAATATTAACCTTTACTATAGAGTTGGACAATGACCAAGGAGGATAGAAGGAGAATTGATGCCTTTGAGCTGTGGTGCTGGAGAAGAGTATTGAGGATACCATGGACTGCTAGGAAAACAAACAGATTCATCCTGGAAAGGGTTAAACCGGGTGGCTCCGTGGAGGCAAGGATTCTGAGGCTCCGTCTAACATACTCTGGACATGTTTGAGGAGAGACTAGTCCTTGGAAAAGGACATCATGCTTGGGAGGGTGGAGGGACAGCGCAAGAGGGGAAGGCCCTCTATGAGGTGGATTGAGTCAGTGACTGGGGTAATTGGGATGGGCGTGTCAGAGACAGTGCGATTGGCACAGGACAGAGCAGAGTTTAGGGCTGTTGTACACAGGGTCGCCATGAGTCGCAAGTGACTCGACAGCACATAACAACAACAATATGGAAATATTTAAAATATAATTACTACAACTTTCCCAAGTTTATATTCACTGAAATCAAATGATGGAGGAGGAAAATGGACTTAGCATACACACATCTGAATCAGGTTTTCTTCTCTGGCGGTCTTCTGAATCAACCTCTACACTTCCATTGATTATCTGTGTACATTTTGGACAGAGCTTCCAACCAGGTACAAGCTGTCTTCCAAATTTTGCACTCAGGAAAGTGGCATCATCTAAGTCGATTACATGCAAATTTTTCTTAGCTAGTTTTTTGTGTATATTAAATGGATCACAACATGACTTCTGCAAATCCTCAAATCTGTCAATATAAATTTTTGCATGATGGAAACAAATTGTATTATTTCCAGAAAGAGTCATTCCAGTTCTAAGTTGAAGTAAAAGCATATCATTGGATGACAATTCTTGCAAAGTCTTAAAGCCTGTATGACGAGTATAGTATGTTTTATGGCACTCATTTGTGGTACGAAGCTGAACGCCAACTGAACAGGGATCCATCATCCTTGATTCCAGCAAATCTCTTCTGTTTTATTTTGCCTTCAGATTTCGTTCCTGTAGGTCACTCTAGAGAAGAGATGAAAGTAAGTCAGACCTGTGCTATAAGTTTTTTAGGCTGAAAAACTGAAAGGGCATTTGATAAAATTCATTACCTCTTTGAAAGAAAAAAAAACACCTGCAGGCAAACATATCCATTCAAAAGACAAAAATAGCATTTTATCTCATCATAAAACATCAGAAGCATTTTCTATAAAGTCAAAATTACACAAGAATATCTGCTCCCATGGCTGTTTTATCAATTAATTTTTGAGTGAAGATTTCCAAATCATATTGGTTTCACAGATTCATTCATTAATATTTTGCTTTATAACATTATCATTAACAAATACCATTAAGGAGCTGTGGTGGCCTAGTGGTAAGAAACTGAGCTGCAAGCTCCAAGGCAGGCACTTCAAATGTATCAACTGTTCTCAGAGATAAAGATGGACAATTTCCTCTTGTGAAATTTACAGCCTCTGAAAATCATGTGGAGGGTCAGCTACCAATCGGTTCCAACCTGACAGCATATAACACCAGTAAGTATAGAAGCCTCCAGATGGTGCAAACAGGTGATGGCACTTGAATGTTAACCAAAAGGTTAGCAGTTTAAATTCACCAGAAATGCTCTGAAAGAGAGGCCTGGACTCTACTTCAATAAAGTCAGCCAGTGAAAACCTTGTGGAGCACAGTGGACACCATAAGCTGGAATTAACTTGATGGCACCTAATTTCATTTGGTTTTTTAATATCTTTGCTGTCAAGTCAGAATTGAACCACAGCTGACTCTTCAGTGGTTTCTGAGTAGCTGTAAAACTGCTGGGAGGAGACTGCCCAACTTCCTCTTGAGGAGCAGTTGGTGGATTATAATTGGCATTGTTGTTGTTATGTGCCATCAAGTCGTTTGGGACTCATAGCGACCCTATGTACAACAACCCTAAACCCTGCTCTATCCTGTGCCAATTGCATTGCCTCTGACACACCCATCCCGATTACCCCAGTCACTGAATCGATCCACCTCATAGAGGGTCTTCCCCTCCTGCGCTGTCCCTCTACTCTACCCAGCATGATGTCCCTCTCCAAAGACCGGTCTCTCCTTGCAACATGTCCAAAGTATGTCAGAATCTTTGCCTCCAAGGAGTAGCCTGGTTTAACCCTCTCTAGGGTGAATCTATTTGTTTTCTTGGCAGTCCATGGTACATTCAATACTCTTCTCCAGCACCACAGCTCAAAGGCATCAACTCTCCTTCTGTCCTCCCTAGTCATTGTCCAGCTCTCTGATGCATAACAGTGATTGCAAAGACCATGGCCTGTATCAGGCGCACCTTCGTCTCCAAAGAGACACCGTTGCACCACAAACCAAGGACTGTTCTCCAGTAGTTTGAACTGACTCGTGGCAGTGTACTGCGAGTCATAAGTCGTGACATCTGGTAACAGCAACAATTCTGCCTCATTAACAGATCATTCACTCCAATATGAGACCATAATGATAGTCCTAGAAGTTAGGATTTAAAAGACATCATGAAAATTGAGCATTATTTTTAAAAAAGTACAAAAAACACGTGCAGATATTTACTTGCTATACATGAAACCTGACACTAAAAAGATGAGAGGTGGCAAGTAGCTATAAATCTAATAAAAGTTGCCAGAGAAGCTCTGTGTGGACAGAAAGCAGAATTGCTAAAATGTTGGGAACATGCTCTACTGGGTTGCCACAGTCTGATTATTTAGGGGCTTTATGTTTATGTTTTGAATTTTTTTTTTTTAACCCCTTGAAAAGATTTGACTATGAGATCCAGGTCTTAAGTACTGCAAAACTGTATCTAACTAGGTATAGTTTACAAACAATAAAATTCCTGAATGGGTCTCTAAAGGTTTTCCAGTATGAATGTCTACATGAATTTCACCCGTATACATAATTAATTTCCATTTCAAATAGCAAAGTTCCTTTCTTTAAACAATTCTGCACTTCAGACTTTCTCCTGACCTAGGATGAATTGCTGGCACTGTTTTAATGTCATAGTATGCTTTCTATTATTTTGTATAAGGCATGATCAATTCATTGCAAATACCTCTTAAAAGAAAAACAAAAACAGTGACTATTCACACAGACGTCACCTGATGGAATACACAGGAATCAGACTGACTACTTTGGTGGAAGAGTCAGCAGAGCAATTCAATATTGGCAATTAAAACAAGCCAAGGATTTACTATGGAAAAGACCATCAATTACTCATGTGCAAGTTCAAATGGAATCTGAAGAAAATGAAAACATGTGACGAGAACTAAATACGACCCTAAGTCTAGCCTAATTTAAAAAGCATCTCAAGAATAGATTTGATGCACTGAACACTAACGACCTAAGACCAGAAAAGGTTGGGAAGACATCAAGAGAGCAAAAAGGTCATTATAAAGACAAGAAAGAGACAAAAAGACCAAAACAGAAGTCAGAAGAGACTCAAACCAACAGGAAAAGAGCACATTCAGCATTTCTCAAGCTGAAAAAACTGAAGAACAAATTCAAGCCTCAGTGTGCAATACTGAAGGATTCTATAGGCAAAGTCTTTAATGATATAAGAAACACCAAAAGATAATGAAAAGAATTCACAGTCACTATTCCAAAAAGAATTGGTCTACACAGAATGATTTCGGGAAGTAGCATATGAAGGAAGAAGTTCAAAGTGCAATGAAGACTTTGTTAAACATGCCAATCGGTAGCCCATCTTTTCATCATTTTTTGACAAACAGATGCAGCCCTGGCTATGGTGTGCTCACTAGCCAAAGCCAAGAAACCTGGAGGACAGCAATCTGGCCACCTGACTGAAGGGATCTGTACATGTTCTCTTTCCAAAGAAAGGTGATCCAAAGAATATGGCAATTGTCTAACAATATCATTATTATCACCCTACAGGAAAATCTTCCTGAAGAGTATCCAGAAATAGCTCGAAGTACACTGACAGCGAGCTTCCAGAAATTCAAGCAGGATTCAGAAAAGGCTGTAGCCTGATGGTGCCTGTAACAATGGCCGGAGCATGGCAGAGGGAGCACGGCAGAGATTGTGAGGGTGCCCAGGAGAAAGCAGAGTTCAGCGTTACCATAAATCAGAGTTGACTGCATGGCACCCAACAACAAAAAGATAGTATATTTTGGGATTCTAAGATTAACATTTACTATCTGTATAAGCAAATCCAAGCCCACTACCACTCAGCTGATTTCAAAGCCACCCTTTCCACTGGGTCTCTGAGGCTATAAATCGTTAGAAGAGACTGCTTATCTTTTTTTCCAATGTAGCAGAGTGTGGATTTGAACCATTTAGTTAGCAGCATAAAGTGTTAGAAAATGTGCTACTATTTTTGTTGTTAGGTGCTGTCAAGTATCGAGACCCCATGAATAACAGACCTGAACCCGGTCCTATTCTGTGCTTTCCTAATGAAACAATTTCATCTATTTTTATTGCCTGAATGAGGGCCTTCAGTTATGATATGTGTACAACACTCATATCTTTGGCAACTGTTAACTTTTAATGTTTCTATCTTTAAAACACAAAAGACTCAAATAAGAATGTGGAAGACCAGAACAGGATTAAAAAGAGCTGATAGTCTCAAAAAGACGCAAGAACAGCTATTTAAAAAACAACAAACCCCACCCAAAAAACCAAACACCAAATAAAGGCAATTCACTGCCATCAAGTTGATTTAGATGTACAGAAACCATGACAGACCATGTAGGATCACATAGGGCTGGGCTGTACATGGTTTGGAAAGTTGTAAATCCTCATGGAAGCAAACTGCTTCACTTTCCTTCAGTAGAGCAGCGAATGGGCAGAACCAACCTCTCAGCTAACAGCCCAGTATTTAATTCACTATGACACTAGGCCTCCTTTAAAAAAGTAAGATGAACTTAAAAACACAGCCCATAATTCCATTTTAAAGTGTTAGATACAAGGCTAAGCATCTTTTATCTGCAAACTCACTTTATAGGTGGAAAAACTGAAGCTTAGAATTATAGTTACTGAATCCAGAAAAATACCTGACATAAATTAGACATGTATTTGATGAATTAAAAGCCAAACAAATTTTTAAAAAATATTTAATTTTACATTTATGTGAGCTATTCTAAAATAAGCAAAAGGCACTACAGTTTTCCTAAAGCTTTGTCCAGTGTATTTTCAAGTCATTTTAAGGAAAATGTAGCAGTCTTCCAGCTTCCAAACTCCATTTTCAGTTTGCTCTTAGTCCTCTGTCCCTTGAAAGCCAAATAGGGCAGAAGAGAAATTTCAATGACAGAGAGGTTGTTTTCAGACCACCAGGAATAAGCGTTGCTTTTCCTTTTGTGTTATGCTGGATGTGGCCAAAACTCCCAAACGATAATGTTAACACAACTAATGTTTAACTGTTAGATGATGTTGTTGTTGTTAGGTGCACTCAAGTTGAGTATGACTCACAGTGACCCTATGAACAAAAGATTCGAACCCTGTTATCTCCTGCATTACAGCAGTTACAAGTCAATCCACATAGCTGAGGGTCTTCTTCTCCTTCGGGACCCTTCACCCTTCCCAGTATCATTTTCTTCCCCACGGAATAGCCCCTCTTCGCAACATGTTCAAAACATGTGAGCCGTCTAAAAATTTTAACATCTTCTTATTATGGGATAAGTTGATTCAATTGCTACACACTCCAGGTCAAATATACCAGCTGCATAGTTCTCCCTCTCTTTCTATTTTCTCAAGAGAGATCTGGTGGCCGAGTGTGTAGAAGCTGTATTGTTAAGCCAAACGTGAGGTTTCTCTGGCCGTTTGACCTATCCTTTATTAGGCTGGAGAAAGATGGATAATCTTCTTCACGGCAATTTATAAACCTGAGAAACCCCAATACAGGGTCACCCATGACTCAGCTGGAACCGACAGCAATGACTGGTGTCGTTTGTTTGCTTCCTTTGTCTTCTTAGAATGCCCTAGTCTATTTTTTATTTAATTCCTCCTTACTCTGTGCTAGCCCAACAGTCTGAGTGCTTTGAAACTTTTTCTCCATTACTTCTACTTATTGGAAGTCAAGAGTTACAAAGTATTTTCTCTATCATCTCAAAGAATGCAAAACAAACCAAGACTCAAAAATAACGGACAACTTCCCTTCACAGCAACAGGAACTTCTATTTACACAGAGCTTATCACAAGCTTCATAAAGACTTAGCCTTTCCCCGTATATATTAAGCTCTGTGTGTGGCAGAAAGGACTGGCTTGTGCCCTGTTCACAGAGCTCCCTAGCACAACAATGCTTGCTAGACATTTAATACACGTTTACATTCAGAAACTTGCAGAATCTCACACGGAGGCTGAGCCTTCCAAAATCTAGCAGCACGGGAACCCAACCACAAACCAACCAAGAAAGCTCCCCCACCCCCACCCCAATCCTCTTCCATTTTCATTAATAATCCTGTAGTGGTGACATAAGGCTATTAAGTTCAGAGTCAAAATAACTCAAACCACCACAATGTGAAGTGAACACTTGCTGTGTTCAAGGGACCAAGATACACACATGAACACTGCTCAGCTAGAACTGAAAGTATAATGACTTTGAAAAGAAAAAGCAAACAGGAAAGATCCACGATGTACACAATTCAAGGCCACAGTCGCCCACACATAGTTCTACGAGTTCTGATGACAGCTTGTAGGGATCCAGGCTGCCCCGAGAGAGGTACCAACTTGCGGGAGATGCCAGAGGCATAGATAAATGCGCTGTGAGGAGGAAGGGAATGGGACGCAGGGAGGAAGGTTACAGGAAGCAGAGCCCCTCCATCCCCTAAAAAGCTGCCAGAAACCCTTATTCTGTCTGACTCTCTCTCCCTCCTACCTTTTCTCCAGGTCCTCATGACCCCACCCAGTTCCCGAGCCACCTATGGACCCATCTACACTCGCGCTTGTCCCCACAACTACCCCCAGTCCCTTTCCACCTTAGCGCGAGCTCCCAGGTTCGCTGGCCAGGGCCGTTTTGCGTCCTGCAGCACAGCCTTTGCGGCCGCTTTGCCAATGCTTTCCTGCTTTACCACCGAGAGGACAGCGTGCGAAGGCTAGAGAGGCTCGGCGCTGCCATAGAGAGAGGCCAGGAGAAGCCTAGAGCGGACAACAGTCTGGAGGCCTCGAGGGGCCAAAAAAGTCTCAGGCGGGAACTAGGCAAGTGATTCAAGCTTAGGCAATACTTACTTCAGACACTGACACTTTCTTACTGTCCCTTTTTTTGAGTTAAGGGATTTAAGAGGTCCCTGGGGCCATCGCTTGTAAAATAGAGATGAAGCTAACTTGTAGGTTAGTGGTATTTACAGCCTTATCTGTGTGTTAGTGGTATTTACAGCCTCTGAAATCAGCTATGAGTCAGTCCCAGTCTCAGGGTACACAACAATAGCAATGACTAGAAACTCCTAACTCAATTCCTTAAATTTAATTACACTTCATTTTCTATCATTCAAGCAAAATAAATGCCAAAAAGTATCTCTTTTAAGTTTAAAAAGTTATGTTTATGGTTTCTACTAGAAAACAGCTCTCAGGAAGGTATTTGTAAATGATTAAAGTAAAGGAATATTAATGCCTAAAAGACCATATTCTATAATCAATTTTAACTGTTGTTAATTTTGTTGTTAGGTAATGTTGAATCAAGTACAACTCATAGCAACCCCATAAAAAACAGACGTGAACCGTGTCCTAACCTGTGCCATCTTCACACTTCTGAGACACTTTAGCCCATTGCAGCAGTCATATGTCAATCCATCTGGTCAAGGGTCTTCCTCATCTTTGCCAACCCTCTACAGTTTGAGCATCATGTCCCACTGCAAGAAATAGTTCCTTCTAGCAACATGCCCAAAGTATGTAAGGTGAAGCCTTATTATTTTTGCCTCCAAAGAGCATACTGGCTGCACCCTCTCCAAGAAATATTTGTTTTTCTAACACTATTTTTCTCCAACACCACAGCTCAAAGGCATCAAATCGGTCATACTTATTCATTGTCCATCTCTCAGATGCATAAGAAGTGATCAGAAAGATCATGGCCTGAATCAGGCACACCTTAACCTTCAAACTGACATCATGACGCCTTAATAATATGGAGAAGTCCTTAATTGCAGACTTTCCCAGTGCAATATGTCTCCTGATTTCCTGACTGCTTGTTCCAAGAGTTTTAATTGTGGATCCAAATAGGATGAAATTGTTGACATTTTCAAAGTTTTTCTCCATCTATCATAATGTTGCTTATTTGTCCAGTGGTAAGAATCGTTGTTTCCTTCAAATTGAGATGCAAGCCATGTTGCAGGCTATATTCTTTGATCTTCTGCAATAAATGTTTCAAGTTCTCTTCACTTTTAGCAATCAAGGTTGTGTCATCTGCATAATGAAGGTTATTGATGAATCTTCCTTTGAACCTGATGCCACATTCCTCTTTCTAGAGTCCAGCTTCTTGAATAACTTGCTCAGCATACAGATTAAATAGGAATGGAGAGAAAAATACAACCCTGACATGCCCCCTTTTTAATTTTAAACCATGTAGGGTTTAAAAAATAAAACCATGTTTGATTCACACAACAGTCTCTGGGTCTAGTTATAGGTTTTGCATGATCACAATTAAGTTCTGGGATTCCCATTCTTTTCAATGTTAGTTTTAACTTGTTATGATCCACACAGTCCAATGACTTTGTATAGTCAATAAATATCTATTATTCTGGGGTTTAAAATGTAAAATTGCCGAGGAAGAACAGAACCCAGATCAGGCCAAGAAAGACAATTTATTGAGGAGAAACTACAGGGCTGTATCCAAAGCAGAGATGAACAGCCACTTAAAGTTACAGTGGAGTTTTATATTGTCTTAACAAGAAAATTGGGAGTCAGGATATCCGCAGCTGTTTGGTATAAGATAAGAGAGCAAGTCAGGAGTTATGGACAGTTATTCCTGGGAGAGGAAGGTGAAAACAATTTCTATAGCTCTAACAGAGATAAACAGAGTTGCAGCTGGTGCTTTGATCATTACTGAAGCTATTTCTGGAAAGGGAGTGTACTGGGAAAAAGAAGGGCAGGCAGAAAGGGGGGAGGGGCAGCTCTGCTACCCTGACACTTTACTTCCAGCCCTAATCCATCTGACATCACCAATGATATCCCTCATGCTATGGCCTCTTCTAAATCCGGTTTGACCTTCTGGCAGTTCCTTATCTATAAATTGTTCTAGATATTTTTAAATGATCTTCAGTATTTTGCTTGCATGTGATATTAATGATATCTTTTGATATTGTTTCTATACTCTGTTGGATGCCCCTTTTGGGGAATAGTAACAAATATGGACCTCTTCCAATGCATGGACCAGACAGCTGTTCTCCACATTTCCTGGCATAGACTGGTGAGTGCATCCAGGGCTGCATCTCTTAATTTAAACAAGTCAGTTGGTATCCCATCAATTTCTGGGTCCTTATTTTTTTGCCAATGCCTTCAATGCAGCATCTACTTCCTCCTTAATTACCATTGGCTCCTGCTTATATGGTATTTCCTGATATTTTCCAGTGTCAGTCAGTTCGTTTTGGTACAGTGATTCTGTGTGTTCTCTCTGTCTTCTTTTGATGCTTTCAAATGCAGAATGAGTTCTTCCCTTTTTATTCTCCAATTTCAGTTCTCTGCATATGCCATTAAAATGCTTTGTCTTGTCTTCTCATGTTGTCCTTTGAAATCTTCTGCTCAGCTCTTTTACTTTGGCATGTTTTCCCTTTGTTTTGTTTTCTTGACACTCTAGTACAATTTTCAGAATCTCTTCTGACATCCATTTTGCTTTTTCCTTTCTCCTCTGTCCTTGTAGTGACCTTTTGCTTTCTTCATGGATGATAGGCTGTGGTACTAGGGGTATTATAGCTAATGTTAGATTGATCTTGGCTGAAAGCAACGTACCAGAGCAATGTCTATCTGTATTTCATTGATTATGCAAAAGTGTTTGTGTGGATCATAACAAACTGTAGTTAACTCTGAGAAGACTGGGAAATCCCAGAACACTTGATAATGTTAATGCAAAACCCATACGTAGACCAAGAGGCAGTCTTCGGAACAGAGCAAGGAAACACTGCATGGTTCAAAATTGGGAAGGGTGTACACTAGGGATGTGTCCTATCTCCATACCTTTTTAATCTATATGCAGAACAGATTATCCAGGAGGCTAGGCTGTATAAGGAGAAATGTGGCATCAGGATTGGAGGAAGAATCATCAACAATCTGCATTATGCAGATGACACAACCCTGCTTGCTAAAACTGAGGAGGACCTGAAGCACTTGTGGTCAAGGACTACAGCCTTAAATATGGATTGAGGCTCAACATCAAGAAAACAAAGATTCTCACCACTTGGCCAATTGGAAGCATCATGATAGATGGTGAAGAGGTTGAGATTCTTGACAGCTTTAGTTTGCTTAGCTCCACAATCAACACTCTTGGCACCAGCCACCAGGAAATTAAAAGACGTATTGCAATGGGAAAGTCTGCTGTTAGAGACCTCTCCAAAGTACTGAAGAGCAATGATGTCGCTCTGGAGACTAAGATATG
>NW_006399779.1:7700929-7702227 GCF_000299155.1 Elephantulus edwardii | reverse complement strand
TAATGAAAATTTATAGAAAACTTGAATTTCCATTCATTCATTGTTGCACATTTTCCTCCCTACCCCCTGCTTCACTTTTCTCTTTAAAAATATTCTTTCATTGTTGCACAATTTCCTCCCCACCCCCACCCCCCAGTCCACTTTGCTATGCACCTCTTATTCTGGACTATTGCCAGGCAAATAATATCTAATCATATATTTCTGTTAGACAGTTGTTTCCCTCATCTACTTCAACACAGTATTCATTATTTATCCCCTCTTTTCTTAGTTTCCCCCAACCCCCATGTCAGTCTTGTTTTACAATAGTGGCATTATGCAATTTTTGTTCTTTTGTGACTGAGACATTTTCATTCAGCATAATGTCCTCCAGGGTCATTAATTTTGTATAATATTTTATGAATTCGTTGTTGTTCAGTGCTGCATAGTATTCCATTGTGTTAATATACCACAGGTTCTCTATCCATTCATTTGTTGATGGGCACTTGGGTTGCTTTCATCTCTTTTCTATTGTGAACAACACAGCAATAAACATGGGTGTGCATATACCTATTTGGGTGGCAGTTCTGGTTTTTTAGGGTATATTCTTAGTAGTGGAACTGCGGCATCAAATGGTATTTTTATTTCAAACTTTTTGAGAAAGTGCCATACTGCCTTCCAGAATGGTTACACCATTTTACACTCCCACCAACAGTGAATAAAAGTTCCAATTTCTCCACAACTTTGCCAGCATTTGTTGTTTGCTGCTTTGTTGAACTTTGCTATTGTTACTGGAGTGAGATAGCTCATAGTTGTTTTACTTTTCTTAATTTTATACCATGCACTATTCTCTTGCTCTGTTCAGACAACAGCTTTTGGTCTAAGTATAGATTTCATATAAGCATAATTAAATGTCTGGAATTCCCAAGTCTTTTCAATGTCAGCCATAGTTTGTTGTGATCCACACAGTCAAATGCCTTTCTTCTATAGTCAATAAAGCATAAATAGACATTCTTCTAATATCCTTTGCTTTCAGCCAGGATCCATCTGACTTCAGCTGTGATATCCCTGATACCAAGGCCTTTTCTAAATCCAGCTTCAGTTCAAAGTAACCTTATAAACAACCGATAGAAACTTTGCCCTCTTCTGCACCATCTTCGTAATCTCTGTAATGTTCAAATCTGTTGTTTAAAGGGAGCTCTGGTAGCCTAGGTGGCAAAAAGCTGTACTGCAATCCCAAAAGCACTCGGTTCAAAGACACCAGATGCTCCACTGGAGAATGACGGGCAATCTCCTCTTGTGCCAGTCAGATCCGATTCAAT
>NW_006399779.1:7692023-7700334 GCF_000299155.1 Elephantulus edwardii | reverse complement strand
TGTGGCTGACTCTGAGAAGAATGGTAATCCCAGAACATTTGATTATGCTTATGCGAAACCTGTACTTGGACCAAGAGGCAGTCGTCAAAACAGAGCAAGGAGATGCTACATGGTTCAAAATCGAGAAGGATGTCTGCCAAGGATGTATTCTGTTTCCATACCTTTTCAATCTGTATGCTGAACACGGATCATCCGGGACACTGGGCTGTAGGAGGAGGAATGTGGCATCAGGATTGGTGGAAGGTTCATGAACAACCTGCGATATGCAGATGACACAACCCTGCTTGCTGAAACTGAGGAGGACCTGAAGCGCTTGTTGCAGAGGGTCAAGGACTGCAGCCTTAAAACAGATTCTCATCACTTGGCCAATTAGCAGCATCAGTATGGATGTTGTGAAGAGACTGAGATAGTTAACAGTTTTAGTTTACTTGGCTCCACAGTAAACACTCTTGGTAACAGCAGCCAGGAAATCAAGAGATGAATTGCAGTGGGAAAGTCAGCTGTGAGGGACCTCTCCAGAGTACTGAAGAAGAGCAATGTCAGGCTGGAGACTAAGGTGCACCTGATCCAGGCTATAGTCTTTTGCAATTGTGTGCTATGTATCGGAGAGCTGGACAGTGGCTAGGGATGACAGAAAGAGAATTGACGCCTTTGAGTTGTGGTGCTGGAGAAGAGTGTTGATTATACCATGGACTGGTAGGAGAACAAACAGGTTTGTCCTGGAGAAGGTGAAGCCGGAATGTTCCTTGGAGTCAAGGATTCTGAAACTTCATCTGACATACTTTGGGCATGTTGCCACGAGGGACTGGTTCTTGGAGAGGGACATCATGTTTGGGAGAGTGGAGGGATGGCGCAGGAGAGGAAGACCCTTGATGAGATGGATCGATTCAGTGATTGGGGTAGTGGGAATAGGTGTGTCGGAGACAATGCGGTTGGCACAGGGTAGAGCAGGGTTTAGGGCTCTTGTACATAGGGTCTCTATGAGTTGCAAGCTACTAGATGGCACATAACAACAACAAAAATAGTTTATAACCCACCAATTATGTTTGGAGATTTTGCAATGATCAGCTTACATTTGTTCTCTTATTCACATTGTAATTTATTTTAATATTGAAAAGAGAATATTAAACTGAGGAGTGTAGCTATCCTGAAACTTGTACCTCTTGACTTTCATTTACCACCTTATACCCTCTCAACAACAATTATTTAGAGTCAAATAATTTTAAGCTATGTGACACAGTGAATTTAACTCATGTCTGGGCAGCAGGACATATTGGAGTTGCATTTTTAGCCTCTTCTGTTATTTTCTCATTTGAAGCAAAGATTTCAGACTGTTGTGGGGGTGGCGTGGGGAAGTAGATACAGATCTCTTCACAGCTGCTACTCAAAATACTAGCCATGTAACCAGGAGAGAATTTGGCTCAGTTTAAAGTCCCAGGGCTCTTCGTTGCCATCATAATCATTATTGTATCAATTAAGATTCATTTGCATGTCCACAGAATGTTTGGCCCTGTATCAAGGAAGGAAGCGGATGATTACAGGAATGGTTTCAATCATTTTGCTTATGCATGAGACTGACCCAAATGGCAAAAGGAAAAGCAGAAATAAATCATTAAAACCTTGGAATTCAACAGTACTTAAAATGATAAAATATTAGAATTAGAAAGGGGTCCAACAGTTCTGTTGCATAGCTTCTTCACTTAGAGGTTGGTCAAACTCAATTCCAAAACAGACTTCTGTTATTATATTATTTTGTAAGTGATAATTGGTACAAATTGCACAACCAGTAGGTAGTGAGGGAAAGCCAAATTCAAATCCCAATCTCCCATCCCAAAAAGTAATACTTCTTCCACTATCAGAATGAGTCTCATTATGTAAGTAAGAATCACATTTTCAGAAAATCAGAAAAAAAATTACAATATTTATCACTTTTCTTTTGAATGTGCTCTGGGAAAATTAGGTTTCATGTCATTACATATGGGGTTGAAACCAAAGCAATTCCACTTTGCTGACCTTTCTGACCCATTCCAAATATATCTATGTGCTCCAGGATTAATGTTTACACCTAAACATGGTTTTATGACCAACGCCAGAAGATAAAAGAGGAAGTGCTGAAAAAAATGGAAAATGGCTGTGGCTGTGCCTAACTGGCCGATGTGGAATGGATAAATGCTCTGCTCTTCCCTTTGTTTGGCCAGTTGAGACTCAGCCTGCTTTCACCAAAGTGCGCATTTCAAAGAAAGCATATTTACTATGCATTCAGCTAGTGTTGCTCCTGGACTTTGTGATGAGCTTGGACCTTTCCATCTACTGTGGTTTTGCCTTTTCTGTAGTAGCCATTCTTTGTGTTATGGAGAAAAAGTGTTGATTAATTTGGTGGAAACACTTTGGCTTCGAGGACTTATATAGATTCAAAATTCTAAATATTTTGGGTATTCTGTGAAAGCAAGAAATCTTATTTGGGCAGAACATTGAAAAGCGATACTGCTTCTGAGCCAGCAGAGGGAGAACAGAACATTGTTTTGCCAATTTCACCCGTTTCCCTTCTGGTTTATCTTTAGTTCCTCTTCCCCACATATTTGATAGATACATTTCTTGACAGTGGTGAGAGATATACATATTCTTTTTCTGTGCTTTAGGGACAGCAGAGAACGCTTCTGTCATTGAATTGGCATTTTATTTAATTTATACATCAATAAATAGGCTATTAAATGGGCAGGAGTTGGCAATTTCTTGAGCTTAATGGCAGTTAATTTATATAATGCATTATGTGCTTTATTTATGTGTCTTCATGTGCTTTATTCTATAAGCCGATTAAGTGATTTTTAATATTACATACACCCAGATCAGTTATATAGAGAGATTCCTAAATTTCTAAAGAGAAAGCACCAATTAGTGACTTGAAATGATCTTGAGTCTCTATCTATAATTTTACTATGCAGTCAAGATAGTTGAGCTGTGGTGCTGGAGAACAGTACTGAATGTACCATGGACTGCCAGGAAAACAAACAAATTCATCTTGGAGAGGATTAAACCAAGCTACTCCTTGGAGGCAAGGATTCTGGGGCCTCATCTGACATACTTTGGACACATTGCCAGGAGGGACGGGTCCTTGGAGAGGGACATCATGCTTGGGAGGGTGGAGGGACAGCGCAGGAGGGGAAGACCCTCTATGAGATGGATTGATTCAGTGACTGGGGTAATCGGGATGGGTGTGTCAGAGGCAGTGTGGTTGGCGCAGGATAGAGCAGGGTTTAGGGCTGTTGTGCATAGGGTCGCTGTGAGTCGGAAACGACTCAATGGCACATAACAACAACAACAGTCAAGATAGGTTCTACTGTCCCCTCTCAAAATGTTAAAATTTTAGATTTTCATACCTAGAGTTTTAGAAATACATTCCAAGTGTCAGTTGAAATCATTACGTACTCATTTTCCCAAAGTATTTCAGTAAACTTACACATTCCTTATTAATTTGTTTGTACTCAAAGACTTCAAATAAGACTGATAGAGAAACAGATTTTCATGGATTGAACTGTAACTTTCTCCAAAACATATGTATGTCATGACTCCTCCCCACATGACCTGATAAATTATAGAGAGACTAAGGTGGAATAGAGCACCTCTTAATCACATTGAAGAATAGGGTTAATAAAGTTCAGGATTGTTTTTAAGTTAAGGCACATACTATGGTTAAAATTAACCTGAAACTTTAAATTTCATTTCTAGCATCTTGTTGTTTTAAATTTCAGCTTGTGGTATTGGTTAAACTCTGATTAGGATCTGTTTGTCCTTTTTAACTTCTCTGTAGTCATGAAAATTAGCTGAGCTGGTGTGAATGGCTCTGGGCAGGATTATCTCAAATCCTGGGCAAATGCTACTGTTTGGGAGGAGTATCCCATGTTGAGATAAAAGACTCCATTCCTTTAGCTTTTTTAGGATTTGTTGTTCTTAGATGGCTTCAGTTGAGTAGGACTCATAGTGAACCCTGTCCTGTCCTGTGCCATCCTCATCACCTCTAACACTCTTGATCCCATTACTGCAGTTACTGCATTAATCCATCGTGTTGAAGGTCTTCTTTAAGCCCCAGAAAGTGAAATGCATTTTTTGACTTAGCACTGTCTCCTGGAAATGAATGTTATTAGCTTTTTGTGAGCTGTTTAAGTTGTTTACTTACTAAGAACTGTGTGTAAATTGTTCCTTATAATTGAGGAGGCTCTGTGATTTTGAACTTGAAATAATAACATGTTAAATAGATCTATAACTGACTAAGGTATAAAAAAAACCCACTTGCCTTGAGAAGAGAAAGTAGTCTTGGAGAATTATCTCACTATCTTTTGGATCTGCAAATAAAGTGTATGTGGGGAAAAGCAATTCTATCTAGGACCTATGTCTGCCTTGCAACTGTGGAAGATGACGCCTTGAAGTCCAGTAACAGCATCTCAGTCCTGATCTAATAATATAAATGGAGTTTTCCCTAGAGTGTGACCTGTACTATATATATAGATACTTAATTCCACAGGAAGATAGAAAGGAAGGAAAACAAGCCTAGAGGTAGGAATCTCAATACCATCAAGAAAGAATTGTCAGGAATGGAGTGCATCCTTTTAGAGTCAATTCGCAGAGTTCAATTCTTTGTCCCTACAGAAGCTCAAGAAAAATGAAGATCTCCATGGAGTACCAGGTCTGTGGATGCTGGAGAAAAATTTCCTTCTGAACTGATAGAAAGGATCTTCCTTCCCCTCGAGTGGACACCTTAAAACCTGGCCTCCTAAATGGTAAGAGAATAATTAACTGTTCTTAAAAGCCACCCATTTCTGGTATGTCTGTTAAAGCAGCACAAGATAACTAAGACACACATCATTGGAATTTTAATGTCAATGTTAGACATATTAGACATATGTGGGCAGGGGGAGTTATAGGCAGCCCAAATAGACTAATGTAGATGAAGCTGGAATAAGACAGGGCCACGTTTTGTGCTAAGCAGAGAGTCACTATGAGTCAGAGCCAACTTTACAGCACTTACCAGTTCTTTAAACCTTTATACCAATTACAGAGAGTTCTTTCTGGAAAAGGGTCACCTGAGCTGAGTCATAAAGCTGTGTAGGAATGTCCTGCATGTATTTTAACCTAGCTTGTCCTTCTTACTGTTTGTCTTTCACTATCCAGAGAGTTATGGTAAAAGCAACCATTCAGTACACTAATGCATTGCATCCTTGGGCCAAATGTTCTATCCATGGGTGAGCACCTGACATCTGCTGGCTAATTAACATGGATTTCTCACTATGGATCTCAATTACGGTTGACAACTGTCAGCTGATTTGTATTCTGCCATTTCGGGGAGGTTAAAAGAAAAAAACAAAACCAAAAAAACCCGACCAGCACACTCCAATAATCTGTACAAAGTGGAAGAGAAAAGAGATGAGTTAACACGCACAGAGTAAAGCAGCGACAAGCTGTGGTGAAAACATGTCCTGATATCAGTCAAGTCTCTGCTTCTATTATACTCTTATGCAGCCACATTCTTGTTTTATGTTTCATGATACACTTCAGTATCCTTAAAATAAATCTTTTTCTTCCTCAAGCTACTTTGAGTTGGCGTTCATTTCTTTGCAGCCCTGAGTCCCAGCTGGTGTATTGAATTATCAAGTCAGAGAGAGACAGAACATTTCAGAAACTGCATGAACAATGACCTAGGGACATAAAACAGCATAGCATGCTTAGAGGAACTGAAATAGTGCCATTTTTCTGAAACACAAAGTAAGATAGAAAATTGTTAAGGGATGAGGAGGGAGATGTATCATTTCAAAGAATTTGAACTTTACCCCAAAGTTAATGAGCAAAAGTTGGCAAGTCAAGTCCCAGGTTCATAGATAAAAGGCTGATGACTCAAAGATCCTAGGATAAGGTAGGCCTACTAGGAAGCTCTGGTGGCTTAGTGGTAAGGAATTGTGCTGTCAATGTGAAGATACACAGTTTAAATCCACTAGCTGTTCTATGGGATTCCAATACAATGGTGCTCAGCTGCAACAATTGGTCTAATTGTGAAGATTTTTGTTCTCTTGAAAACCTTATTTGCCCAGAATTTCCATGGAATTGGAAAATACAGGTTTGCTTTCTGGAGGTGATATACACAGAAGAACCAGTATTTCTTTTTTTTTTTTTTTCAGTATTTCTTTTTGAATGATAAAGAAGAAAATATGTTACTTTTGGAAAAAGTCATTGTATAAGGTCTAAGAGAAAGAAAAGTGAAGGAGGTTGGAGTAAATATAATTTAGATAGCAGGGTACATTGCTTTGTGATTATCAACTTCTGTGGCTCCATATATTGCTGGAAAATCTATAAGAATATAGATGTGACTTGTTGTAGGCAATAGAGTTGGAACTGACTCATAGCTGACCCTTCAGTGAGTTTTCAGGGGCAGTAAATTGCACAGGAGAGACTGCCCATCCTCCTGCAGAGCAACTGATGGATTTGAACCTTGTGCCTTTGGGTTTGCAACACAGCTTCTCACTGATAGCTTACCAGAGCCCTGTAGTTGAAACTATTTTTGCCCATAGCATCTTTTAGTATTGCAACTTGAGGCTTTGTGCCTTTCATTAAATCAGCTTGAAAGATGCCAACTAAGTTCTTCCATTTTGATTTTCTGACTCCAACTCTTCACACATTTTATTGTAATACTTTGTCTTCATGAGATGCCCTTTCTGTTCAGCTCTTTTAACTTTGTCCTTTGTTTCTTTTGTTTTGGCTTCTTGGTGTTCTAGTGCAATATTCAGAGTCTCTTTTGATATCTATTTTGGTATTGCCTTCCTCCTCTGTCTTTGTAATGGCCTTTAGCTTTCTTCATGAAGGATATCCTTAATGTCATCCCACAGCTCTTCTGGTCTTTCTTCATTAGTGTTCAATTCCTCAGGCCTGTTCTTGGTATGGTTTTTAAATTCAAATTTTGGTTCTGTGGATCACCCCCCCCCCGCCCCCGTTTCATTTAGCTTCAACTTGAACTTGCACAAGAGTAGTCCATGGTCTGTTCCACAATCAGTACCTGGCCTAGTTTTCACAGCTTCTCTAATGAGTCTTTCCACACATGTAATCAATCTGATTCCTGTTTAGTCCATCAGGTGAAGTCCATGTATATAGTTTACATTTATTATTTTTTATAAAATGTATTTACAATGAATAAATAAATATTTGTACAAAATTCTGATTCTACTTCAAACCTCATTTCTGTCACCAGGTCCATAATTTCTGACTCTGGTCCTTCTTCCTTGTTTCTAATTTTTGCATTCCAGTCACAAAGTATTATTAATGAGCCTTGGTTGCATGTTAAATGGATTTAAAACTGCAAGACATGTGTAGAAATCTTCTATTTCCTCCTTTTTTATTTTAGTTGTTGGTGTGTATATTTGAATAACAGTTGTATTAATAGCTCTTCCTTGTATACATGTAGGCAGTACCCTGTCATTCACAGCATTGTACTTCAAGATGAATCTAGAAAGGGATTTTTTATTATGAATGCAACTCCATTTTTCCTCAGTTTTTCATTCTCAGCATAGTAGATAATATGATTGTCTGAGCCATCTTAGCTTGTTAAGTCTTAGAATGTCAATCATCATGTGTTCCATTTCATTTTTAGAAATGTCCAATTATCCTACATTCATACTTTATATTTTTCATGTTCCAATTATTACTAATTACTAGATGTTTGCAACAGTTCCTCTTCTCTTTTTTTCAGGGTCTTACAATATGAGGGCTAGTCCAGTGCTATATCTAATCATCTAAGTGTGTTCTATCATTCAGAGTTTTATAAGACTTGTTATTTCAGAAGTGGATGACCAGTTCTTCTTTCTACCCTGTCTTAATCTGAAATCTCTTTAATACAACATCTAACAGACAAGTACTATACCCATAATGGCAGACAGTATATCTAAGCACTGAAGAGTAGTGATATGCAAAACACTTCCCCAGTACAAGAAGATGACAGATAAATGATTATACCATTAACGGCAAACAAACAAACAAACAAACAAACCACTCCAAACATACAGATATCATGAAGCAGGTGGCCCTGGCTCCCCACATCAAGGCAGTAACACAAGGTCCAAAAGGTTTGGAAGTTCTCTGGCCTTGATCAACAGTGGGTGTGCAGGTCTCCCTCAGTGAGGTGGGGACATGAGACAAGGCTGGAAAAAAATCTTGAATGATGCAGGAAGCATCAAGAGAAGGTTGAAGGAATACACAAGTCACCGTACCAAAAATAATTGGCTGACACAAAATTATTTCAGGATGTAGCATAAGAGGCAGTAGTCAGAACAGA
>NW_006399779.1:7648848-7691178 GCF_000299155.1 Elephantulus edwardii | reverse complement strand
ATTGATTCGGTGACTGGGGTAATCGGGATGGGTGTGTCAGAGGCAGTGCGGTTGGCGCAGGATAGAGCAGGGTTTAGGGCTGTTGTGCATAGGGTTGCTGAGTTGGAAACGACTCGATGGCACATAACAACAACAAGCATATGATCAAGTACCAATGGCAATAAAAGAAGATCTTCATGCTGCTCTGAAGGCATTGGGGAAAAAATTAAGATCAATTGGTATTTCAACAAGCAAATGTAGCCCTTGACATGCTCACCAGGTTTTGCCAAGATAACTGGAGAACAGCTACCTAGTCCACTGAAAGGAACAGATCCTGTTCCCATCCCCAAGAAAGATGATCAAACAGAATGTTACAATTATTGAACAATATCACTAATATCACATGTAAGGAAAATATTGCTGAAGATTATAAAAAAATAAATTGGCTAGAAAGGTGCATTGGCAGAGAACTGCCAGAAATACAAGCCAGATTCAGAAGAGGTCGTGGCACTAGAGATGTCATTGCTGATATCAGATGGATCTTGGCTGAAAGCAGAGAGTACCAAAAGGATATCTAATTGTGTTCTATTAATTATGCAAAGGTGCCTGACTGTATGGATCACAATAAATTAAAGCTAACATTGAGAAAATTTGGAATCCTAGAACACTTGATTGTGCTCATGAGAAACCTAGACCTAGACAAAGAAGCTGCCCAAACAGATCAAGGGGAAAATATGTGGTTCAAAATTGAGAAAGGTATGTGTGAGAGATTTATCCTTTCTCCATGTCTTATCAGTCTAGTTGCTGAACAAATCATTCAAGCAACTGGACTTTATGAAGAAGAATGTGGCGTTAAGATCACAGGAAGCCAGGGAGCTCTGGTGTCCTAATAGCAAGAAGCGGAACTGCAATCCTATAGGTACATTGTTTCAATCCACCAGATGTTCTGCTGGAGAAGGAGGGGCAATTTCCTCCTGTACCAGTCAGATCTGATTTGATGGCACACACACACACACACGTAAAAAATAACAAAATAGAAAAAAAAACTCATTTAAAAAAATCAGAGGAAGCCTCATCCACAACCTGCATTATGCCGATGACACAACTTTGCTCACTGAAAGTAAGGAGGACTTGAACTGCTTTCTGCAGAAGATCAAAGACTATGGCCTTCAATATGGATTGCATCTAAAAAAATTGCGTATTGCAAAAAAAAAAAAAAATTCCCACAACCAAGTCAATAGACAGCACCATGATAGATGGAGAAAGAAGTGAAGTTGTTAATGATTTCATCTTGTTTAGGTCTACAATCAACATCCGTGGCACCAGCAGTCAGGAAATCAAGAGGTGATGGGGAAAATAACTGTCAAGGACCTTTCCAGAGAACAAGAATCAATGCCTTTGAGCTGTGGTGCTGGAGAACATTATTTAATACACCATGGAACAAGAACAAACACATCTGTTCCTGAGAGGTTGAAACTAGCTTGCTCCTTGGAGGCAAGGATTTTGAAGTCCTATCTCACAAAATTTGGGAATGTTGTCAGGAGATGATGTCCTTGGAGAAGGACATCAGGCTTAGAAGAGTAGGTCAATGCAAGAGAGGAAGACACTAGATGAGATGGATTGACACAGTGATGCAGTAATTGGCTCAGCTGTGTTGGACACAGTGAGGGTGGCTCAGGAAGGTTCAGAGCACTTGTCCATAGGGTTGTTATGAGCCATAGTCAACTCAATGGCATATAACAATAACAAAAACAGTGGCCTAGTAGTAAGCAATTGCCCTGCCAGCCTGAAGATACGCAGTTCAAATCTATTGGAGAAAGATGGACAATCTACTCTTTTGCAATTTATTGTCTCTGAAAACCTACTGTAGGATCAGTTATGGGTGTATTACAGCCCAATGGAACACAACAATAATACTAATAGTATGACTGAAAGCCCTGGTAGTGTAATCCATAGGGTCAGGGATTGCCAACCCAAAGGCAAAGCCTCTTCGGCAGTTCAAAAATCCACCTGGGTTTTGAAACAGCTGCTTCACAGAAGAAAACTAGGCAATTCCTTCTTAAGCAGATTACATCTTGAAGCCTGCTTGAGTGTCAGCTATGATTCGATTCTGGCTCCATGGCAATGCCTGATGATTGACTCATGACTGAATGTAATTGGAAATTTTGGATACACCTAACAAAACGCATTAACAACAACAAAATCAATGAGAGTTCAACTTTGGAGGTGTCACAGGTGCAAACAGTCCTGAGAATATTGAATAGTAGAGACAGAAAGAGGAGCATGCATGGTGTAGAAATGACAGAGTGGTTCCAGGAGCCACTTGTCCTTCCATAGTTGTAGAAATTATAGATAGGAATAAGTAACAAAAATTTATCTGCTACAAGAAGGAAATGCCTCCTGGTGCAAAGAAAGGAAAGTCAAACCCAGAGTATCACTAGTTGATGTAGTTTGTGGGAACGTTTCAGCATCCGCTCAGGGGACGTATCGTTATGTACCTTTGAATCTTAACGGGCTCATAGCTGACCCTCCAGTGGGTCTTCAGCCCAGGAGATTGCCTGTGTTTCTCCTGTGTAGAAGCTGGTTACTTTGAACTGCCTGCCAATCAGTTAGCAGCACAACTCCTTACCACTGAGCCACCAGAGCTCATTAAGGAAGGAATAGCTTCTAGAAAATATGAGATTCCGTTTTCAAATTATCTTGGGGACAGAAGCCATGTCTTCAATTTGTGGGAGGTAGAAACTTGGAATTGAGACATATGCAAACACCCCAAACCAGGAAAAAGCTGTCCCTCAGTGAAAAGGGAAAATTTGCTAAAGGGATGGGGGTGGGGTTAAGAAATCCCGTGCCAAATCAAAGTTTTAAGCTTGTCTCATATACAGATGTGAAATGTGATTTGACATTCTTCCCATAAGTGAAATCTAGGGTCTCAAGTAGAAGCAAATTTCTCTGAACTAGCAATTCAACAATCTAGAGCCTAAGAGAACAGCTTGTGATTAAAATTTATAAAGCAGAGAAGAAAGCCATTCACATAGTTGTCGTTAGGTGCTCTCAAAGTGGCTTTTGATTCATATCTGCCCCATGTAATGGAGCACAACTGGCCCGTAGGGTTTTCTAGACTGCAGTCTTTATAGAAGCAGATTTCAAGGTCTTTTCCCACAGAACCATTGGGGAGGGTAAGCCACCAAACTTTTGGTTGGCAGCTAAATGTTTAACTGTTGTGACACCAGGGCTCCTTAATTCACAAAACCTGCCAGACTAGCTGCTGTCATAAGATTCCTAGTCATAGAGAACTTTCATCCAGTTTCTCAGACTGTAAATCTTTATAGGAGATTACACATATTTCCTCCAAGGAGCTGCTGACAAATTTGAACCAATGACCTTTTAGTTAGTAGCCCAAAACGTGACACACTATACTAACAGGGCTCCTTTTACTACCCTAAAAGGAAGAATAAATTCAGAAGGGTAAAGAGGAATATTGGAATTCTAGGGACTTGAGAAAATAAAATAATCAGGAAGACACTACAGAGTGACCCTGTTTGGTATAGGAATTTGAGTGATAGAAAGAGTTAACAAACTCACCTGCTAACTGGAAGACTGGAAGCCCAAGTACCTCTAGAGGTACCTTGAAAGAAAGGTCTTGTGATCTAATTCTGAAATAGTAGCTATTGAAAACCTTATGGGGCACAGTTTTACACTGACACACATGAGGTCATCAGATTCAGAGTTGGCTTGATGGTAGCAATTTTATGTTTAACATTATGTGAGTGACTAAAAACACCAAAACCACATTCTTTGCCAACATCATAATTCAAAGACATCAGTGTTTCCTTGGTCTTCCTTATTCATAGTTGAATATACAAAACTCAAGGACATCAATTCTCCTGTCATCTTTTTTCACTGTTCAGCTATCAGGTACATAGTAGTAAGTGATTGAAAAAATTGTGGCATGAATCAGGTAAACCTTAGTCCTCAGATTGACTTCATTGCTCATTGCTCCTTAATAATGTGTAGAGGTTTCTGACTGCAGACCTTTTTTTTTTTTAAAAAAATAATAATATATATAAGGGAGCTCTGGTGGCCTAGTGACAAGAAGCTGTGCTGCAATCCCTAAGGCATACAGTTCAAATCCACCAGCTACTCCACAGGATAAAGTTGGGGCAATCTTCTCCCATGAGAGTAACTGCCTCTGAAAACTTGCTGGAGGGTCAGCTCTGGGCCTCTTCTAATGACACAGAACAACAAATATATATATATTAGTGTTCAAAATTTACTGATAAGGAAACCAAGACTCAAAATGGCTAAATAATTTGCCTTGGAGAATTCAGATCTGACTGACTTTAAAGATCTCAAAGTTATTTCTTATTTCTCTGAGACTGGATTGAAGCTTAGGAATTCTCTTCTTTACCTCCCTTCATACTTACCTGCAGAATCTCTTGCTAAATCCAACCCAGCCAATCTAGATGATATTCTAAAGAAACAAAAATAGAAATAGAGACAACAGGCCATGCTTGTTGTACGAAGAGGCTCAAAATTCATTTTCACAACTGTAACCTCTTAATTTTATTATAGTCTAGTGACCACCAGCATCTTCTCTGCCTTAGCCAAAGTTTAGCTTTGATGGAAAAATCACAGATGAGGACTTCTTTCCTTTAAATAAATGAGCTTTGCCAGGGCATTAATTTTCTGTACCAGAGCCTTAACTAGTTACTATCTGGGTCATTCTGACTCACTAGTACAACAGAATTCTTTTGAATCATATTTCAGTTATAGAAAATGACTCATAGCCACTCCACAAGACAGAGCAGAACCACCTCATGAGTTCCAAGGTTGTAATCTTAATGAGAGCAGGCTGTCACAGCTTTCTCCTGGAGTGGCTAATGAGTTTATCTGCTGACCCTTTGATTATTAAGTGGGCACTTTCATCATTAGGATTCTTTCCTTATCTGTGGTCACTATCTTGATCCTAGAGTGCTATACAGAACTTAATGGGAAAATGTTGAATAGGCCATTTTCTATTTATTTGCTGGTTTACAAAACATTTCATGACCCAGCACTGAAAAGGAGACAAAGCCTGGATACCGAGTTTCTCCCCAATAGTCATTGCTTGTGACTTCTTGTTTTCTAGCCTCCTTCTGCAGTGCCCACCCATTTACTCCATTCTTTGGTTACAATTCAATATATTCAAAAGAAAGTGATATGAATCAAAGTACAGTTTTATGTATCCTGAAGTGTCCTAAGCCAATTGCCAATGGGCAATTTTTCTAATTCATTGGAAAAGAGAGGGTTTACTTTAGAGGCTAACAATATTTGAAAATGTGTGAGTGTAGATATTGCCAATTATAAGAAAGGATCCATGTTATTGATTACTGTTATTAAATGTCATTGAGTTGTTTCTGACTTACAGTTCTGGCCCTGCGTACAACAGAACAAAATACTGCTTGGCCCTGCACCATCCTCACAATTGTTGCTATTTTGAGACCATTGTCATGAGCTCATACAACATTTCATTGAGGGCCTTCCTCCGTTTCTCTGCCTCAACTTTGCCAAGAATGTTGTCCTCCAGAAACTGGTCCTTTCTCATAACATATCCAAACTATGGAGGTGAAATCTTGCCATCATACTTCGAAGAAGCATTCTAACTCTATTTTTTACCAACAGCCTTTAGAAATATATTCAAAGTTCAGAAGATGATGCAAGGCAGTTTTCACCAATTGCCATTCTCAACAGCAACATACCTGTCCTCTTAGCTTTTATTGTCTTGGTTCCCTTTCTCTTCCTGCTCCCAAGGGGTTTGGGTATATTCTGTAGCATCCAGAAATCTATTCCAGATTTTATCCTTTGATGACACTGGTGAACTCTTTATTTTCCTAAGTAGAATGCTAGTACAACAGGTAATTCTTTTGAATCATTTATCAGCCACAGAAAAATGAACCTTTTTAATGGGAAAATATCAGTCCTACTTCATAACAGTGGTGTTATGCAGTGTTTGTCTTTTTAAGACTGAGACATTTCACTCAGCGTAATGTCCTTCAGAGTCACCCATGTTGTGTAATGTTTTGCGAGTTCATTATTTTTCAGTACTTATAGTATTCCATTGTGTGAATATACCATAGTTTTTCTATCCATTTGTTTATTGATGGGCACTTGGGTTGATTCCATCTCTTTGCTATTGTGAATAATAAATCAATAAACATGGGTTTGTATAGATCTTTTTGGATGGTGGTTCTCGTTTCTTTAGGGTATATTCCCAGCAATGCAATTGCTGGGTCAAATGGTATTTCTATTTCCAACTTTACGAGAACATACCAATCCGCCTTTTATATTTTACTCCAGTGAATCAGGGTTCCAATCTCTACACAACCTCACCAGAATTTGTTGTTTGCTATTCTGTCGAGCTTTGCTATTGTCTTAGGGGTGAGATGATATCTCATTGTTGTTTTTATTTGCATCTCTCTGAGAGCAGGAGATTTTGAACATCTTTTCCATGTGTGTGTTTTCCATCCGAATGTCTTCTTTGGTGAAGTGTCTGTTCATATCCTGTGCCCATTTTATGATTGGGTTGTTTACCTTTTTCTTGTTGAGGTGCTAGAGTATTCTATAAATTTTAGATATGAGTCCCTTCTCAGATGTGTCATTATCAAATATTTTCCCCCAGTCTGTGGCTTTCCTTTTTACCCTGTTGGAGAAGTTTTTTGATGTGCATAGATTCAATTCTTAAAAGCTTGCATTCATCTTTTGTTCTCTCCTGATTGTAGGTTTTTCATTGTTCTTGGAAGACTGTTTATACTGTTGGTTAGGGCTTCTAGAGTTCTTCCAGGCTTTTCTCTGATGAAGCTTATAGTCTTTGGTATAACTCCTAAGTCCTTGATCCACTGTGAGTTAGTTTTTGAGTATGGTATGAGGTGTGGGCTTGTTTGACTTGTCTGTAGATAGTTTTCCAATTTTGCCAACACCATTTGTTAAAGAGGCTATAGTTTTCCCACTTGACTGATTTTATCTCCTTGTCAAAAATCAGTTGACCATAGGTAGATGAGCTGATTTCTGGGTTTTCAACTTTTGTCAAATTCTTTTCTTCATCTACTGAGATGTTTGTATCATTATCTTCTTATGCTATTAACATGGTTAATTATATTGACAAATTTTAGGATACTCAACCAATTTTGTGTTCCTATAGTGAATCCCAAATTTGCTGTGATATATTATTTTTACATATTAGTGATTTTGTAACATTTTTTTTCTTGTTGTGTATTGTCGAATAGGATCTGACTGGCACAGGAGGAGATTGTCTTGCCTTCTGCAGAGCATCTGGTGGATTTGAACGGTGCACCTTTTTGATTGTAGCACAGCTTCTTGCCAGTAGGCCACCAGAGCTCTCTGAAACATTTTTATTTTTAATCTCTTTATTCTTTTTAATGAAAGTTTACAGAGACTTTGGATTTCCATTCGTTCATTGTTGCACTTTTCTCCTTGCCCTCCCCTCCCCTCCAATTTGGTCTTCTCTTTGAAAGTAAAAAAAAAAAACAAAAAACCCCAAACACAAAACTACAACAAAAAAATTTATTTTATTGTTATACAATCTCTCCCCCACCCCATAAACATTTTTTAAAGAACTTTTGCATCCATGTTCTTTGGGATGATTGGTTTATAGTTTCTGTTCTTATGTTTTATGTTAGGTTTTGGAATGATGGTTATGTTTACATTCTCAAATTGCCTGAAAGTATTTCCTCTTCCTCTATTTCTTAAGAAAATATATTTAAGTTTGATGTTTAATCAAACTCTCAATGTAGATGAAGCCAGAAATTGGGCCTACTATTTCCTAGTAAAAATACTTTAAATTTTAATTTATTTAATAGATGGAGATCCATCCAGAACTCATTTTCTTTCTGTGTTGATTCTAAAATTGTGTGCCATTCAAGGATTCTTTTATCTGTGTGTAGATAAACTGATTTTTAGTGCTAAAGAAAATGTCTCATTTTTTCTGGAAGGAAAAGCTAAGACATGACCTGTGATAATTAAGTTGGAAGGTTATTGGGACTTGTATGTTGCTATGATATAACACTGCAATGGTGCTTACAAGCTGAGATGGACTAGGAATAAAGATCAGATAATTTTAAAAAAAATTATTTCTGAAAATCAGTTAATGAAAACCCTATGGATTATAGAACGAGTACAAGGCGGGGTGGAGGGGTGGGAACAGAGGGGTGAGGATGGGTTTCACAATTTAATGGGGGTGGGTGAAGGAAATGGAAAAGGTCAGGTGTGATAAAGAATGTGTAGGGACTTATAAATCAACCAGTATAAAATAAAAATATTTTAAAATAGGCACACCCAAGTTTATCACGGCTTTGCCCATTAACAAACAAATGGATAGAAAAACTGTGGTATATTCACACAATGGAATACTACACTGCACGGAAAAACAAGGAACTCATGCAATATTACTCAAAATGGGTGACCCTAGAGGACATTATGCTGAGTGAAATATCTCAGTTACAAAAGGACAAATACTGCATAGGGGCACTGTTATAAAACAGGACTGACATCAGGGATGTGGGAAAACTGAGAAAGATGGGATAAATAATGTATACTGCATTGAAATAGATGGAGAAAACTGTTTAAGAGGGATATGTGACTAGGTATTTTTGTCATGATGGGAGTCCAGAGTGAAGTCTGCCTAGTGGAGTGGACCTGGGGGGAGGGATTGTAAAACAATGAAAGAATTTTTCTTTTACTTTTCAAATAGAGGAGTGTACTGGCGGGAGGGGCAGGAAGAAAAGTGCAACATTGAATGAATGGAAATCTAAAGTCTCTGTAAATTTTCATTGAAATTAATAATCATAAAAATATAGAAAACCCTATAGAATAGTTAAATCTGTAGTTTATACAGAGATGGCAGTTTCTCTGTGGTTGGAGACCATGATATAAATGATGACACAACGATCGTTAACAACATAAAGAGAAACACCTCAGGCTCTATTAAACACCTCAGTTGTTCATGAGGTCTTTTCCTTCTAACTGATCAACGTTTGTCTCCCAGTAGATGATCTGTTTCTGGATATCCAATAGTTGTTCTTTTTGTTATAGTTATCCTTGGACTACTTGCAAAGTATTTTGAATTGAGTCATGACTCAGACCTTGTGCAGATTTTTGCTAACTCTTTTTCAGTTTGGTTCTTTTGTGATTTTATGAATTTAGCTACTCATTCATCCTCCCTAACTCTGATCTCAGTCTTCCCACCTCTGTGGCTGGTCTTCTCTGCTTGGGTTTTCCCTCTGTTCTTTTTGATCTGGGAAGTTCCTCTGGGAAGAAATGGAAGAAAAATAATGAACGATCAGAATGCTATGTTATTACTGTCTAACGTCTAAAACAATTCTTTCATACATTTTTGCCAATTATCAGTTTTGGGTTTGTTTGTTTGTTTTTGTTTTTTTTAAATGGTTGGGTACCTAACAGCATCAGTTACTCTGTCAGGGTAAGATGAAGTTCACAGACATTCTTTAGGCTATATGCTAAAACTAGAGTGTATCAGAGTGGTTTGAAGGGATCTTTTTTTTTTTTTTTTTAAATTTAGTTTTATATCTTGGTGGTAATGCAAGTACACAACTATACGCTTCCAAATTGTTAACTTAAACGTGAACAATTTAACTTTAGTTAAATAATAAATACTTCAACAGACCTTATTTCTCACTTGTGAGAAGATCTGCTGTCTGCTTCTTTGACAGTGTTGTTGTTGTTGTTGTTGGGTGCCATTGAGTCAAGTGCAACTCATAATAACCCCATGAACAAAAGATCTGAACCCTGTTCTATCCTGTGCCATTCTCACACTTCCTGACACATTAGAGTCAATTGCAGCAGTCACCAATGCAATCCATCTGGTTGAGGGCCTTCATTTCCTTCTCTGATGCTCCAGCCTTCCCATCATCATGTCCTTCTCTAAGGAATGGCCCTCATCATTCTTGCCTCCAAAGAGCACTCCAACTACACCTTCTCAAAGACATATCTGTTCATTCTATTTGCCATCCATGGGATGTTTAGTGGTGTTCTCCAACACCACAGCTGAAAGGCCTCAGTTCTTTTCTATCATCCTTATTCATTGTCCAACTCTTAGATGGGTAGCAAGTAATTGGAAAGACTATGGCCTGAATCAGATGCACCTTAGTCTTCAAACTGACATTATTACTCCTCAAAAAATTGGAGCGGTCCTTAACTGTAGTTTTCCCCAGTGCAATGTGTCTCCTTATTTCCTGACTGTGAGTACCAAGGGTATTAATAGTGGATCCAAGTAAGATGAAGTTGTTGACAGTTTTAATCTCCTCTCCATCCACATGATGTTGCCTATCAGTCCATTGGTAAGAATCTTTGTTTTCTTGACATTGAGTTGCAATCCATACCGAAGACTGCATTCCTTGATCTTCAGCAACAAGTGCTTCAAGTCCTCCTCACTTTAAGCAAGAAAGGTTGTGCCATCTGCATAATATAGGTTATTGATGAGTCTCTCCAATCCTGATGCCACATTCCTCTTCATAGAGTCCATCTTTTCAGATAATTTGCTCAGCATTCAGATTGAATAGGTATGGAAACAACCCTGACACACTTCCTTCTCAATTTTAAACCATGCAATATTCCCTTGCTCTGTTTTGCACAATAGCCTCCTGGTTCAAGTATGAGCACAATCAAATGCTCCAGGTCTCCCATTTTTCTCAATGTCAGTCACAGCTTGTTATGATTCACATTCAAATTCCTTTACATAATCAATAAAGCACAAATGGACATTCTTCTTGTATTCTACTTTCCGCCAGAATCTGTCTGACATCAGTAGTGATATTCTTGGTGCCATGACCTCTTCTAAATCCTGCTAGAACTTCTGCCAGTTCCCTATATATGTGCTGTGTTAGCTGATTTTGAATGTTCTTCAACAGTATTTTGCTTGCATGCGATATGATATTATATTGTTTGATAGTTTCCAGATTCCATGCTTGTTATTTTGTTTCTAAATTGTCTATGATGAGTTACAATTTTTTTTAAGTGAGGAAAGAAAAAACATGATGAAAAGAAGGTTTATTAGGCACAATATACTGTCAAATAGTATGTCAACATAGACAATTTAGAAATAAAATATTGATTATTACCTGCCTTTATTGAAACACACAGAAATATGCAGGGGATTTTTTTGGGGGGGTGGTTTGTTGCTGTGTACCATCAAATCAGATCTGACTGGTACAGAAGGAGATTGTCCCTCCTTCCCCGGCAGAGCATCTGGTGGATTCGAACCGTGCACCTCTGAGATTGTAGTTGCAGCTCCTTACCACTAGGCCACCAGAGCTCCCCGGTTTTTGGATTTTTTAATAAGAGTAGATATAAACAGACAAAAGAGCCTTAGCTCTAGCCTCTTTGCCTTCCAGTAAACATTGTGCAAAATAAGGATTTAACTATAAAATTGCTATCAGCCTAAAATAAATCTTGACAACTTTTTTCTCTTGTGATCTGTCTCTTATATTTTCCTTCTCGCAGTTGTCTTTCAGGTGGTCAAATTCTTTCTCTGCCACACTCCACTAGAGGAAAAGTGTTTTCCTCTTTTCATAGAATGGTCTCTTCTTAACTGAAACCCTTATTCACTGTTGGTGGGGGTGTAATATGGTGCAACCACTGTGAAAGGCAGTATGGCACTTTCTCAAAAAGTTAGAAATAGAATTACCATTCAACCCAGCAATTCCACTGCTGGGAATATACTCTAAAGAAACCAGAACTGCCATCCAGGCAGATATATGCACATCCATGTTTATGAATGCTCTATTCACAATAGTAAAGGGTTGGAAACAACCCAAGTGCCCATCAACAAGTGAATGGATAGAGAAGCTGTGGTATATTGATACAATGGAATACTATGCTGCATTGAAAAACAAAGAATTCATGAATTATTATACAAAATGGGTGACCCTGGAGGACATTATGCTGAGTGAAATATCTCAGCCACAAAAGGACAAATACTGTATAATGCCATTGTTGTAAAGTGGGACTGACATTGGGGTTGGGGGAATACTACAAAAAGAGGGATAAATACTGTATAGTGTATTGAAACAGATGAGAGAACTGTTTAGGAAGAATATATAATTAGGTATCATTGCCATGACAACTGGTGGGGGTTGGGAGTTTGTATAACAATGAAAGTGGTTTTTTTTGTTTGTTTGTTTGTTTTACTTTATGAAGAGAAAAGCGAACTGAGGGAAGAAATTGTACAACAATGAATGAATGAAAATCCAAAGTCTCTGTAGACTTTCATTAACATGAATGAAAACAACAAAACCCCCCCATCCTTCTTAATCTCTCTTCATAGCCTCCAGACCTAATCACCAAAAGACAGTGTCTTAGTCTAATTTCCTGGAGAAAGTCTTTGTTTTCTTAGTATAAAATCCATTTTCTTTTATTTCTGAAAGGAACCTTTTATAACTTTATTCTTAGTAGCAGGAACTGGAGGCTGTTTACAGAGCATCTAACTTTCTTCCTCACATTTCATAAAGGACTGAGTCTCTGTAAGTATCCAACCACACCTTCATCAGCAGATTTGACTCAGAGAGAGTTGGTCCCACCTTAGCTGTGGGCTCTGATTAGACTGCCTCACAAATGGTAATTCCATACTCTCCTAAAGCTTTGCTCAATTATTAAAATTCTCTTTCTCTCTCTCTCTCTCTCTCTCTCTCTCTCTCTCTCTCTCTCTCTCTCTCTCTCTCTCACACACACACACACACACACACACACACACACACACACAAAGAGAGAGAGAGAAAGGGAAATTCAGTAAGGAATTTCAGCTCTGGAAAGAGAAACCTAGTATATACTTCCTCATTCCTAAGGCATGCCCCTTCCCCCAGTCTCATTCCTTAAAGAGGTTATGTCTGCACTAGGAATTCCTGCCCTTCTGTAGTCTGCACTAGGAACCCAGACCTTTTTATGACCTGGTGTAGACTTAGTACAAAAACTATGCCCAAGAGCCATTTTACACCCAGATCTCTGGAACAAGAGTTCCTCTGGGTTTCTGGCTAATACGCTTTTCCCCCTTTCAAGTTCTCAGAGTGCCACCTGGTCATTTCTGAGTCACAACTTTGCTCTTACAGTATCACCCCAAAACAGTTTGCACTGAGTCAGTTTTGACTCATTGTGACCCCATAGAACTGTGCTCCCCCATAGAATTTTCATGGTGGTGACCTCTGGGAAGATGATTCACAGGTCTTCCTTCTTAGATGCTTCTGGGAAGGTGGGGTCAAACTACCTAATTTTCAGATAGAAATCAAGTACTTAATTGTTTGCACCACTCAGGGACTCTGCTTAACTACAGTTACTGAAAATTAAAGCCTTCCATAGTCCTCAAAGAGAAGGGGCTGATAAACAAAGATTTTAAAAATCACATATTAGAAATGCTTAATTTAATGTTAATTCCATCAGTTGTTTTATTAAATTTATTCTTTGTTGATCAGAATTGACTCCTAGCTGATCCTCCAGCAGGTTTTCAGAGGTGGGCAGTATGGGAAGAGAGGGCCCATCTTTTTCCTGTGGAGCAGCTGGTGGATTTACACTGTATGCCTTTGAGTTGGCAGCACGACTCCTTACCCTCTAGGCCACCAGAGCTTCTGGGTCAGTAAGTTAGTTATGTTAAATTTAGTATTTATAAATATTTCATTGCATCGCAAAAGTTTATTTCTTAATTTCATAAAGTTGAATAGTTGTTCAATCATTATTGAATGACTATAAAATCATAACAATTCTGTTGCTTATAGTCAAACAGTGTCAAGCACAAAATTATAAGGCTATTTTTGTAAACTTGAACAGTATATTTGAAAATGTTTGATATGATGTGTTTGTATGGCCTTCAAAGGTAAGAAGGTTTTTCAATGACCTTTGTTTTTAGTTACTACTGAGATCAGCTCTGGCTTCATGATGGGTCTATCATTTACAGTAGTGAGATGCATAGCTGTTTCTGTGCCATCTTCACAATCACAATCATTTGTGACTAATCATTGATCAGCATTGCTTCAGCCACTGTGCATTTTTGAGGTTCTTACATCTTAAGAGCCTTATCTTCCAAGAATTTATTGGATAATATTGTCATGATCCATAGGGTTCTCATTGGCAAATTTCTGGAAATCTATGACTAGGCTTTTCCTCCTAGTTTTATTTTGGACATTGCGCTGAAACCTGTCTACTATTGATGACCCTGGTGGTACACCGAATTAGCAATTGCATAGGTTCTCACATTATATGAACACACAAACCTTTACAATATGGCAAAATGGCAGAAGTGCCATGGTAATATCTTTATTACCTTTGCTGTTTTTAGTAGACAGTACTTCTATGATGGCATGCTCATTTTATTTCTGAACCCTGCAAAATCTCTAATAGAGCAGAATAACTCAATTTACCAGAGAATGGAGAAATGAATTTTTTTTGTCTGTTCTTTTGAGTATGCAATTGCCTAAAAAAATTTCTTTTATAATTTTTATTTATTTATCTATTTATTTATGTATTTATCTATCTATTTATTTATTTAATGTGTGTACCATCAAATTGGATCTGACTGGTACAGGAGGCGATTGTTCCTCCTTCTTCAGCAGAGCATCTGGTGGATTTGAACTGCACACCTCTGGGATTGCAGTGCAGTTTCCTGCTACTAGGTCACCAGAGCTCACCTAAAAAAACCCATTTTATTGACATGGTTTTGATGGGATGATATTAATAAATTCAGAATTATCCAAACATATCAGTTAGTATAGATATAAAACTGACATCAGTAGTTACTTTGCCTTAGAATTTTTCTCCTCTTTCTTTAGTCATATAAAGTACTTTAAACTGCCTATTTATCAGGAGAGGAAATGCATCTTTTCTAGATTGGCATTCACCTTTTTGAAACAGTTTTTCTCAATCATGGGTAAATTGTGCCTTAAGCTGCCTGTTTACCAGGAAGGGAAATGCTTCTTTCCTGGATTAGCATTTACCTTTTCAAAACTACTGTTTCTCAGCCATCTGTTGACTATTTCTTATGTTGTCTGTTTACTAGTTCTCTGTTCTTTTTAAATGTAGAAGTCTGTAACTTTAATAACAAAAGTGTGTTGTTATCTAACCCAAGTATAAAAACCGAATGATCACTCCCAGAAGGGGAGGGAGTTTTTGAAAAGATTCTTTTTCGGTTCTCCCAGATCTGTAATAAAGTGCTTTGGATATTGCAGTCATCTTTCTTATTGGCAATTGAATATGGAAAGAACCCCTTGCATTCAATAACGGTTCTGTTTGAACTCAACGGGTTCTTGCCTTTATTCTAATAAAGGATTACTTAAACAGACATGTTACTAACAACAACACAATAGGCATGTGATTGAGCAAACTTTATTTTTATATGCAGCAATTCAAAAGGACATGGAGGCTAGGGCTTTGAAAAGAATGCTGTCTCAAGGAAGGGAAATTTGTGGGAGCATTTGTAAGGTAGGCTAGAGAATTAGTAAGGGCTCATATTTAGCACTTTCAGGTGGGCTCTCATGGCATAGTCCTAGTAGTGGTGTGATGCTAACACAAAGCCAGCCCCTCTCTGATAATCTGAGTCTGTCAGTGGTTCCAAGGGGTGAAGCTGAACAGTTAGTCTCCTTCTACGTAGTTTACAGCCTTAGAAAACCTGCTGGAGGATCAGCTCTAAGTAGGTTCCCACTCCAGGGTAGTAAATTTGAACTAGAGCTTTAGCAGGGGAAAGGTGAAGGTTTTTCTGAGAAAGGAGATAAAATGCAAATCAGGAGGGACTCACAGCTGACCTACAAGACGATGTCTATCTAGGTAGGTGCAGGATGTGCAGGGTAGGTTTTCCCTTCTTGACTGGCTTCTCTGAAAGGTCATTTGGAACAAGCAAGGAAGCAAAAGGAAACAAACTTTAATATTATTTTAAAAGAAAGAAGTATCCTTTTTTTGTTTAGAAGAACAGTTTCAAAAGAGATCTCTTTATCAGGCTGGAGTTCTTCATCCTCTTAGCATGGAAGGACAATTTTGAAGAAGAGCTCAATCCACACCTGGTGGTTGCAGTTGTCTTTTCTAATAGTTTTTGAGAGTCACTCCCATTTATTATTAACATAATAAAAATGTTATCATCCAGTCAACTCCCTAGTTTTTGTCTCTTTTGCTGGGACAAAGAATTTACCTGGGTGGGACAACAGAAGATTGACTTTGGACAAATCTTCTGGTTGTGGTCTAGTTTAAACCTCCTTAGATTATTTGTCCAAAATAATACTAGTGTGGGTTGAGCCCTTGTTAGAGCACAGGAGCTGAGAGAAAAAGGTGAGGACACAGGAGTGGAGGTGAAAGGAAACACAGGTTTATTAGAAAAGATACATCCCAGCAAACAAGACTAATCATTGCTCTGAAAGCCAAATTTGTCTTGCCACATGTGTCTTTATTGCTGGTTAATTAATATACCTGGCTCGCTTCTACATTTTGGGCGTGCATCTGGGCCAATGGATGTTGTGGAGAGTTGAAAACTTGGTGGCAAGTTCTGGACAATTAATTCTTGATGTCACTCAAGCACTTAAAACACTACATATGACAGGCTGGTATTGATAAGTTCAGAATTCTCTATATATGTATCAGTTATAAAACTATAATTATATAATTATAAAACTAACATCCGTTTTCTTCAGACAGCAAAACTAGTTACTTAGACTCTGAGAATTCTGTTTCCTTTCGTTAGTCATGTAGTTTAATGTGTCTGCTTACCAGGAGAGGAAGTGCATCTATCTTAGATCCTGGTAAGGCTGGTTCTCCAGTCATATGTAAACTGTAAACCTGCCTGTTTACCAGGAAGAGAACTGTGTTCTTCCTGAGTTACTGATACTTAAATGTGAACTGTTCTTTTCAGATGTAGAAATTACCTTTTTTTTTTTTTTACTAACAAAAGTGCATTGTTAAATGAGCTAGAGTCTCACTCTACTATAAAACCCAATGACCACTCCCAGATGGGGAGGCAGTCTTGGAAGTGACTCACTGTCTCCCAGATCTGCATAATAAAGTGCTTATGGATATTGCAATCCATTTGTCTTATTGGTGCTTGATTATGGAAAGAACCCCTTGGGTTCAGTAACACGTATATCTGGATTGAGGTACTTGGTGAAAGGTTTCAGATCAAAGCCAAGAACCATGCCAAGGTAGAGGTAGAATTCTTCTCAAAGTTTATTGAGGGTTGGGCTTAAAGGGGTTTATATGGGGTTTCAGCAAGTTTGTTTTAGGGGATGTGAGATGAGTCGATGTTGCAGTAGCTCATTGGTGCATAAATTTCTGGTCTTGGAAAAGGTCCTGATATGGGAATTTCTGAGTTCTGGTTTCAGAAAATGTCCTGACATAGGGATTTCTGAGTTGAGTTTCAACCTCCGTTTTGATTTTTAACCTAACACTTAGGTCTAATGTTATTGATTCCCTAGTTTAGATCGGGCAAGCCTGATTTTAGCCACTTTGTTTGACTTTTGCTACCTATTGGCCCCTACCATGACTTTTCAGACCTTATTTCATTGGTATCTGCTGTAACATTCTTTCCACCTTAGTCTCATTTTATGCCTGACTTACCTGATTCTAACTCTAGCAAGACTTCCAATGTTCTATTGAAGATGACATTTTCAGTGAGTAGGGAAGAAAGATTTCATAGTTTTAAACTTTATCTGAATTACTGTTATGTTTGCTCTGAATCTCAAACTTTCCTATTTTCCTGTTTTGTTTTCTAATTTATATCATTTACTGAGTCAAACCCTTGAGATAGCTCAGATTAAGAAGATCAGTTTTGGGCTATGTTAAGAATGTAAGTCTGTTTGTTAAAACATATTAAGAGTATAAATTAGCTAAAATTATGGTAAGAGAGGAATATAAATTTACTGTGTCCTGATGATTGTGTTTGCTCTGTTAACTTTGGCTAAAAGGACAAGTTCTGTCAAAGTAAGATAAGTTTTTTTGTCTCATGATGTTTATGTTTGTGGTGGTCAGAAGGGCAAGTTATGATGAGTAAGGATGTTAAAGATTTACTACAAAATGCTCAAAGACTTAGATGGTATATCAGGTGCAGAGACCTTATGTGCTAATTAGAAGATGCTCACAACACCCAGAGACCAAACATGCTAATTAATCTAAAAGAGTGAACATGTCAATTCTGATTGGTTGTGCCTGTGAGGGAGAGCTTGCATGTGTTACTCTAAAGAAAGATTACCTCATTTCTGCCTGATGACACCTTGAGTTTGTAGACATTGAGGGCACCCTAAAGACACCCTCTATGGATTAATGCAAGGAATAACGGCATGAAAGCTGAATTCTCAAAGCCAAACACCAGAGGTAGAGAACAAGATCCTTGCTGTTCAGTACCTCCTCACTTCCTTTAGCTCTGCTAGAACTTTCAGATGAACTCTGTTTACTGGCTATGATTATAATTATTGTTAGGCGTGATTGTTTGGATATTAATGATTGATTGTTAAGATTTGAATTGCTTTAATGCCTTACCTTAGGATTGATTTTGTGGGAAGTTTTAAATGGGTTATTGGACCTAGCAGCCCCAATAATGTGACTTGAAATTATGATATACCTTTTTTTTTCTCTTTTCGTATCATAAAGCTGTACAACTCAGGCTTGCGTGGGCACACCCAGGTGATCCTTCTTAACAACCTTTAACTCTGCTAAGAGCTTTCAGGTGCTATTCCAGTGACCCCTATATGATCTTAAAGAGAGTGTTACTGAATGCAAGGGTTTTTTTCCACAGTCAATTGCCAATAAGACAGAGGATTGCAATATCCATAGCACTTTATTATAGAACTGAGAGGACAGTGATTTTCCCCTAAAAAACTGCCTCCTCATCTGGGAGTGATCATTAGTTTTTATACATGGGTTAGATAGTAATCTACTTAACAAGAAACTTTTTTTTTCCTCGCACACCGTTAGCAGAGCATCTGGTGGATTCAAACCACACACCTTTGGGATTGCAGTGCAACTTCTTGCCATTAGGCCACTAGAGCCCCCTGTACATTGTGGGATCCAACTAGCAAAGGAGGAGATTGCCTTCGTTAGCAGACTATCTGATGGATTCGAACCACACACCTTTGGGATTGCAATGCAGTTTCTTGTCACTAGGCCACCAGATACACATTTGTTAGTAAAGTTACAGAATTTCTGCAGTTAAAAAGAACAGTTTACTAGTAAACAGACAACTTAAGAAATCACCAACATATGACTGAGGAACAACAGTTGTGAAAAGGTAAATGCTAATCCAGGAAAGAAGCATTTCCCTTTCTGGTAAACAGGCAGCTTAAGGCACAATTTACCTGCTTGAGAAAAACAGTTTCAAAAAGGTGAATGCCGATTAGGAAAGATGCATTTCCTCTCCTGGTAAATAGACAGTTGAAAGTACTTTAATGACTAAAAAAGAGGGGCATGGGGAGAATTCTAAGGCAAAGTAGACAGTCCCAGGCTTGAGTCAGAAACACCAGGGCTTCATACACAGCTGGAGACTGGGTTTTCACCTTTGCCCTCCTAACTCAGCTTTGAAACTGCACAACAACCCAAAACAGGATCTGAGACAGCCTTCTAATCTTCTCCATCAGGTAACACCCATTCTCCTAGAATTCTGTCTACTTCCTTAACAATCAAGCTTTCAAGGAAGGACATGCAGTCCTAGGCCTGCATCTGGTCAAGGGCTGCAGACCAAACAACCAACACCAGGCCTAGAGGAGACTTAACCCTCACCTTGGAAATTATGACAGCAGTGTGGGGCAAAAGGAAGAGCAGAGACACTGAGTCACAACATGACAGTTGTGCAGCTCACGCTCAGGGGCAAGGACTTTTCCCTAGTAATACCTCAGGCAAAAATCTTTGCCTGAAGCTGATACATGTAATTTGGACTTATATCCTCCTGTATGCGAGACAGACGTGAGAGACCAGTGCAAGACATTACAGAAGTGAATTGTGGCCTAAGCTATCATATCGAGGGGTGGCTGGGGAAGGGAGGTGCTGGAGCAAGTGTGAGGAATGCTGATGTAGCAGGGTAAGGGAAGGGACAAGACGCACGTGCTTAGGTGAGGGGACAGTGAATACATTGGTTATTTCTGTAAGAGAACTGCTTATGCAAAACCTGTACTTGGACCAGGAAGCAGTCCTCAGAACAGAGCAAGGAAAACGTCATGGTTCAAAATCAGGAAAGGAGTGTGTCAGGGATGCATTCTGTCTCCATACCTTTTCAATCTATATGCAGAACAGATCATTCAGGAGTCTGGGGTTTATGAGGAGGAATGTGGCATCAAGATTGGAGGAAGATTCCTCAATGACCTATGTTATGGAGATGACACACCCTGCCTCCTGGAAGTGAGGAGGACCTGAAGCACTTGCTGAAGAAGGTCAAGGATGGTAGTCTTCAATATGGATTGAAGCTCAACATCAAGAAGACAAAGATTCTCACACTGGGCCAATTGACAGCATCATCATAGATGGAGAAGAGATTGAGGTTGTTAACAATTATAGCTTACTTGGCTCCACTATCAACACTCTTGTTACCAGCAGGCAGGAAATCAAGACAAATTGAATTGGGAAATTTGCTGTCAGGAACCTTTCAGCATACTGTTAGGTCTTCACACTGCACATAAGGCAAGGAAGAAACCAGAGAAAGAAAGGAAGCTAAAGAAGCTTTATTAAGGAGTCTCCCAAGTAGGATTCCTTGGTCTGCAGAGAAGGAAACAGGCGGAGGGACAGACCAGGGAAATACTGCACCATAAGGTGTAATAGGGCAGGTTTTATAGTGAGGGTCTTTAGAGAAGGAGGGGAGGGACATTCGCCAGGTGGGTGGTCTTTTAGGGAGGGAAGGGAGGAGCACTCCATGGTAGTTTAGTCAGATGGGCAAGACTATTCACTCCCTTTTTTGACATGTTGATATTCCTTGAATCCTTTGTTCTCCCTTTGACCATGGTCCTGGCCTCACAAGTACTGAAAAGCAACAATGTATATCTAGATACTAAGGTGCATTTGATCCAGGCCATGGTCTTTGCAATTACTTGCCATGCATCAGAAAGCTGGACAATGACTAAGAAGAATTGATTCCTTTGAGTTGTGGTGCTGGAGAAGAGTCTTGAACATACCATGGACTGCCAAGAAAACAAATAGGACTCTCTTGGAGGTGGTGAAGCCAAGTCTCTCTTTGGAGGCTAGGAGTTTGAATGAAGCTCTGCCTTGCTTACTTTGGGCATGTGGCCAGGAGAGATTGGTCCTTGGAGAAAGACATCATGTTTGAAAGGGTGGACAAACAGCATAGGAGAGGAAGACCTTGGATGAGATGGATTGATACTATAACTGGTGCAATGAAGGTTGGTGTGTCAGAATTAGTGAGACTGGCTCAGGACAGGGAAGCATTCAGAGCTACTGTACATAGGGTCGCTATGCATCGCAGATGACTCATCGGCACATAACAACAATAACATACTATGAAAGGTTTGGAAGCAGGAGTGGCATCTACTTGCTAAACAACATACCTCCAGAAACTCTATGAACTTTGATAAAAGTTGATAGTTGTAGAGCAGCTTCAGGCCTTTTGTTCATAGGATCACGATGAGTTTTGCTTGACTCAAAGGCAATCAACAACACAACAACAACAACAACTACGAGAAACAAAAAGAGATCTGGAGAAATGGAAGAACATATCATGCTCATGGATAGGAAGACTCAATATCATGAAAATTCTACCAAAGGTATCTACAAGTTTTTTGCAATACCAATCCAGATACCAGTTCCATTTGCCAATGAGGTAGAAAAGACAATTTTTTATTTTATTTGGAATGGAAAGAGACACTGAATAAATAAAACATTACTGAAAAAGAGAAACAAGGTAGCACACTTCCTGATCTCAAATTCTACTACAAAGCCATAATCGTCAAGACGGCATGGTACTGATATATCAACAGACACTCAGATCAATGGAATAGAATTGTGAATCCAGAAGTCAGTTCATTCACCTAGTGTCAACTGATATGTGACAAGGAGATAGAATCAGTTAAGTGGGGAAATGAGAGTCTCTTTACCAAACTATGATGGCGAAATTGGAAAACCATCTGCAGAAAACTTAAGACCCAAACCTTACACCTTACACACACACACACACACACACACACAAAACAAACAAACACAAAACAACAAAAAACCCCAAAACATAACCCAACAACAACAACAAAAAAAAACCAAGGTGAATCAGGAACCTAGAAGTAAAGCCAAAGACTATAAAATTCATCAGAGTACAGCTAGGAAGACCTCTGGAAGCCCTAATCTACAGCACAAGCAGTCTTCCAATCATAATGAAAACCCTACAAACAGGAGAAAATAAAGTAGATGTGTGAGATCTTCTAAGAATCAAATTCCTATTTACATCAAAAACTTCCTCAACAGAGTAAGAAGGAAACCCACATACAAGGAAAAAATATTTAGAAATGGCATATCTGATAAGGGACTTATATATATATATATAATTTCTAGAATACACCAGCACCTCAACAAGAAAAATGTAAACAACCCAGTCACAAAATGGGCACAGCATATGTATATTTTACTGAAGAAGACATTCAGTTGGCAAACAGACACATGAACAAATGTTCAAAATGCCTAGGTATCAGACAAAAATCAAAACAATGATAAGATACTATCTTACCCCAGCAATAATAGCAAAGTTCAACAGAGCAACAAACAGAAAATGCTGGTGAGTTGTAGAGAAATTAGAACACTTATTCACTGCTGGTAGAAATGTAAAATGGTACAACGGAAGGTGGTCTGGTATGTTCTCCAGAAGTTAGAAATAGAAATACCATTTAACTCAGCATTTTCACTACTGGGAACATACCCTAAAGAAACCAGAGCCACAACTCAAAAGATATATGCAAACCCATGTTTATTGCTGCATTATTCACAATAGCAAAGAGATGGAAGCAACCCAAGTGCCCATCAAGAAATGAATGGATAGAATAACTATGACCCATTCATACAAGGGAATACTACCCAGCATTGAAAAACAGTGAAATAGTAAAGCATTATACAACATGGGGGAGGGGTCTTGAGGACATTATGCTAAGAAAAATAATTCAGTAACAAAAGGACAAATACTGCATAACATTGCTGTTATAAAATAGGACAGTTGTGGGGAGGTTGGAGGGAGTGGGGAAAGAGTGGATAGATAATGAACATTGCATTAGCACAAATGAGGGGAAGAACTGTTTGAAGGGAATATATGACTATGCATTATATGCTTGAGAACGATTTGGAATAAGGGGTATACTGCAGGGTGAGCTGAAGGAGGGAAGAAGGAGGAGAAAATATGCAACAATGAGTAAAAACAATAAAAGGAGTGAATAAAAACGTGTTCAAGGCATTTGCTCATTTTTATTAGAGTATTTGTCTTTCTCTTGATTTTTATCACTTCTGTCAGGTCAAATTATTGAAGAATATTCGTGTAGCACTGCCAGCCAAAAGAACAAACAAATCTGTGTTGAAAGAATTACAGCCAAGAGTGGTCCTTAGAAGCAAGGGTCATGAGACTTTGTCTTTTGTCTTTTGAACATGTTAGTAGGAGGAGCCTGTCTCTGAAAAAGGAAATAACATTGGAAAAACAGAGGGCTAGGAGAGGGAAAAAGACCCTCAAAAAAACAGACTGGCACAGTTCCTCCAAGGATGAGCAGCACAGCAGAGGTGGTGAGGATGGGACAGGAAAGGCAGGGTTACTTTCTTTGTAGTAGATACAGTGCTGAGGTGAAACTGACTCAGAGGTATGTAACAATAAAGTTACTTGTGAATTCTATTTTGTTTAGAAAGACTTTTCCCAGAAGTGATATTTTTGAATGCAATTACTAAATATTTAAGTGTTGAAATCCTAGCTCTTTCTATACATTAATGTATTACTACAAACCAAGTAAAGCTATGGCTTTATTTCCTTTCTAAGTGGCTATCCAGTTGGCTTAACAGGATTTATTGAATAATCTCTTTTTTTGGCCACTGATTTGAAATATTTATTTATTAGATAGGTTTGAAAAAATTTTCCATTTCCCTCTTCTTTTCTGTCGATTGATACATTTCTTCACTCTCAACTAAATATTAGGGATTTCTGATGGTGAGACTTGGGCCAATAACCCGAAGACCACGGGTTAGGCTAGAACACGGTTCAGAACTGTTGTACCTAGGGCTGCTATGATTCACACGGCACTCTATAGCACATAACAATGACAACAATTATTCTGTCATAAGATTCCATATCTTGTCTCAGTATATAAAATGATTTTATTTTTAAAATATTTTTAATTGAAATTTTAATGAAAGTTTATAGAGAACTTGTATTTTCATTCGTTCATTGTTGTACATTTTCCTCTCTGCCCCCCTCTCCCCAGTTTGCTTTTTTTCTTTGGAAAAAAATTCTTTCGTTATTATACAGTCCCCCCGCCCCCCCAGTTTACTTTACTATGCAGCTCTTATTTTGGACTTCTATCATGCTAATAATACCTAATAATATATTCCTTTTATACTGTTCTTTCCCTCATCTGTTTCAAAGCTGTGTACATTTTTTCTCTCCTTTTTTCTTTCTTAGTTTACCCCCTTCCCAACCCTATGCCAGTCCTGTTTCATAACAGTGGTATTATGCAATATTTGTCTTTTTGTGACTGAGATATTTCACTCAGCATTATGTCCTCCAGGTTCAGTCATTTTGTATAATATTTCATGAGTTGCTTGGTTTTCAGTGCTGCATAGTATTCCATTGTGTGACTATACCACAGCTTCTCTATCCATTTGTTTGTTGATGGACACTTGAGTTGTTTCCAACTCTGATATTCTGAGCAAGGCAGCAGTAAACATGAGTGTGCATATATCTGCTTGGGTGGCAGTTCTGGTTTCTTTAGGGTATATTCCCAGTAGTGGAATTGCTGGGTCAAATGGTTTTTCTATTTGCAAACTTTTGAGAAAGCGCAATACAGTCTTCTATAGTGGCTGCACAATTTTACACTCCCACCAACGGTGAGTAAGGGTTCCAGTTTCTCCACAACCTCACCAGCGTTTGTTGTTTGCTGTGATTATATTTTTAAAAATCATGGTACCCAACTGAATTTAACATCTAAATTTCTTTTTTTATATCTGAAGAAATACAAGTTAAAGCAAAGATATCTTTACCACCCTCTCCAAACTGATGGACAATTTAAAATTCACCTGAAAGAAAGGCCTGTGCCAAGGGCAGGAATGTTGTTATTGTTGTGTACCATCGAGTCAGAACTGACCCATAGCTGACCCTCTGGCAGGTTTTCAGAGGCAGTTAATCACATGGGAGGAGATTGTCCATTCTTCTCCTATGGTGCAGCTGGTGGCCTTGAACCAAGTGCCTTCGGGATTGCAGCACAGCGTCTTGCCACTAGGTTACCAGAGCTCCTTAATGGCAGGAATATTTTGGGATGGGGTTGGGGGGGGGGGATAAGGAGGAAAGATAAGTTCCCTCTGATAGTTAGACATGACAAGAAATAAAAATAATTAGCCTGTTAAGCTTTCCTTTCCAGCCAGTCAGAATCTATGCATTTATTTCCTCTCTAGTGAGTTTCACAGGCTTTGAATTGCATGGAAGGAGATGGCTCGCATTTGTCTTGCAGAGACTGGCCTTCAAGATGGAATCCATCTGGTTAGGTGTTTAGTCATCCTGTGGCTTGCTTTTTCACAGCTGCTTTCCCTGTAAGCTATATAGTGAGCACTCATTTTGCTTTTGCACATCCACAATACTTGAAACTTAAAAACAAGGACTCTTAGTAAGATCATTAGGAAGGACCACCTTAGACTGCCAGTAGTAGCTGAATTCTGACTCAAAGACACACAACAACAACAATTATGGAGCTCTACTTACTGAGTAATAAGGAGTTGCAATGCTTATCCAAAAGCATATGCTTAGAGTCCACCAAATGTTCCAGGAGAGAAATCTTCTCTCTTAAATCACCCTCTTCCTGTGTGATTTAAAGCCTCCGAAAACCCATTGGGAGAGTCAGCTATGAGTTGGTTCTGATTTAAGAGCACAAAACTTCTTTTAACTATATGTAGGGGGCATTCCTGGACCATTTGGTAACTGATGGCTAGTCTCTTTGATCTGAACTGTCTCAAAGAAAAAATACTTAGCTAGAAAAGAAAGGTAGTTTTATTCAGGATTATCACATAAAGAGGAAAAGAAAGCAGGAGAACAAGAAAGTTTTTGATCAGACTAAATGGTGCAGCTAAGATTCTCCTTTCTATTCTGTGCTAGGAACTAGTTATTCCTTAATTGTTAAAAAGATAAAATCTTCTATGATATAAAATCAGAAGCTTTAATCAATGCCTAAGATCTTTGTAAATAAGTAATAAAACAAAAGAGGATCTGTGAGAATATTCTTCCTTTAAACAACTTTAAAAGAGTTATTGTTGGATGTCATTGAATTAATTATAACTCATAGCAACTGTATGAACAACAGATTAAAATCTCGCTCTAGCCTTCACCTCTCCAAATTAATGAGGAATAGCGATGTCATCTTGAGGACTAAGGTGTGTCTGATTCAGGCCATAGTCTTTCTGATCACCTGCTATGCATTTGAGAGCTTGACAATAAGGATGACAGAAAAAAGAATTTACACCTTTGAGCTGTGGTGTTAGAGAAGAGCACTGAACATCCTATGGATAATCAAGAGAACAAACAGATCTTGGAGAGGGTGCAACCAGAGTGTTTTTTGGAAGGAAGAATGATGAGGCTTTGGCTCACATACTTTGGGCATGTTGCTAAGAGGGGCTATGCCTTGGAGGAGGACATGATGCAGGGAAGAGTGGAAGGTCTGTGAAGGAGAGGAAGACCCTCAGCTGGGTGGCTTGACATGATGAGTGCTGCAGTGAGCTCTTGTGTCTCAGAAAGTGTGAGGATGGCATAGGGTAGACCAGGGTTCAGACCTTTTTTCCCCTTAATATATGGAATGTTTTATGAGTTTGCGTGTCATCCTTGCGTCGGGGCCATGCTGGTCTTCTCTATATTGTTCCAATTTTAGTATATGTGTTGCCAAAGTGAGCACAGGTTCAGATCTTTTGTTCATAGGGTTATTATTAATTGTACTTGACAATATCCAACAACAATGACAAAACCTTCACCTTCCTCAGAACCTCTCTGATGCCTGAGTCAATTCCTGTAGTTACTGTGTTAATCCATCCATTGGGGATCCTCCTTTCTTTCTGACCATCGACATTTCCCAGCATCGTGGTTTTTTCCCCCTAGCACTGACACCTCCTGAAAACATGCTCAACGTATGTGAGACAGTTTTACCTCCTTGCCTCCAAGGAGCACCTGGGTTGCACTTCCTCCAGGACTGCCTTTGTTCTTCGGGTGGTTTGTGGGGTATTCTGTACTTTTCACCAACACTACAACTCAAAGGCATTGATTCTTCAGACTTCCTTATTCATTGAGTAGTTTCAGATGCATAAGAACCGAAAATGCTCTGCCTTGGAACAAGTTCACCTTGCTGTTATCTGCCGTCAAGTCGCTTGCGACTCATAGCGACCCTATGTACAACAGCCCTAAACTCTGCTCTGTCCTATGCCGATCTCACTGTTTCCGATACACCCATCCTGATTAACCCAGTCACCAAATCAATCCACCTCATAGAGGGCCTTCCCCTCCTGCACTGTCCCTCCACCTCCCTCTCCAAGGGACATCCTCATGATGTCCCTCTCCAAGGACTTGTCCTTCCTTACAACATGTCCAAATTATGTCAGACGAAACTCCAGAATCCTTGCCTCCAAGGAGCAGCCTGCTTTAACTCTCTCCAGGATGAATCTGTTTTCTTGGCAGTCCATGGTATGTTCAATACTCTTCTCCTTTAAACTAATATCCTTGCAAAGGTACTCAAGGGGTTGTTTATTATGTTAAGAAAATGGTCTTGATGTTAATGGCCCTATTCTAGGGAAGACTACTTTCTTTCAATTTCTAATTTCTAATGGGATGCTGAAGGAATGTCCTAGAATACCTGTTTAGGTAATTTGAAGTTTTGCATTTTTTTGAGATGGCATCTAGACTTGTCCAATTAAAAATGTAAGGAAATAGCAGTGAAGTTCCCACCAATCATGTGCTCGATTTTCTAAATTTTAATTTCTAAAATTTAATTTCTAAATTTTAGCCTGTTTCATACGTGGGATTCTAGAGGGTAGTTTGAGTGTAGCTTGTCAAAAATCATACGATCTTTATTTCAGATTATTAAATCAGCTAGAAGATGTGAACAGTAAAGAATTTAGGAAAAATAACTTAAGAACTTGTGTTTTATTTGCTGGACATTTCCGTATTTCTTCACCTCTCCTAGTCAGTTGTCATTTTAAATTTTGTGTGTTTCTTATTTGACATTTCCCAGCCTTTTTAAAAACTCTTCCACTATGTTGGCACTAAATTTAGAGTAATATCCTTGGGAATATCATGCCCTTTCAGTCCATTTCTTAAATGTTCTTAAATATTGACAACCATCAGTTTAACTCCTAAAACCTTCTGTTCTCTCACGTGATTTGAACGAGATTTGATTTCATTTCCTATTTGCATTTCTCATGAAAGAGGAATTGGCACCTAGCATGTTGCCCTAAATGCTTATACTTACTCCTCTTCTTTTTTTAATATACACTGATATTTTAGCAGCTGCCTTACTCAGCCCAGAGAGACTTTCAGATTTCATTGATAGAACTAGGAAAATTTTTAATCTGCTTTCAGGTTTGGTCTGAGATATTTGTTCTTTGTGTTTTCTCCCCTCTCTTTCCCCCCACCCTCATTTAACCAAAGAGCAAACAATTTGAAAGAAATAGGAGAGAGAAAAAAATAGATGTTTTATAGAGCACACATGATGTGCTAAACACAGCTGGGCGCTTTACTTCATGTTTGTTTTGTTCACCAATCTTCAGTTTTAGCGTGCTGCCTTGGATGTAAATGATGATGATGATGATGATAATAATAATAATATTGTATACCTTTAAGTAAAAACTGACCCATAGCTGATCCTCCAGCAGGTTTTCTGAGGCAGTTAATTGTACAGGAGGAGATTGCTCATCCTTCTCCTGTGGAGCAGCTGGTGGCCTCGAACAGGGAGCCTTCAGATTTGCAGCGCAGCTTCTTGCCACTTGGCCACCAGAGCTCCTTATATTTGTATACTCACTGAAAGTTTTATGTTGAAAAAATTTGAGTGAACATACATGGTGTAAGACGAGAAGCACGCTGGTGGGTAGGGGTGCTGTTCTCCTGTTGTGGTGAGGGAACACAGGTTTGTTGTTGTGTACCATAGAGTTGGGGCTGACCCTCTGGTGGTTTTTACAGGCAGTTAATTGCATGGGAGGAGACTGTCCATCCTTCCTCCTAGGAGCAGCTGGTGGATTTGAACCATGTGCCTTGGAGATTGAAGCACATCTTTCTTACTACTAGGCCACCAGAGCTCCCTGGAACATATGTAGCAGCCCTGTTTATATACCTATTAAAGAGAAGACTTAATAAACCTGAATTACTTCAGTCTATGTTATCAAGCATATCCACTCTGAGTGCTTTCATGGAAACTGTTATGTGAGGTAACTGCCCTGTTTTGGCCTCCCTTGCCTAGACAAAGAATTAAATTGGGTGGGAGACAATGGAAGGTTGGCTGTGGACAGTGAGTTTCATATTAAGCAAAGTATCTAGATTCTATCTCCTTTGTCCAAGGAGATTATATCTCCAGGGTCCAAAGTTTTAACTCTAGCTTTAATGCTATAAAGCATTATTCATTAAAAGAGTGTATATAAATGAAATTATGGACCCACGTTCATGGACAATTTAGTGATGTAAGGGAAGAAATGTGTTTCATAGCCTAAAATTGCAATTTATAATTTTGAGACAAACCCTGAGTTGAATTTTCAGCTGGCATTTAACGATATTTGTATTAACTACAACATTCCATTAGCAGAATTAATCAAGGGTTGATTATACCTCCTCCACAAAGCCACTCAGTGTCTCCATCTTCAGCGCTTCATATGCCTATGACACAAGTCATGATTAATCGCTCACTTGAAATGTTTTGAGCAACAGAAGTGTTTCCTTTATCAACCCCGAGAAGCCTGGGGAAGGCTACCAATGCACACAACACACATGAAAAGCTCCAGCACAATCGCCTCCGGGTTTCACGCAAGTTGGAGACAATTTTTCACAGAAATGTATTCTAAAATTTGAAAGCAGTCATATGCCTTTCTCTCTAAATTGCTGAACAATTTAATGTCTTTTTAATGTGAGAATCCATTTGCATTGTCCTGAAGTGTTACAGCCTTTAAGCCAATCATGGGGTTGCACTAAGCTCCATTGGCTCCCAGATTTCCTGTGCTATAGCAACAGAGAAGGAAAACTCATGCCCATTTTTCAAAAAGTGTTCACTGCTTCTGTTGCTGCTAATACAATGTTTGGTTTTTAATTTGTTGTTGGTTTCTGCAAAGCACAAATTATATTATCTGTTTTAAATGATGATGGATGCTATTATTTTAGATATGCAGGGGGGAAAGCACAACCAAGATTGTGGGGTGAAAATTCAATTTTAAATTGCTTGATTAATTTATTTCAGTGGCATATAGCAAGACAATTCTTTATTATGCTGGAATAAGCCAATTTACTGTAAATCAGTCTAACAAATGAAATGCCCAGAGGTGCTGTATAAATTGCTGGTTTTTGTTGTGGTGAATATAAATGAATCAAAATGCAAATTCCAGGACAGCTTTAAAATGTTTCTAGCAGTGTGTATATATATATATAAATCATTGATTCAACTTTCATAGTTGATTATATTCAGCTAAGATTGTGTTGGCTTATATCTCCTCATCCATTCTGACACATAGCCAAAGCTACCCTCCATTTTGAATTATAGATGCCCTTTTATTTGGTTAATAGGAAAGGATCACCATTATTCTCCATGGCCAGAAGATAGCCTCAATGAACATTGGTGGGTGAAGCTTTCGTACATCTGAGTTAAAAATGAAATATATTGTAGCCAGTGTAATTGGAGTTAATATTATACCAAATATCATTAGGGAACTTTCTTCTTCAGAGCAGCTGGTAAACTGGAACTGCCTGCCTTTAAATTGACCGAGAAACTCCTTATCTACTAGGCCACCAGAGCTCCCATGGAATCGAGGGAGATTAAAAGAAAAATCAAAAGCACCAGCTTATCTGCTCAAAGAAAGTAAGGAAATGAGAAAATAAGAAACAAAGAAAAATCAAGTCAACCCACACATTCTAGCACTGTAGCCTATGTGCACATGCTGATACACACCTCGCTAAGCATTTATTGAGAGATTGAATAGGTATGGAGATAGGATGCATCCTTGGTGTACACTTTTCCTGATTTTAAACCATCCAATGTTTCCTTGCTCTGTTCTGACAACTGCCTCCTGGTACAAATACAGGTTTCACATATTCATTGTCAAGTGTTCTGGGATTTCCAGTCTTCTCAGAGTTAGTCACAGTTTGTTCGGATCCACACAGTCAAATGTCTTTGCATAGTCATTGAAACACAGATAGACATACCTCTGGTATATCTGTCAGCCAAGATCCATCTAACATTGGCTATAATAGCCCTAGTGTCATGGCCTCTTCTAAACTCAGCTGCACATCTGGCAGTTCTCTGTTGATGTGCTGTTCCAGTTGTTTTTGGATAATTTTCAGCAGCATCTTGCTTGTATGTGATATTAATTGTTTGATAATTTCCATACTCCCTCAGATCACCTTTTTTGGAATGGGAACAAATATGGATCTCTTCCAGTCAGCCGGCCAAGTGGTTGTCCTCCAGATTTCTTGGCACCACCTGGTGAGTGCATCCAGGACAGCCTCTGTTTGTTGAGATAAGTCAGTTGGTTTGCTATCAATTCCTAGGACTTTGTTTTTTTGCCAATTCCTTCAGAACAGCCTGAACTTCCTCCTTCATCACCATAGGCTTTGATCATATGCTGTTTCATGAAATTCTTCAGTGTCTGTGAATTGTTTTTGGCTTGGCTCCAAATCAACATTCTTGGTACCAACAGCCAGGAAATCAAAAGATGAATTGCATTGGGAAAATCTGCTGTCAGGGGCTTCTCCAAAGTACTGAAGATCAATGATGTAGTCTGGAGTCTAAGGTCTGCCTGATGCAGGTCATGGTCTTCGCAATTACTTGTTATGCATCAGAGAGCTGGACAATGAATAAGGATGATAGAAGAATTGACGCCTTTGAGCTGTGGTGCTGGAGAAGAGTATTGAATATACTATGGACTGCTAAGAGAACAAACAGGTTCATCCTGGAGAGGGTGAAACCAAGCTGTTTATTTTGAAGGTCTGTCTGACATACTTTGGGCATGTTGTCTGGAGGGACTAATTCTTGGAGAACAACATCATGCTTCGAAGGGTGGAGAACAGCACAAGAGAGGAAAAGATGGATTGACTTAGTGACTAGGGTAATTGGAGTAGGTGTGTGAGAGACAATGAGCTTGCCTTAGGAGAAAGCAAGGTTCAAGGCTGTTGTACATAAGGTCACTATCAGTCGCAAGTGACTCAATGGCACATAACAGCAATAATAACAAGCATTTATAAAAACATAAAGTTATGAGAAACAGTGCCTGATATTACTAAGAAGGCATTGTCTTAAAATCCAAGGGGCATTGTCTTTAAATGGAATTGTCTTAACATCTGATGATGACATAGAATGAATGTGTTTTTCAGAAGACAAAGAAGACTAAATGAAACAAATATGTCCAGCGAAGAGCTACCTGACCCAGTAGTGACTTAAGATAGCAATTCAAACAAAGGAAGGCAATTTACACCAGGCGCCAGTGACCAAGGCATGTGCTGACATCCAGTAATGAGGCCTGCTAGCATCTTCCATCTTCCCTCGTATCTGACTCCGTCTTGAAGCTGTGTTCCAACAAAGAGGAAGCGAGTTGTAGCTATCTCACTTGGCTGTCCAAACAATTCACCTCTATGTGTTCCTGAAAAACTACTCCCCCATAAGAAACAAAGCTTGAAAACCTCTGAGCATTTGTTGCTTGTGTTTCTCCCATGGTCTCCCTCTACAAGACTTTCTTCTTCTCTACTTAATCTTTGTCTTTCCTGCTTCTGCAGAGTTTCATTATTCTCTAATAAAGCTCTACCCTGCCATACTCCTTTCTTAATTTTAAACCATGTAGTGTTCCTTTGCTCTGTTCACACAACAGCCTCTTGGCCTAGGTCTAGGTTTCACATGAGCATAATTAAATATTCTAGGATTCCCAGTTTTCTCAACTTTAGCCATAACTTGTTATGATCCACATAGTCAAATATCTTTGACTAGTCAATAAACCATAAATAGATATTTTATTTAGAAAGGAGAGGAGTGTGTTAGGGTTGTATTCTCACTCCATACCTACTTAATCTATTCACTGAGCGAGTTATTCGAGAAATTGCATTCTATGAAGAAGAATGTGGCATAGGATTGGAGGAAGACTCATCAATAACCTGCATTGTGCAGATGACACCATCTTGCTTGCTGAAAGTAAGGAAGAATTGAAGCAGTTGTTGTGGATGATGAAATAATACAGCCTTCAAAATGGATTGCATCTCAATGTCAATAAAACAATAATTTTTACCACAGGACCTATAGGCGGCATCATGAAAATGGAAAAAAGACTGAATCTGTCAACAGCTTCATCTTACTTGGATTCACATTCAGCACTCTTGACACCAGCAGTCAGGAAATCAGGAGATGTATTACCCTGAGAAAGTGTGCAGTCACGGAGCTCTGCAAATTATTGAGGAACAATGATGTCAGAGGACTAAGGTGCATCTGATTCAGGCCATGATCTTTCCAGTTACTTGCTTTGCATCTGACAGCTGGATAATGAATAAGGGTGACAGAAGAGTTGATGTCTTTGAGCTGTGGTGTTGGAGGAGAGTACTGAACATCACATTGAAAGCCAAGAGAACACCTATGTATGTCTTGGAGAAGGTGCAGGCAGAGTGCTCCTTGGAGGCAAAGATGATGAAGCTTTGTCTCACATACTTCAGACATGCTGCTAGAAGAGACTGTTCCTTGGAAAGGGACACAATGCTTGGAAGACCCTCGACCAGATGGACTGACACAGTGACTGCTGCAAATGGCTTAAGTGTGTCAGGCTTAAGTGTGAGGATGACACGCGATAGAACAGGGTTCAGATCTGTTATTCATATGGGTTGTGCTTGACTCAACGGCATCTTACACCAATAAAGCTATATTTCCCTATTCTCTGATAAATCTATATTTTTTTTTTCTGAAAAGCTGTCTAACGTTCTAGTAATTTTTAAGACTCATTGCCTGGTATCTATGTGTAAGACTTTCCATGAGGCTTTATTGAGTGAGAAAAGCAAGATGTAGAAAAAGCATGTGAAAAGGATTGCTATGCATATGCACAGCAGTGTGTATATAATCTATCTTTCAACATTTTGTGAAATGGTAAAATAGACATATGTAGTAACTATAGATACATACATACTGCTTCTTAGCAGGTTTCTCAGAGAGCAGAGTCCATGATGAAACTCATGGAATAGATAAAAAAAAGTTTGTTTTATATTTGTGAAGTTAGATATTAGATTAGAATCATTTGTATGAAATGATTCTTTTGAAAGGAGATAGAAAGTACAGTAGAAACAACTCTCCATTCAGAATAGTAAATAACTGATATTTCTCCATATTGAACATATTAAATATTGAATATTAAATTATCAGCCACTCTCAACAATTAGGGGAGGGGTGTGGTTGATAGCCAAACATTTCAAGGTGGGAGTGTCTACTCAGTACTGTAATTCCTGATTTGTGACTTACTGGAACTATGGGGAAACATAGCCATCTGTAGGTGTGTATGTTTTCTTGGTACATATTGATAGTGGTATGTATTACATGAAATGTTGCAGTGAATAATTTGCTATGCTTATCCTTCTCACGCCATCCCCTAGAACAATGAAAGGGTGGATTTATAAATATGTAATAATAAAGACAAAGATTCTCACCACTGGACCAATTGGCAGCATCAGGATGGATGGTGAAGAGATTGAGATTGTTCACAGCTTTAGTCTGCTTGGCTTCACAATCAACACTCTTGGCACCAGCAGCCAGGAAATTAAAAGATGTATTGCGATGGGAAAGTCTGCTGTTAGGGACCTCTCTAAAGTGCTGAAGAGCAATGGTGTGTCTCTGGAGACTAAGGTGCGTCTGGTACAGGCCATGGTCTTTGCAATCACTTGTTATGCGTCAGAGAGCTGGACAATGACCAGGGAAGATAGAAGGAGAATTGATGCTTTTGAGCTTTGGTGTTGGAGAAGAGTGTTGGGGGTACAATGGACTGCTAAGAAAAGAAACAGATTCATCCTGGAAAGGGTTAAACAGAGCTGCTCCTTGGAGGCAAGGTTTCTGAGGCTTCGTCTGACATACTTTGGTCATGTTGTAAGGAGAGACCAGTCCTTGGAGAGGGACATCATGCTTGGGAGGGTGGAGGGCAGGTGCAGGAGGGGAGGGCCCTCTGGGAGGTGGCTTGATTCAGTGACTGGGGCAAATTGGGTTGAGTGTGTCAGAGACAATGAATTTGACACAGGGCAGAGCAGAGTTTAGAGCTGTTATACATAGGGTCGCTATGAGTCGCAAGTGACTCAACAGCCCATAAAAACAACAACAACAACAATAAAGGAAATGCTTATGAAAGTTAATAAAAGGGAGAAATACTTAGTCAACTCATTTTATAATAGAGTGATTGGATAGAACCTGGAGCTAAGTTGGGAACTTACCTTTATAGGGTTTTGTCTTTCATTTAGTCCACACAGTTAGCACCTGTTGGAGGTGCAATTGCTAGATGTCCAGATATTAACCAGAAGTAGTCAAGCCTCGTAACTATTGACCACTCTTGTTGCCTAGTACGTAGGATGTAATGCTGGCAACCCAAAGCCCTTCAGTTCAAAACCACCAGCTGCTCGGAGGGGGAAAGATGGATAATCTCCTTCAATGTTAGTCATGTTGTTGTTAAGTGCCGTCGAGTTGTAGGCAATTCATAATGACCCTATGAATGAAAGTCCTGGACACCTGTATAACTTTCATCTTTTCTCCAGGTTCATAGAGTTTCCAGAGGCAAGCAGTTATGGAAGTGGATGCCACTCCTGCTTCCAAGCTTGTTTTAATCACCATACCAGGGTTACGTGACCTAGAAGAATGTTTCACCAAGAACAATTAAAGGCAGGCCTGAGGGCCACGGAGTAGAGTCACCCACCTTTGGCTTGGGAGCATGACTTTCTGTCCACTAGGCCAACTGCTCATGTGCTCTCTCTTGCGCTCGTGCGCTCTCTCTCTCTGTCTCTCTCTCTCTCTGTCTCTCTCTCTCTCTCTCTGTTGTTGCTGCTGTTGTTAAGTGCCATTGAGCTGTAGGCAACTCATAGCGACAACAACAACAACAACAATGTTAGTTATAGTCTCTGAAAATCCACTAGAATATCAGCTGAGAGCGAGTTCTCACTCGACAGCATTTAGCTAAGGGAGCTATAATAGTCAAGTAAGTAAGGAGTTGTTCTGCCATCCCAAAGGCATGTGATGCCAAGTGAGCAGTTTAAATCCACTGTATTTTCTACATGGAAAAAAGATGAAGCAATTTGTTTCCATAAAGATTTTTGTAAATTTTAGGGAGCAGGTCTACTTAGTCCTAGTAGCCACAATGGACTTGATGGTAATGAGCTTAGGTTTTGGTTTGTATAGGCCAGTGCCTGTGTTTGGGATGTTAAAAAAGAACACTGGTAGTATGTTGGTTAAAACCAGCAATGCTAACAAAAAAAGTAATGTTTTGAACTAACTAGCTGCACTGTGGGAGAAAGATGTGGTTGGTTGTTTCTATAAAGATTTAAATTTGTACTTTTTCTGCAGGCAAATGGGGCCAAATAAAGACAATCAAAAGAAGGAAATATAATGAAAAGTGGCCCAGTGGTAAGGTCTTCACAATTACTTGATATGCATTAGAGAATGGACAATGACTAAGGATGACAGGAAGAAGAATTGATGCCTTCTAGTTGTGGTGCTGGAAAAGAATCTTCAACATACCATGGACCACCAAGAAAACAAATATGTCTGTCTTGGAGAGGGTGAAACCAAGTTTTCCTTAGAAGCTAGAATTTTGAAGCTCCATCTCACATACTTTAAGCACATTGTCAGGAGGGAGCGATCCTTGGAGAAGGACGTTCAAGAGCGATCCTTGGAGAAGGATGTTCAAGGTAGAGGGACAGTGCAGGAGAGAAAGATCTCAGTTAAGATGAATTGATATGGTAAGTAAGGTTATGGGGTAGGTGTGTCGGAGTCAGTAAGAATGGCTCCGAATAGGGCAGACTTCAGGGCTGTTGTATATAGGGTTGCTTTGAGTTACAGATGACTCAGTGGCACATAAAACAACAACAGCAACAATAGTGGTAAGAAGCTGTGCTGCAATTCCAAAGGCATGCAGTTCAAATATACAAGCTTCTCTGCTGGAAAAGGATTGAGCAGTCTTCTCCCAAACAATTTACTGCCTTTGAAAATCTGCTGGCAAGTCCACTATGGGTTGGTTCTGACTCGACAGCACACAGCAAAAACACCACAATATTGTTGCAGAAGATCAAAGACAAAATACAGCCTTCAATATGGATTTTACTTCAATCAAGAAGACAAAAATTCTCATCACTGGATTGATAAGCAATATGGAGAAAAAGATTGAAATTGTCAACAATTTGATCTTACTTGGAAACACAGTCAACACACTTGGTACGGAGATCAGGAGGCACATTGCACCGGGAAAATCTGTAGTCAGGGAGCTCTCCAAATTATTGAAGAACAATGATGTGTTTGACAACTAAGATTCACCTGATCCGGGCCTTGATCTTGTCAGTCACTTGCTATGCATCTGAGAGCTGGGCCATGAATTAGGCTGACAGAAGAATAATTGATGCCTTTGAGCCATGATGCTGAAGAAGATGCTGAATATCCTATGGACTGCCAAAAGAATAAATAATATATCTTGGACAAAGTGCAGCCAGAATTCTCCTTGGAGGCAAAGATGACCAAGCTTCATCTCACATACTTTGGCCATATTGTTAGGAGAGGCTATTCTTTGGAAGGGATAGCACGCTTGGGAAGAGAAAGGGTCAGGGAAAGAGAGGAAGAGCCACAAGCAGATGGATTAACGTGGTGACTAGAGCAATGGGCTCAAGTATGTCAGAAATGATGAGGATGACACTGGAGTGGACAGGGTTCAGATCTGTTGTCTATAGGGTTGCTGTGAATCATATTCAACTCGACAGCACCGGCAACAACAATATGGAATTTCTAGTTCAGGGGATGGGTATGAACAGGGTTTCAAGCCAAATATGGCTAGCGTAAAGAGACAGTCATTGCTAATTTAACATATCCAAGTGCTGAAAATGTGACTGTGGAGTATGTCAGGGAAGCGTACCCAGTAAGAGGAAGCACTTACTAGAGAAGACCAAAGACCACAGCCTTCACTATGGATTACATCTCAATATCAAGAAAACAACAGTCTTCACAAATTGACCAAGAGGTAACATCATGAAAAATAAAAGACAGAAATTGTTAATTACTTCATTTTGCTGAGATCCACAGTCAACACTCATGGTAACAGCAGGCAAGACATTGAAAGATATATTGCGTTGGAAAAATATGATGTCAAGGACCTTTCTAAAGTGCTCAAGACCAAGAATATCAGTTTAAATGCTTAAGTGTACATGATCTAAGTCATGGTATTTTTAAATTGCTCCCTATGCATCAGGACATAGGACGCAATGAATAAAAACAATGCATAAGGGTGATAGAAGAAATAGCAATGTCTTTGAACTGTAGTGTTGGAGAAGAGTGCTGATATCCCATGGACTTCCAAAGAATAAGTCTATCTTCACGAAGTGCAACCAGGGTGCCCTTAAAGGCAAGGATGGGGAAACTTCATTTCATACTCTGGGCATGTTGTCAGAGGGGCCAGTCCTTGGAAAAAGACATTATATTGGGAAAGGAAGTCAGCGAAGAGAGGAAGACCCTTAGCAAGCTGGATTAACAGGACTGAAATGGTGAGGATGAGCATGGCAGCGATCACGAGGGTTGCATAGGACAAGACAAGTTTCAGATCAGCTGTCTGCAAGGTTGCTATGAGGTACAGTCAACTGGATGGAGCCTAAAAACGAACACCATTCCCTATGTTTTCATGAGTTAATGCTTAAACAACTCTTTTAGTATTTAAGTAGTTTGGGGTAGGTAGTAAAAGTAGATACATGTATTCAGTCTTCCAATTTCTCTAGAAGTTCAGAAAATGCCTGAATATTTTTTTTCCACGATCTTTTGAAGTCTTGTGCTCTTATTCCATTTGTTCTTGTTGTTGTGTACTGTCGAGGTGAGACCAACTCATAACTGCCCTTCCAGTGGGTTTTCAGAGGCAATTAATTACACAGGAGGAGATTGTCTATTTTACTGCTGGGGAGCAGCGTTGTGGCTTCAAAGCTTGTACCTTTGGCTTGGCAGGACAATTCCTTAGCACTATGCCCTCAGAGCTCCCTTTGATTCCTTTTACTGAGGTCATTTTCTCTTATAGCCTCCTTTATGGAGATGAAGAACCACCAGCTAAAATGCTCTGCTCTAATGAACTGAAAACAGCCATGTTTTATTTTTGTCTTTGCCATCAGCTGCTACTGTAATTTGGGTCAAATTCTTCAAGCTCTATTCCTTAGTCTCCAAAAAACAGATGCAATATCTAACCCTCTCCAGTCATTATGAAGATAAATCAGATATTCTGGCAATGTTTTGTAAAAGAATTTTTAATATACTCTATAAACACAAATTAATCTGTATTCGAAGACACCTTAGTCTTCATTATGGCATAACAACGTCAACTCTGACCTTGTTTTACCACAGATTCTTTCTCTGCTGTTTAATTATTCTTGTTACTCCTTCCTGAAACTTCTCCTTTTCCAAGAGCAGACAACTGTTCTACCTTATGTGGAAATGAAGGGACTGATTACACACAGCTCTTCCGTGTCAAATTCCTGCCAACAACCCTCACGGCATTTCTTCTCTCAGACAAGAACAAAGAGGGAGAAACTCATCTTCAATTCATTCTGTCTTCTCTGTTTCTCCTACCATTGAGAATTCCGTCTGGTTACCCTGGATGAGAGAATCTTCCCTTGTGCCGTTGCTAAAGTTGCAAACCAAGTGACAGCAGCTTGTCACAGCTGCCAAACTGTGTAATAAACTTACAGGGAAAAAACCCCCACAAAATAAAACTGACAAAAATGACCTAAATTCAGTGACCTTAGTTAAAAATAGTCACAGGAAGGGAAAAAAAATGAGTCATGTGTGATTCCCAGCAGGCAGCAAAGTGCTCCAGAATAGCTGCTCTCCTGACGTTTCTCTGAAAGATTGTCTCCTGATCCTATAGTATCAGTTCATGAAATTCGCATGCCAGAGATACAATTCTTGGAAACCTTTTCTAAGAAGTTATTTTTGTGGAATTTGAAGGCTGAGAGTTATACTTTTTGCAATACAAAAAAGAGAATTACATGGATTTCAGTTTCTGAATTTAATGCAGTAATTGGAACCGGGCTAACAGTCTAACTTTAAAAAACTAGAAAGATAGATAGAGCAATATTTTTTAAAAAACACTGGATAACAAGCATTTTGGAACTCTAATGCTTAAGGAGAGAAACAAAGTGTCAAAGTCTAAATAAAGTTGCACCCCTAACCCGAATGTGGCACCTCTCCGCCAGTTCGAATCCACCAGCCATTCTATAGGGACAAAGGCCATCTCCTCCCATGCAATGCCTGTGTATTGGAAATCAGGTGGAGGGTCAGCTAAATGTGGATTCTGACTGGCTTGTAATGAGAGAGAAATTATCACATTGGTTTCCATCATGGAATGGAGGGATGGAGCAAAACAAATCATTCAGTTGAGTTAAGGAGACAGACATCTGAGTTGTGAGAAGATAGGAGGCAGCTTGCTGAAACTTGACAAAGTATGGGAGAGAAAAAAGCTGTGTAGAGAAAGAACTCCCAAAATCTGCTCCTTTGATTTCAATATTGAATATAAAGCTACCCATTTATAGAATGAATACCAACCAGGCCAGGAAAATATTAGTCATATGTTGCAAGTTTCCTTAAGACACTCAGTGTTGGGAGATGTTAAAATTATCATTAGCTAGAGTCAAGGGTTCTCTGTGAACACATGAGACATATCTATAGATCCCATCAAAGCCATATTTTAAAAGTATGGCTACATTACCCTTAAAGTAAAGGTTACCTTCTATAGTGAAGATGAGAAAGAAAAAAAAATCTTTGCAAGTTTATTTGCTTTTCAGAAGCAAAATAATCTCTAATACCATCAAAGACTATAACAAAATCCAGTATTCGAAAATGTAAAATTAACAATGGCCAGTATCTGGCCATTACGTTAGTACTACTAACGTAATAAAGGGCTCTAAAGCAGTTACAACTTATATGTGCAAACATATAATGGAAAACAGGAACATAATGACAAAATAATTCTAAGTTGTGAAAAACAGTTACTAGCTTATGGAACAGAAAAAATTGCAATATTGAGAATATTTACTAGATAATAGTAGATTGTTGTTAGGTGCCCTCAAATTGAGAATGACTCATAGTGACCCTATGAACAACAGACCTGATCCTGGTCCTTTCCTGTGTCATTCTCATCACTTCTGAGACACTTGAGCCCTTTGCTGAAGTTACTGTGTTGATCCATGTTCTTGGTTGATCCTCCATCTTTCCAAGTATGATGTCCTTTTCTAAGGAATAGCTTTTCCTAGCAACATATCAAAAGAATGAGAGACAGAACTTTGTCATCTTTGCCTCCAAGGAGCATTTTGACTGCAATTTCCCCAAGACATATCTGTTCATTCTTCTGGCAGTCAATGGGACTTTCAGTACGCTTCTCCAGCACCACAATTCAAGGCATCAATTCTTCTTCTGTCATCCGTATTTTTTGTCCAGCTCTCAGATGTGTAACAGGTGAATGAAAAGACCATGGCTAGAATCAGATGCACTTTAGTCTTCAAAATGACATCATTGGTCATAATTATTATGGAAAGGTTCCTAACAGTAGACTTTCCCAATGCAAGATATCCCCTAATTTCCTGACTACTGGTATTAAGAATGTTACTTGCTGATCCATGCAGTGGTTCAAAATAGGGAAGGGTGTACGCCAGGGATGCATCCTGTCTCCATACCTTTTCAACATGTATGCAGAGCAGATTATCCGAGAGGCTGGGCTCTATGAGGAGAATTGTGGCATCAGGATTGGTGGAAGATCTAT
>NW_006399779.1:7642135-7647593 GCF_000299155.1 Elephantulus edwardii | reverse complement strand
AGATGTATCATGGGGGTGTTGCAACCTAGAAGACACAAATTTGACTAACAAGTTATAAGTACATGAGTCAAAAATTATGGAGACCTTTGTTTTCTTGATGTTGAGATGTAAGCCATACCAAGGGCTATCGGTCCTGATCTTCTAAGCAGGTGTTTCAAGTCTTCTTTACTTTCAGCAAGCAAGGTGATGCCATCTACATAATGCAGTTTCTTGGTGATTCTTTTTCCAATTCTGATTCCACATTCCCATTCATAAAATCTAGTTTCACAAATTATTTTCTCCACATACAGATTGAATAGCTACAGAGAAAGGATACATCTTTGATGCATACCCTTCTGATTTTAAACCATGAAGTGTTCCTTTACTCTAGTTGGACAATAGTTTATTGATGTAGGTATAGATTTTGCATGAGCACAAGTACGGGTTCTGGGATTCCCAGTCTTCTCAGTGTCAGCCATAGACTGTTATGATCAGATTGCAAAAGAAAAAAATTTGTATATAGAATTTATCATGTAACTTTTTAAAAGATAAAATACTAGAAGCTATCAAAACAGAAACTCAAGAGGTAGGGGGAGAAGCTTGAAACAGGCAAAAGAACTTCATGGGACAACTAAGAAAAATGTCAATCTCAGAGAGTTAGAATGAAAAATCCCAAGGGAGTTCTGGTGCCCTAGTGGCAAGAAGGTGCACTGCAATCCCAGAGGTATGCAGTTCAAATCCACCAGATACTCTGCTGGAAAAGGAGGGTCAATCTCCTCCTGTACCAGTCAGATCTGATTTGACGGTGCGCACACACACAAAAATAATAAAATAAAATTTAAAAAAAGACTCATTAAAAAAAAAAAGAAAAATCCCAGCCAACCAAACAAAGTCAGGTAGGGAAAAATGGCTGGAAAACATGTCACATTTGATGAAAATGGTAACTCTGAACAGTTCAGTGGATCTTAAACTGGTTTGATGCACAGAAAGCCACTGGAACCATCTCATAATCAAATTTCTAAACATCAGTGATTAAAAAAAATATTTGGAGTGGTTGGTAGATAGAGTTTAGAGAGGAAAAGAGATAAGGATGGCGGAAATATTCTCCTGGGAGAGAAAAAAAAAAATAATGTAGTAGATATGGAATAATATAGCTAAAGTTCTATAAAATGGGAACCCACCCAAACCCCTTCAGTTCAAAGTCTACATACAGTGAAACTATCTTAAAAAAAATTAAGGCAAATGTAGAACTACTGAGATTATGATCTTTGGTCCTGGAACTGAATTCACTCCTGTTGCTCAAATTTTAACCAAGCAGAAGATAGACAACACTAGGGAAGTTATGTGTTGTTGTTATGTGCCGTCAAGTTGCCTGTGAGTCATAGTGATTCTGTGTACAACAGCCCTAAACCCTGCTCTATCCTGTTGCAATTTTATTGTTTCTGACACACCTACCCCCATTTCCCCAGTCACTAAATCCATCTCATTGAGGGTTTTTCTTTCTTGTGCTGTCCCTTTACCCTCCCAAGCATGATGTCTCTCTCCAAAGACTGGTCCCTCCTTGCAACATGTCCAAATTATGTTAGATGAAGACTCAGAATCCTTGCCTGCAAGGAGCAACCTGAATTTACCCTCTCTAGGACAAACTTGTTTGTTCTCCTAGCCGTCCATTATATATTCAATACTCTTATCCAGCCCCACACCTCAAAAGTATCAATTCACCTTCTATCAGCCTTAGTCATTTTCCAGCTTTCTGACACATAGCAAGTAATTGCAAAGACCATGGCCTGAGTCAGATGCACCTGAGTCTCTAGAGTGACATCATTACTCTTCAGTACTTTGCATAGGTCTCTGACAACAGACTTTCTCAATGTAATTCATCTTTTAATTCCCTGGCTGCTAATACCAAGAGTGTTTATTGTGGAGTCAAGCAAACTAAAGCTGTTAACAACCTCAATGCCTCCATCGTCTATCATGATGCTGCCATTTGGCCTGGTCGTGAGACTGTTTTCTTGATGCTGAGCTTCAATCCATATTAAAGGCTATAGTCCTTGACTTTCTGCAGTAAGCACTTCAGGTCCTCTTCAGTTTCAGCAAAAAAATCAACTACGCAAGCTCAAAAGTTATTTGTCCACAGATGGAGACCAAAGGCAGAAAGGTATAAAAAATAAGGACCAAGCATGAATGGAAACAGTATACACCAGCACGGCAGAGGACGAGTGTCACTACATTGTAGGGATTGCAGTCAACATAATGAAACAAAACGGTTTCAATTATTGTATGGAGAACTAATTTGCTCTAGCTTTCACTGAAATAATGATAAAAAGTTTAAAAGGTGATGACAAAATGAACCTTTTTTTTTGGTCTTAAACAAAATCATTTAAAATTTGTCCTAACCCAACCTGTATTATTATTTTTTTTTAAAGTTGAAGGACTTGTTTATACATAAAAGGAATGAAGACTGGTAGATATAAGAAACATTTCCTCTTCATTTAAATTCATAAAAGATAATTGTCTGGGTTTGAACTGTGGACCTTTTAGTTAGCAGCCAAGAACTTAACCAGGGTGCTTTGTACTTAACATATTATCCAGAAAACTTCCTTATAGATATTAACTCCAAAGTACTAAAAATATGTTCACTCAAACATATGTGCACACATACTTAGAGAAGTATTTATAATGACTTAGAACTCAAACCCCAAATGTTAAAAAACCAAGTCCAAATGTTCAACATTGGTGAAGAGATAAATAAATCATAACATATCCATATAAAGGAATATGACTTTAGTAAAGGACAAACTTTTTCACAAAGCAACATGGACAAGTATCAAAAGCTCAGTGAAAAATGCCAAAAAATAATTCTGTAGGATTCTATTCATAGGAAATTCTAAAAAGGCAAATTATAGTAACAGTGGGCAGATTAGTAGTTGTTATGGGCAGATGACTGAGGAGGAGTTTGATTGCAAAGAGGCATGGGGGAACTTTTTAGGATGAGAATATGTTCTGTATAGTGATTGTGAAGTTGTTATGTGAGTACGTACAGTTTTCAAAAACTTATACACTTGTCTTCTTAAAATACCAGATTTTCTTTTATGTATATTTCATTGAAACAGAATAAAGTAATGATATTACTTATGCCAATATTATTAAGATGTTGATGTTGACATAGTTACCATGAGTAGGAATCCATTCAAGGGTAACTAATAACAAAATGACACATGTATTGATAGATTCTTAGTAACATTTATCAACATTTTTTTTACATGTGAAAACTCAAAAAAACTTGCTGCCGTTAAGTCAATTCTGATTCATCAGGTTTTTGAGGCTGTAAATTTTCACATTTCTCCTTTGGAGAGTTTTGAACTACTGAAGTTTTGATTAACAGCCCAAAACTTAACCTATCAGAAACATACAAAAACCTCATTGTCAAGTTGAAACCAACTCATAGCTGACCCTCAAGCCGATTTTTGGAGGCTGTAAGTTGCAAGGGAGGAGATTGTCCATCTTTCTTCGATGGAGCAGCTAGTAGATTGGAAACCACATACCTTTGGGTTGCCAGTGCAACTCCTTACTACTAGGGCAACAGAGCTCCCTCTTTGATTATGAACACTTTTAAAAGAAATAAATATAGTTTGTTATGGCAACAAAGTGTCATGCACCTACAAAATGAGTTTAACAATAAGTTTTGAATGATAGCAAAGAATATTCTTGACAGAGTGATAACTGGAACAAGAACGTTTCAGGATTACAAGTAGCTACACACTTTAGAAAAGACAGAAAGGAAAACATGTCAGCTTTTGATCCTATTGGCTGAGATTATCTATAATCTTTAAAAGAAACATTTGTTTTCTTGTATTTAACATTTGCAAATTTTCTAAGTGACCTTACTGCTTAGAACAGAATAAAAATAAAATTCGAAAACCTCTGCAACATTCAAGTAGTAATAAAGAAATGGAGTAGTTACCCAAGGACATGGTGAAGTTTTTACCTAAGAAAATTTCTGCTACATCGTTTCCCCCCTCTTTTTGGTCTCATAAATGACTTTCTATTTCAAAGCAGACTATTTGCAATAAAGCCTTAATGCCTGGCTGACGGGTTGACTGGCAGTTTTTAAAAGGCTCTGTCGTGCAGTCAGAGAACTACAGGAATCTTTCTTCCAGGGTGACATGTAGAAATGAGGATGGAGGGCTGTTTACGTAAATTATTCTAGAATAGGTTTAGCCCTCACATTAACTTATTCTTCTCCTTTAAATCCAATCTGAATGGTAATAATGAGTACCATGCGTAATCTTTAATAGCCTTAGCTCATATAAAAAAAAAGTGCTAGGTAAAATCAGCTGTTTTTGTTAGGGGGAAAACACAAAAACTCCCAAGCTGCTTACTTTTATAAACTCCATTTTAAAATGGCCAAATATATTCATGATCAACATAGTAATATTTCTAGAATTATCTATTTTAGTGGGTTAGTAAATGTTAATTGTTAATTTAGTTAGTTAATTAAAAGCAAATATGCATTTCATTAAAATGTCCAAAAAAGCTGGAGTCAGCATCTCCCCTTTCTCATAGTATGCGACTTGTTGACATTTGAATTTTCACAATATTAAGGATTTTTCTAGTATGACTCACTTGAGAATCATACTGTGAACGAGGCCCTGCTGATTTAGAACATATGATAAAATCTGAAATGCTAATATTTCATTCAGCTTACTTAAAAAAAATCTGTTCTTTGCTCTTTGGCTTATCAATCTGCTAACTAATTTGATAATTCAATTGAATTTTCATACCACCCAGCATTTGCACTCTTGAACATTTATCCTTGAGAAATGAGTCATATGTTCTTTTATGTTCTTTTTACATTTTAATTTTATTATGAACAAAATGTCCTGAATCACACTGATATAATTTATTTGGGAATGATACCGCTTAGGTATCATTGTTTATGACAAATGGGAACCAACCTGTAGCTGACCTTCCAGAGGGTTTTCAAAGTAGTATATCCCAAGGAAGGAGATTACTCATCTTTCTCCCTCACTGGATCAGCCAGAAGGATTCAAGCCGCATACCTTTCTGCTGGCAGCACAATTCACTAGCACTACCACCAAGGTAGATGTCAGAAAGGATTCTGAATATTGCTGTAGAGCACTGAGAAGCCAAAGCAAAGGGACGAAATCAAGAAATTAAGGAGCTGAACAGAAGATTTCAAAGGGCAGCATGGGAAGACAAAGTAAAATAATGAAATGTGCAAAGAGCTGGAGTCAGAAAATCAAAGAGCCAAACTCGCTCAGCATTTCTTAAGCTGAAGGAACTGAAGAACAAATTCAAGCCTCTAGTTGCAATACTCTCTCTGAACAGAAGATTCCAAAAGGCTGCTCGGAATGACAAAGCAAAGTATTACAATGAAATGTGCGAGGAGCTAGAGTCAGAAAATCAAAAGGGCCGAACTCGCTCAGCATTTCTTAAGCTCAAGGAACTGAAGAAC
>NW_006399779.1:7621697-7640633 GCF_000299155.1 Elephantulus edwardii | reverse complement strand
GTGCGGTTGGCGCAGGATAGAGCAGGGTTTAGGGCTGTTGTGCATAGGGTCGCTATGAGTTGGAAACGACTCGACGGCACATAACAACAACAACAACAACAGTTGCAATACTTAAGGATGCTCTGGGCAGAATATTAAATGATCCAGGAAGCATTAAAAGAAGATGGGAAAAGTATACAGAGGCATTATACCAAAAGGAATAGATGGACATAGAAGAATTTCATGAAACATTGTATGATCAATAGCCTGTGGGGATGAAGGAAGAAGTTCAAGCTTCTCTGAAAGAATTCGCAAAATACAAGGCCCTAGGAATTGACAGCATACCAACTGATCTATTTCAATGAATAGGTGCTGCCCTGGACACCCTCACCAAGTTGTGCTGAGAACTCTGGCCAGCTACCTTTAAGAGATCTATATTTATTCCCATACAAAAAAAAAAAAAAAAAGCAGAAATTAAGAAAATTAACAGGTTCATCCTAGAAAGGGTTAAACCAGCTGCTCCTTGGAGGCAAGAATTCTGAAGCTTTGTCTGACGTACTTTGGACATGTTGCAAAGCGTTACCTGTCCTTGGAGAAGGACGTCATGCTTGGTAGGGTGGAGGGACAGCACAGGATAGAATGGCCTTCTATGAGGTATATTGATTCAGTGACTGGGGTAATTGGGGTGGGGGTGTTGGAGACAGTGAGATTGGCACAGGACAGAACAGGCTTTAGGGCTATTGTGGATAGGGTCACTATGAGTCACTTAGTTGTTAGCATTGCTAAGTTGTTAGCATTACTGTTGCAACTTTGTTAATCTTGTGTTTCTGTCAGTCTCCATATGTTGGATATATTGTTGTTAAGTGCTGTAGAGTTGTAGGCAACTCTGTAGTTGTATCTTAATTTTGAGAGTCACTGTCGACTTGATGGCACATAACAACAACAACAACATCATTAATATCACATGCAAGCAAGATCTTACTGAAAATTATAAAAAAAATGACTTGAACAGAACAACAACAGGGAACTGCCAGATGTACAGTCTGAGTTTAGAAGAGGCTGTGGCACTACGGATGTTATAGCCAATGTTATATGGATCTTGGCTGAAGCAGAGAGTACCAGAGGAACGTCTATTTGTGTTTCATTGACTATGCAAAGGCGTTTAAGTGTGTGGATCATAACACATTGTGGCTAACTCTGAGAAGAATGGGAATCCCAGAACAATTGATTGTGCTTATGAAAAATCTATACTTGGACCAGGAGACAGTCATCAGAACAGAGAAAGGGAACACTGCATGGTTCAGAATCAGGAAAGGTGTATGCCAGGAATGCGTCCTATTTTCATACCTTTTCAATTTATATGTGAAGCATATTATCCGGGAGGCTGGGCATCAAGTTAGTAGATTCAAACTGCAGACATTTGACTAGTATTGCACCTCTTAACCACTCTGGGCCACCACAGCCTCCTGGCTTAATACCTATTATCAATACTTGATAATAAGAGTTATTTTGTAGATTATTGAGATTTCCTGTAAAGACAATAATATCTTTTGCCAGTAGAGAATGTTTTACTTCTTCCCTCCTAATTTGTATACCTTTTATGTATTTTCCCCCTTTTTTAACTTATTGAGCTGACTGGGACTTGTACATTAAAAAAATCATAATGAGAATGAACACCTTTTTTTGTCTCCAGTCTTAGCGGAAGTATTCAATTAATTACTTTAGGTGTGATGTTCAGTGCAGGTGTTTAATATATGCTGTTTACCAAATTAGAATAGTTCTTGCATTGTTTTCAGGGTTAATAGATGTATTTATATTTTGTAGTTGTGAGAAGTAGCAGAAAGAAATGAATCTATTCTCCTTCAGGATGGAAGTGATTATATTTTCTATATGAAATAATTAATTATAAATTTATTGAAGGCAAGATCTACCTTTAATTTTCATTGTCTAAAGTTTCTTGTGTACTGTAGTTATTAAACTGATATTTGAAATTTTATGTGGATATGTTTATAATTGTGAGTTTGGGGTTATTCTTAGACTCAGTAACTATGGGTTTGTATATAATTTATTATTGTTCTTATTCTGAACATCAATGCTTATTATTGAGTCTTATTATTTTGTCACTTTGGCAAACTTTGAAGTTGTTAGCATTGCTGTTGCAACTTTGTTAATCTTGTGTTTCTTTCAGTCTCCATATGTTGGATATGTTATTGTTAAGTGCTGTAGAGTTGTAGGCAACTCTGTAGTTGTATCTTAATTTTGAGAAATTTTAGTGTACTTCTAGTTCCTCTAAGTAAAGAGTCTGAGTAAACAAATGAGAAAAAAAAAAAAACACATCAGTTACAAGAAGAACTGAAATATTTATTTTAATCCAGAGACAGGAAAACAGAGAAAACAAGATCTGAGATTTTGAGACTAAAACATAAGATATTTTTTTACAGCTTGTCTCTGGAAACTCTATGAACTTTGATAAATGTTGATAGTTGTGGAGGGGCTTCAGGTCTTTTGTTCATAGGGTCACTATGAATCGTGCTTGACTTGAAGGCAGTCAACAACAGTAACAACACATCACTGTTTTTAGCTAAAAGTAGATTAGGCATGTGGCTTGGATTAAAATCACCGAGTTCACTGACGTGATCCCTGCTGGAGCTCAGATACGCTGGTTTGCTCTTCTGGCTTTCCCTCACTAATTGTATCTTGTCACAAACAATTAGCTTTTCCATAAACACCTTAATCATTCATTGCTTGTCATGTTTTGGAGAACTCTAAACCACTGGAACTCTAAATACATTAAGTGTTTTTTAAATGGGCCTAAAGGCTATGAAATGTACTTCTTTCCCTACCCAGGAGCCACAGCAAAAGACTGCTTATAATGTTCTACATATTCCAGTTGCAATATTTCTTTCACAAATACCTTTGCTTTCAGAGATTTAGTGTTTTGATCTGCGTCTGTCATTTTGGAGATGTTTTTGTTCCTAGTGCGTGGAATAAAAGGTCTGTTCCTGTGGGTCCTTAATCAGAAAGCAGGAGGGTAGGGATTAGGCTATTGTTTAGTAGAAGTCCAGTCACTAGCTTGCTCTAATACTCTGAAGAATGAGTGTTAGGGGAAAATGTACAAAATCACTAAGAACTCAACTAAAACTTCAAAATGAAAAATCTGTAATGAATAGATGTTTCTCCTACTGTAGCTTTTAACTTCTATATTGTTTTTATGTGCCGTCGAGTCTCTTGCTACTCATAGTGACCCTATGTATAAGAATCCTAAACCCTGCTCTATCCTGTGCCAACCGCACTATCTCCGACACACCTACTCCCACTACACAATGTTATTATGTGATTGTCTTTTGTTTAAAATATTTTATTATTACCTCTGGTTATGTATTATTTATTCATCCAGATACACAGATCTAAACTTTATGGGGCAAAATGAAATCTCACAGTTCACCTGGTTTCTGCCCTCCTGTCTTAGAAGTTTCTAGAATGATAAATCTAGGCTTGATGTGGGAAAGAGGAACCTGGGAGGACATGATAAATTGTTCTTGTGGTTAGGTTTGTTGTATTTGTTACAGTTCATAGGGACACCATGTAAAACTGTGAAAAAACACTGTCAGATCCCGCATCATCTTCACAATTGTTGCCATGTTTGAGTCCGTTTCTGCAGCCACTGTATCACTTAATCCTGATGAAGGTCTTCCTTTTCCCCATTGACCCTCTGCTTTTCCAAGCATGACATACATCTTGAGGGACCAGCACTTATATGCACGTGGGCTGATAACATGCACAAAGTCTGTGAGATGAAAGGCTGTGGCCACCGCTGCTTCAAAAGAACATCCTAACTGTCCTCCTTCCAAGACAGAGTTCTTTGTTCTTCCTTAACATCATGATTCGTAGACATCAGTTCTTCTTCAGTCTTTCTTATTCATTGTCCAACTTTCAAATGCACATGAGGCAATTAAACACACCCTCGTTTAACTGAGGTACATCTCAGTCCTCAAAGTGATATCCTTGCTCTTTAATGCTTTAAAGAGCTCTTTTGTAGCAGAGTTACCTAATGCAATATGTAATTTTATTTTTTTCTTGATTCTTTTTATTTATTTTTTTAATTAATTTTAATGAAAGTTTACAGAGACTTAGGATTTCCATTGTTGCACTTCCCCCCTCTCCTCCCAATTCTTTGAAAAGAAAAAGAAAATCTCTTTCATTGTTATGCAATTCCTCCCCCCAAGTTCACTCCACTATGCAGCCTTCATTCTGGACTACTGTAATGACAAGAATATCCATTCATATGTCTCTTTTAGACATTGCTCTCCCTCATCTGTTTCAATGCAATACACATCATTCCTCCCCTCCTTTTCTGTCTTCCCTCAACCCTGATGTCAGTCCCATTTTACAACAGTGGCCCTATGCAATGTTTTGTCCTTTTGTGACTGAGATAATTCACTCACCATAATGTCCTCCAGGGTCATCCATTTTGCATAATATTTCATGAGTTCCTTGTATTTCAATGCTGCATAGTATTCCATAGTGGGAATATATACCAGAGCTTCTCCATCCATTCTCATTTGATTTTTTTTTTGTTTGACATTTTCTTGAGCATTAATGATGGATCCAAGGGAAATTAAATCCTTTAAGACTTCAATCTTTTCTGCGTTTATCATGATTTTTTTTTGTCTATGTTGTTATTGTTAAGTACCCTCAAGTAGGCTCTACTTCATAGTGACCTTATGCATAACAGAACTCTGCCAGATCCTGTGTTATTGTTGTCTTTAGTTGCTATCAAGTCAACTATGACTCATAGAGATGTTATGAACAACGTATCTGATCCTTGCTGTATGCTGCACCACCCTCACCCTCTGTTATGATAGGGCCCATTGTTACAGTCACTGTGTCAACCATCTTGTTGAGGATTTTCCTCTTTCCCTTAGACTAGTAAGCTTGTCCAGAGGTGCATCTGTTTGTTGAAACATGCCAATTGGTATGTGTTCAATTCCTAGGGTCTTGTGTTTTGCTAATATTTTCAGTACACTCTGAGCTTCTTCCTTTATTATCATTGGTCTTGATCACGTGCTATATCCTGAAATGATTCAATGCTGACTAATTATTTTTGGTACAATGACTCTGTATATCCTTTCTATCTTCTTTTAATGCTTCTAGAATAATTTAAGATTTTGACCATAAAATTATTTATTATTGCAACTCAAGGATTAAATTTCCATATATTCCTTAAAGTCTCTACTTGGTTTATCCCAATTTTTTAAATCCATCTTTTTTTTTCTTCAGAACAAGTGAGTTTTATTATTTTGTGTATGTGTACCATCAAATCAGATGGTGACTGGTACAGGAGGAGATCGTCCCTCCTTCTCCAGCAGAACATCTGGTGGATTTGAACCACGTACCTCTGGGATTCCAGTGCAACTTCTTGCACTAGGCCACTAGAGCTCCCTGTTTTAATCCGTCTTATTGTTGATTTTCATCTCCTTTGTTGATCCAAGCATTATGTCCTCCTTCTTTAAAGTATAGTTCAAACCAAATATTTTACTTTTATTTCACCTTGTATTAAGGTAAGTAACAATAGAAAGTCCAAGATACCTCTTTAAAGTACTCAAGAGCAGCGGTGTCTCTCAGATGTGCCTGATACAGCCCATGGTCTTTACAGTCACTTGTTATGCATCAGAGAGTTGGACAATGACTAGGGAGAATAGAAGGAGAATTGATGCCTTTGAGCTGTAGTGCTGGAGAAGAGTATTGAATGTACCATGGACTGCCAAAAAACCAAGCAGATTCATCCTGGAGAGGGTTAAACCAGGCTGCTCCTTGGAGGCAAGGATTCTGGGGCTTCGTCTGACATACTTTGGACATGTTGTAAGAGAGACAGGTCTTTAGAGAGGGACATCATGCTGGGTAGAGTAGAGGGACAGCGCAGGAGGGGAAGACCCTCTATGAGGTGGATTGATTCAGTGACTGGGTTAATTGGGATGGGTGTGTCAGAGGCAATGCAATTGGCACAGAACAGAGCAGGGTTTAGGGCTGTTGTACATAGGGTCGCTATGAGTCGCAAACGACTCGACGGCACATAACGACAATAACAACATATCTGAAAGATCAGAAGGTGCTGAAGTAGTACCTCTGTGCTAGCACCCCTTTCTGACCACTTGGGGCTGCAGCTGGGTCCTCTCAAGTTAGATGCAACCACTGTGAACTAACTTTGATATTTTTGTATCTTTGGGGTATTTCTTATTCTGGGCAGGAATGTCTGGTTGTCTGAACCCACATCCATTCCTATGCTTTTTGGCTTAACTTTCAGATCATAAAGAGAGACTCCCTTATTTTTTAATAGTAGGAGTATATCAAGGAGGTATTTATTTGGTTACTAGGCAGCCAGCAAAATGACAAATATTCATTACACAGCTGAACTAGTAAATAATTAGTGTCCTTTTAAAAACTGCTAAGCTCCTGGTGACCTAGTGATAAGAAGCTACATTGTAATCCCCAAAACACACAGTTCAAATGCACCAGCTGCTGTGTGACAGAAGTCTCCTACTGTGTGATATTCTTACTGTCTTTGAACCCGTCCCCCCACCCTCCCAGGGACTCCTGTGGGTCAGTTCCAATTTGACAGCACACAAGAACAACAACAGCAGGAAACTGCACTGCAATCCCAGAGGTGTGCGGTTCAAGTCCACCAGATGCTCTGCTGAAGAAGGAGGAACAATCGCCTCCTGTACCAGTCAGATCCAATTTGATGGTACACACATAAAAAAAAAAATAAATAAAAATTTAAAAAAAAAGAAAGAACAACAACAGTAGCGTGCTCCTGAACCAGATGGGTCAGGATTTGCTTGTATAATTCTTCAAATAGGAGATTAGAGGAGAGTCATTTCTCATTCATTTGCGAGTTGTTTGTGATGTCTACTGTTACAACCTTGCTTCATGACAGAGCCCAAACAGATGAGCCCAATGGACAGGATGAGAGATGACAAAGGCAATATTGTAAGCAATATTGTGGATTTAGGATCTTGAAGCTTGCACCATATTGGTCCTTTTCTTTTTTTAAACATATTGGTTTGCATATAAAACTTGTATGTATTGTGTTGTATTTATAGACATTGTGTTTCACACATTTTTTCATTCAAATTGTGTTTATGTGATCATTCCCATGTGTTGTGTTGTATAAAACCAATCTCCATTGATCTGTGCCCACTATCACTCCATCTTTTTGGATCCCTACTGGATCTTTTCTAATTCCCTCATCCCCTCCCTCTGCCCACCAAACTCTGTGAACCCTGTCATTTCTCCCCTTCCAACCTTCAGCCTTCCTGTCCCTTCTCTTTCCCCCTTTGGACTTTTATACACATCTTACTAGTTATCCTATTTTTACAATAATAGTCTTATGCAGCGTTTATCATTGTGAGACTCAGTTCACTCAGCATAAAGCTCTCTAGCCTCTCCTATATTATAGTGTTGTTGTTGAGTACCATAGAGTTGGAACCACCCCTCTGACCCTTTGGTGGGTTTTCAGAGATAGTTAATTGCACAGCAGGAGATTGCCCATCCTTCTCCTGCTGGTGGCCTTGAACCCCATGCCTTTGGGATTGCAGCAGAGCTTCTTGTCACTAAGAGGTCCCATGTTATATGTTATTTTTTAAAATCATTGCTCCTGGGCAATCATATTCCATTGTGTGAATATACCACAATTTCTCAGTCTATTCATTTGTTAATGGACATTTGGGCTGTATCAATTGTCTTGCTATTGTGAATAATGCTGCTCTGAACATTGGTATACAAGTCTCTGTTTGTGTCTCAGTTCTATTTTTCATAGAGTATATTCCTACCTGTGGAATAGCTGGGTGTTTTGGAATTTTGATGTTCAGATTTTTGAGGAAATGCCAAAGTGCCTTCCATAGTGGTTGTACCATTTTACAATCCTGCCAACATTGTATGAGAGCTTCAACCTTTCACATCCTCTCCAACTTTTTTTGTTTTTTTTTTTTTTTTTTTTTTTTTATTTTGTGTGCATGTACCGTCAAATCAGATCTGACTGGTACAGGAGGATATTGCGCCTCCTTCTCCGGCAGAGCATCTGGTGGACTCGAACCGTGTTCCTCTGGGATTGCAGTGCAGCTTCTTGCCACTAGGCCACCAGAGCTCCCCATGCTTATTGTCTTGTTAAACTTTGGTGCAACTACCAGAATGAGATGGTACCTCACTGTGGTTTTGATTTGCAGCCCTTTTATTGCCATTGATTTTGAGCATTCCTTCATGTGTCTGTTGACCATTTGATGTCTTCCTCTGTGAAGAGTCTTCCCATATGTTGTGTCCATTTTGTAATTGAATTATCCGTCTTTCTCTTGTGGAGGCCCTTTAGTATTCTATAAACTTTCATTATGAGATCCTTGTCTGAGATGGCATTGTCAAATACTTTTCCCCAGTCAACAGGTTCCCTTTTCATCCTATTGGGGGGGGGGGGAATCATGCTCACAGGGACTTACTTTTTAGAAGCTCTCATTCATTAATACTGTTCTCTAGTGGCTGGGCATATATCGGTCCTTCTTAATTATGTCCTAGGTAGGGTTATTCTCAAATCACTTCATTATTTTTTTCTTCTATAGCCATGTCTCTCTTCTGACTCTCCTGTCCATCCCTCTTTCACCTTCATGGTCTCTTGTCAGTGATTATATTAGCTCAACTGGAGAATCCAGGCAAATCCTTCATCTCTATGTCCTTAACAAAGTCCTTTTTGCTATGTATGTTAAAATATATTCACAGGTTGCAAGAATTAGATTATGGGCATCTTGGTGGGATATTATTCTGCTTAATATAATGGGTGACATAAGCAGAAAGGTAAAGCGTTCTGATATGACCTGTGGTTCACATGACAGGTTTCAGCAGAATATAGATTCTACATTTAGCTGCTGCAGCTGTAGAGGCTGCAAGTCTTGTCACAACATGGAGCAAAATAATGCTAACCTGGCTGGTTATATAATAACCCACCTAAACGCTTTCCCTCTCTCTTCTCTGTTTCATAAACTGGTTCATGTGAATCTTTGCACCTTTTGCCCATTTGTCTTTGTCCCCACTTTTATTTAAGAAAATAAAAAAGGACATAAAACATACCCAGGGCTGAGGGAGGATGAGCCATTTTTCCCAGAGTAAAATTGAATTGTTAGACAGCTTTCTGGAGGTGCATATGAAGTGAGCCAGTGGGAGAAGATGTAATTTCGAGGACTAGCATGCAGCTGAAGGTGCAGCTCTCTCACAGTGCCCATGCCAATGCAGAGGTTGTTTCCATTTTGGGGACGTGCGTGTGAAGTATCCTTGCAGATCTTACTGTATTTCTTTTGGGATCATCAAACATGGATAACTCAAGAGCTATCCCCAGGCCAGTGTCCAGCTAGAGGGAGGGTTTTCACATCAAAATGAAGAGAAAATAAAAAGTATAATGGGTTGATTTTTTCTCCCCAATAACTTTGGTCAATTGATTTTGCACAATTTCAGTACAGCAGTAGGCTAAAGGCACTGCATTTAGCATGTCACATGTTGAAATGTAAGTTTCAAGGTGTCAAGATAACAAATTTCAAATATCAAAGTCCACCATGAAACAGACCATCTTTTGGGAATTTCTGAGCAGATGGCTGAAACTTTTTCGAGAACTTCAACCTCATTAAGGTGGTGGTTGGAAAGGCACAGATTGTATGAGAAGGAATATTTTGGAGAAAGGGAAAAAACCCAACTACTTCAAATTTGCTGCTGCTGAGTTGGTTTCAACTCTGAGAGCCCCTCCGGTGGGTTTCCTAGGCTGTAAATCACAGCACGAAGAGACGGGCCATCATTCTCCCTCAGATCAGCTGGTGGACTTGAACCCTTTGGTTCGCAGCTCAAGACCCTATGGACTCCAGCATCAGAGCCCTAATTGTGGAGGAGATTATGTGACATACTACTCTATAACTTGTTACCAAGATGGCAAAGTACAGAGGCGCCTACTCTTTATTCCAAGTTTATAGGAGGAAGGCTGTACTGATACCATTCAGATAGTTTAATTATGTATTCTGTAGACTTGTGGGATGTAATGTTTGCTACCTGGCTATGCGTGAGAGAGCAAAAAGACAAGAAGCTGCTAGACCTTTCTGTAGCTTCAAAGTAAAGAGTTGCTTCTGGGAAGCCATGGATTTCTACTCCTGTTTTTGGTCAGTGTTGCAAGTATCCTGGATACTGAATGGGATCCTCACCTAAGGAACGTCTAGTTGATAAAGGTACCTGTTCAAGAGAGTTCTTGCCAGAGTCTGGAAGTATCATGTTGGAGAAAGATGCTAAGGAGGGTTGGGAGAGACTTGCCCACAGAGAAGTGTTACTGGTGGTAAGGGAATTGCTAGCAGAGGGGCTTCTGAAATGCCTCTGAAAACCACAAGTCTATGCTCAGGAAGAAATTGGCTTCAAAGAGTTGCTAGGTCCTAAGAACATTTACCACATGACAACAAAGAAATCTAGGATGGAAGTTGAAAAGAGACCAAGAATTTTTCCTAAAGGCTTGAATTTGAACCTTTAGCCTCCTAAACTGTGAGGAAAAGTAGTTTCTGTTCTTTAATACCACTCATAGGGAGTATTTCAGTTATAGCAGGACTAGATAACTAGCCAGGGAGCTCTGGTGACCTGTCAGTAAGGAATTGTATAGCTAACCCAAAGACAGGGGTTTGTGGGGGGAAAAGTGGGCAAGCTCCTCTCATGCAATCTACAACTTCTGAAAACCCAGGGGAGGGTCAGCCTAAATTGGTTTAGACTCAATGGCATATAACAACAACAGGTAACTAAGGTGTTCACTCAGGACAGGACAGGAATCTTTGCACATGAAGCAGAATTCTGGTGGTGGGGGTGGGGTGGTGGAAAAGAGTTAAGGAAAGGAAAGTTAAACAGTCTTGGCCTTATTTTCCCCAAGGATGAAAAAAAGTAACATTAACTCAGGTTTAAAGTTTCTATTATTAGCTACAATTGGATGTTTTTGGTTACTGTTGTGTATGTGGAGTGATAATAAAAATTTTATTACCCAAGAGTGGCCAGTGATGCCGTGCAGCTTTGATACATTTTTATCTGGCAGCCAGGAAAGGACAACTGTCTCTAAGCAGATTAGAATGTGGGAGAACAAAACAAAGTTGCTTTTAGGATCACACTCCAGAGTCCTGCTTGTTCAGCGCACTCCTGCCAGTAGCTTATAATATTCATTTGTTAGGGCCAGTGCACAGAAAATGGACTGAGTTCAGATTAGTACTCCTGTCTTCAAAGGAGTGAGTCACCCTGTTTTCAAAAGCAGAACAACTACTTAAAGCTTTTCAAGGCCATTAAAATAGTTGAGTCTGACTTCAGATATATAGATACATATATTTGTTTGAGATATGGCAATCAATCTGCCACCCAATCAATCAGCTCCCCTTTCTACACTAAACTGCTTTCCTGCAGTTTAACAATAGCAGGCTTACGCTGTTATTTGTTTATGGGAGCTCATAGAAAAGACAGCGATTGTATACTGCAATCAAAAGCAGCCTGCTGTTAGAATACTCAGTGGCCTACTTTTGGGGTATCTATAAGTCTTCCACTGGACCAATCGGTAGCATCAGGATGGATGGCAAAGAGATTGAGATTGTTCACAGCTTCAGTTTGCTCGGCTCCACGGTCAACACTCTTGGCACCAGCAGACAGGAAATCAAAAAAACGTATCGTGATGGGAAAGTCTGCTGTTAGGGACCTCTCTAAAGTACTCAAGAGCAACGGTGTCTCTCTGGAGACTAAGGTGTGCCTGATACAGGCCATGGTCTTTGCAATCACTTATTATGCATCAGAGAGTTGGACAATGACTAGGGAGGATAGAAGGAGAATTGATGCTTTGAGCTGTGGTGCTGGAGAAGAGTATTGAATGTTCCATGGACTGCCAAGAAAACAAACAGATTCATCCTTGAGAGGGTTAAACCAGGCTACTCCTTGGAGGCAAGGATTTTGGGGCTTCATCTGACATAGTTTGGATGTGTTGTAAGGAGAGACAGGTCCTTGGAGAGGGACATCATGCTTGGTAGGGTGGAGGGACAGTGCAGGAGGGGAAGACCCTCTTATGAGGTGGATTGATTCAGTGACTGGGGTAATCAGGTTGGGTGTGTCAGAGGCAATGCGATTGGCACAGGATAGAGCATGGTTTAGGGTGGCTGTTGTACATAGGGTCACTATGAGTCGCAAATGACTCAATGGCACATAACAACAACATAAGTCTTCATGATGGTCTTGTGAAAGTTCTACCTCCTCAACATAAATTATGATGTTCGAGTCAATAAGGTCTTGTGGGTATTCTAGCTAAACAACTCAACAAAGTTCCAATTGACAGTGAGTGCAATTGCTAAAAAAAGCAAAAGCAGCCCGACCTCATTGTTGATGAGCTGCATTCAATTCCAATCCACAGTGACCCTTTAGTTGGTTTCTAGGCCGTAAATCTTCATGAAATGAGAATGCCCATCTTTTGAACTGCTAACATTTTGGTTAGCAGCACAACTCCTCTCCCTACCCCAACTGGTTTTTATTTAATAATTCATATACATTTAGTTTTATAACATCAATTACAATTGATCAATATCAGTTATTACAATATCTCATCAAATCTTCCCTTCACTCTACACATCTGTCCACTCATCTCTGCTCCCTACTTCCTTCCATGGCTGTCAATCCTCCACGAGTGTTTTTATCTATGCAGCACGACTCTTCATGCATGATGCCACCAGAGGTCCTATTATTGCTAGCAAAGGCACATGATTAACAACCACACTCATCTAATAAGATTGGAGTTGCTGTACAGACAGAAGCAGAGGTTCCAGATTCAGGGACCCTTGAGCAAAGAATGTTTAGGACCTATTTAGGTATTCTAGTTTCAGTTCTTTGGGCATCCTGACAACAAAATTTCCTATAAAGAAACTTTATGGGTCTCTATTCTTTCCCACCGAAAGGGCTCTAACTGGAGTGTGTGAGATAATAGTCCTTACCTGTTAAACTGACCTTGTTGCTCACTCACCATACTCATATCTTCCATGTCTAATTGTATGTGTGGTGTTGTGAGATGGACTTTGGTTTATTCCCCTTACTTCAAGTCAACTAGCTTCTTAAATGTAACCTCTACTGATATCTTGGTGAATTCTGAATGAAGATATTTGAACCATTTAAATTGAGATGATTACTTAAATCCTTATATCCTCACCTGTACAAACAGACGATATTCTAGATATTCTTTGGAAGAATATTTAATCTGATTATTATGTATATTGTTTTAAAATGACTCTGATGATTTTGTAATTATCAGTGCTCTTTGCTGATACATTTGCTTATAAATTTATAATTATCAATGATATTTGCTGATATATTTGCTTAGTATGGAGACTAAGGTGTGCCTGATCCAAGCCATAGTCTTTGTAATTACTTGCTATGCATCAGAAAGCTGGACAATGACTAGGGATGATAGGAGAGTTGATGCCTTTGAGCTTTGGTGCTGGAGAAAGGAATTGAATATGCCATGGACTGCTAAAGGAACAAGCAGGTTCATCCTAGAGAGGGTGAGACCAGGCTGCTCCTTGGAGGCAAGGATTCTGAAGCTTTGTCTGACATACTTTGGACATATTGCAAAGAGGAACTATTCCTTAGAGAAGGATGTCATGCTTGGTAGGGTGCAGGGACAGTGCAAGAGAGAAAGACCCTTGATGAGATGGGTTGATTCAGTGACTGGGGTCATGAGGGTAGGTGTGTCAGAGACAATAATAAGATTGGCAGAGGATAGAGCAGGGTTTAGGCCTATTATACATAGGGGTTGCTATGAGTGACTTGACAGCACATGCAACAACAACAACAACAACATTTGATGGTTACTTTCTGCATCTGTGTTGGTGATGAAAAAAGAAATCCTAATAAAGTAAAGAATTCCTGTTAAGTATGTTCACATACCTTATTAGAGTGCCTCTGAAGACTTGTTTAGTAATTCAAGTGTTATCCTAGCTCCTTTGAACTTTCAATATTCTCTGTGGTCCCTTTGGCATTTGTCCCAACAAATATTACTTGTTCTCATTAGCCTCTGTCTTCCAGGTGAGTTGAGACTTTGAAAGAATTAAATTTGCAAGGCTAGCATTTTAGTTTACTGGTCTGGCCTAATTAAACTTTAATGATCTGAGGATCAATTATTTAGTCATTGTTACCCAATCAAATGTTGCCAAGAGGTCTACCCTTGCATCTCAATGCATTACAGTCATCTGAAACCAGCTCATAGTTAATCCGCAAGTGAATTTTCAAGAGGCTATAAATTACACAGGAGGAATTGCTCATCTTTCTCCTTGGAGCCAGTGATGGATTCCAGTAGGTAGAGATGGGCCACCTTTGGGCTAACAGCACAACTCCCTATAGACTATACCACCAGGAAGACTAGCCTAGAAAGAAAGAAGTGGCAGTCTGCTCCTGTAAAGATTTTCCTTTAAGAAGCTCTCTTGAGGTTCTATGAATTGCAATCAATTTGATGGTGATCAGCTTAATCTCTGAGAAAACACATTTCTGCTATTAATGACATATGGAGTTTTTGTTATAACAAACAGCACTTGTGTTGTGTACTGTTGAGTTAGAATTGACCCATAGCTGATCCTCTGGTGGGTTTTCAGAGGTATGGAAGGAGATTGCCCATCCTTCTCCTGTAGAGCAGCTGGTGGCCTTGAACTGTGTCCCCTTGGTATTGCAGAACAGCTTTTTACCACTAGGCCACCAGAGCTCCCATAACAGTACTGTTGTTGTTATGTGCCGTCAAGTCACCTGCGACACATAGCAGCCCTATGTACAACAGCCCTAAACCTTGCTCTATCCCTTGTCAATCTTATTGTGTCTGGCATGCCTATCCCCATTATGCCAGTGAATCAATCCATCCCATAAAGGGTCTTCTCTCCTGCGTTGTCCCTTCATCCTTCCAAGCATGATGTCCCTCTCCAGGGACTGATCCTGCCTTGCAACATGTCTAAAATATGTCAGAAGTAGCTTCAAGATCCTTGCCTCCAAGGAGTAGCCTGGCTTCACCCTCTCCAGGAAGAACTTGTTTGCTCTTTTAGCAGTTCATGGTATATTCAATACTCTTCTCCAGCACCACAGCTCAAAGGCAGCAACTCTCCTTCTATTATCCCTAGTCATTGTCCAGTTTTCTGACGCATAGCAAGTAATTTCAAAGACCATGACCTGAATCAGGTGCACCTTAGTCTCCACACTGACATCATTGCTCTTCAGTACTTTGGAGAGGTCTCTGACAGCAGACTTTCTCAATGCAATTTGCCTTTTAATTTCCTGGCTGCTGGTACCAAGAGTGTTGATTATTGAGCCAAGCAAATTGAAGCGGTCAACAATCTCAATATCTTCATCATTTATCATGATGCTGCCAATTGGCCCAGTGGTGAGAATTTTTGTTTTGTTGATGTGAGCTTCAATCCATACTGAAGGCTTCAGTCCTTGAGCCTCAGTCTTCCTCAGTTTCAGCAAGCAGGGTTGTGCCATCTGCATAATGTAGATTGTTGATGAGCCTAGCTCTAATCCTGAGCAGCACCAGGAAACTAAAACAAGGACACACAACAATAATGTTAATGTAGGAATCCTGGGTGGCACAATCCATTAAAATCCTGGCTATTTATCCAAAGGGAGATGGTTTCATCCCACTCTGAAGTACCTTGGAAGAAAACCCTGGTGATTTGTTTCTGGAAGGCCTTGAAAACTCTGTATATGAAGAGTAGATTGACTCAGCACACATAGTATTGCTATTAGGATCAATTCAGGAGTGAATGTTTCATTTCAGTGTGTCAAAATAGTGTCAAGAATATAAACAATACTCAATGTCAGGTCTGAATTAACATAGTTGATTATGACTAACTATAATTTTGCATTAAACATTGAGAAAAATGACTTTTTAGTATGGCAGAGTAGCCAAAGGTGATCTGGGCTAGAAGTTACTGGTCCAGGGTTCTAGTTCTGGATTCTTTCTTTGTGTTGCCGTTAACACTATAACAGAAATTTCTGACTTCACAAAATAACAAGAAATTTGAATACTGAAATATTTTCAGAGTTAAAATAAAGAGTTTTTATTATTTCTGAAGGTAAGAAAAGATACTTACAGACTTATTAGAAAATATATTAAGATTTTATTCACTAATGTTATATACACATATATGATTAATTTGGTTGTCCTTAAAACAATCAAAATTTGATTATTGGTTAAGATCTTTATTAAAAAATAATATTAAATTAATGAAGTAAAATTAATGCCATATAAAAGTATTGGTCAGAGCATTATCATCTTTAAAATAAACCAAGTCATGAATTATTTCCACTTTTAAAGTAAATAGTTGAGTTGGGGGAACATGGATATACTTAAGGAGGGACTTAAAGAAGATCTTAGGAAACACAGTGGTTCTTTTTCTCATACTAATTCTTTCTAAAAGAGTGGATAGAGAAACTCTGGTATATTCACACAAGGAAATACTATGTGGCCTTGAAAAATAAAGAACTCATGATATATTATACAAAATGGATGGCCCTGGAGGACATTATGCAGAGTGAAATATCTCAGTCACAAAAAGACAAATATTGCATAGTACCACTGTTGTAAAACGGGACTGACATCAGGGTTGAGAGGAGACTGAGAAAGGGAATAAATAATGTATAGTGCATTAAAACAGATGAGGGAGAGAACTGTTTAAAAATTACATATGATCAGGTATTATTATCATGACAGGAGTCCAGAATGAAGGCTGCAGAGTGGAGTGGACTTGGGGGGAGGGATTGTCTAACAGTAAAAAATTTTTCTTTTACTTTTCAAATAGAAGAGTGAAGGGGGGAAGAGTGGGCAGAAAAAAAATGGAACAATGAATGAATGGAAATCCAAAGTCTCTGTAAGTGTTCATTAAAATTAGTAATAAAAATGACATATGGCTCTATGCAAATGTATTTGTAGCACAGGTAAATGTACCTAGAGTTGTCTAATTAGATTGCAGACCTACTTTCAAAACCCTTTTCCTCCAAAGAAACAGGATTTTTGCCACTTGCATGATATGACAATATTGTTTTCTTTCCCCAACTACTTCTTAAAGGAGAGTTTTTCAGAAGGCTGCCAGCATTTATTTAATATGTTTATGTAATGAATAGGTACGAATTACTTTACCCAGGTCCAAATTAATGTCCCATTTTTGCCTTTAACAAAAAAAGTCTTCCTTGGCATTAGTAGCACTAGCTTGGAAATTCCATCCTCTGGCTAAGCCCTAACCCCTCAAAGAGACATGTTGTTTGTTGTTGTTGTTAAGTGCTGTCGAGTCGAGTCAGCAGTCAACTCATAGCGACCTTATGAAGGAGAGTCCTTGACGCTTGGGTGCCTTTCATTCTTTCTCCAAGTTCATAGGGTTTCCCGAGGCAAGCTGTTATGGAAGTGGATGCCACTCCTCCTTCCGCGCTTGTTTAATTGGGGAGCTCCACCCCGCTCTCAGTCCGCATTGGGTAGCCAACCATTTATTTAACAATATTTAATATATGTTGAAATAATGCATTTTCTTTAATCTAAATTATATGAAATCACCTTTTCAGTTTTTAATTTAACTATGAAAACATATAAACTACCTATGTAGCCTGCTATATACTTCTATTAGCATTATTCTAGAGATGAGTCAATTACAGTTGAGAAGTCATACAGAGTTTATTAAATTATAAGGTCCAAAAGCTATTCCAGGTTATCTAACGAACTCAAAACTTCCTTAATGAAGCAAAATTATACAAGCAGCAAGAAAAAGATCCAATGTACATTAAGAACACTCTTTATGCCTGAACTTGATTTAACATAGAAAATAATAGATTGCACACAAATGTCCTTCATCTGCAAGGTAAATAAATAACTTTCCTTTTATTTATTAGAAATATCTAACCACACGGAACATACATGATCTAAACAAGCAGCAAACCCACCTGACAAGATTCTTTTAATACTCTTATCAGTGATTGTTTAAAAAAGGAATTTAACAGTTCCGGTGAGGATTCAGTTTATTTTTTAAAAGAAAATACAAATATACAAAATAATTTAAAACTGTTCATTCCAGGATGCAGCATATTGTTAGTTACACTTATTGCCGTAGTTTTCATTAAATGGGTATATTTAAATATATGTTGTATTTGTTTGACTGATTCCCTCTCCAATTAGTCCAAATTAAAACATAAACAAATCAGACTTACTAGGCACAGAGCTGGCTCCAATTTTTCTGCTGGTTATTAAGGATGTCAACAATTTTTCTAAAACAAAATACATTTATGTAAACAATGAGACATACATTGTTTGAATCTGCTATGTGTCAGAGGAGGAACAGGGAGGGGGTAGTGCTTCACGGAGGTGGATTGTGGGGGCAGCTTCATAAGCCATGCCACCAATGTCCTTCCTCTATGGTTTCCTGACCTTTCTTTCTAATCTTACTTTCCTTAAGGAAATCACTTGAGATTCTTCAGAAGATTGAGACACAGTCCTAGGCATTGAGGCTATTCAGACATGAAGAAAATGCTGACCCTGCCTTTTTTTTTCTTTTTTATTTTCCAAAGCTTAACTTATCACAAACACCTTTTTAAAACCACAAAGGTGACTTTACACATGAACCTCATCAGGTGGACTGCAAAGGAATTAGATAGATTATATCTATGGAGAGAATGACTGGTGGAGGTCAGTATCAATAGTAAAAAAACAGGCCAGTTGCTGACTTCGGAACAGATTATCAATTACCTACTTGCAAGTTCATATTTGAACTGAAGAAAATTAAAACAAGGCTGACCATGCTCTTGAATGTCCAACAGCCTAGAGGGAGACTTGGGCTACAACCAGTTTTTCATCTGCATTGAAGCAAGCTATCAGACTGCTGTAGCTCTTCTGTGTGTGTGTGTGTGTGTGTGTGTGTGTAT
>NW_006399779.1:7612673-7621238 GCF_000299155.1 Elephantulus edwardii | reverse complement strand
AAAAGGACATTGTGCTTGGGAAAGGTGGAAGGTCAGCAAAGGAGAGGAAGACCCTCAACAAGATAGATTCCTATGATACTACAGTACTGGTTTGAGCATAGATTGTGTGGATTGGCAGGATCAAGTAGGGTTCCAATCTGTTGTAGATAGGGTATCTCCAAGGCAGGGTTGACTCAGTTAAACCTACCTATGATAAGCTGACTAAACAGGAAAGGGGTCAAGGGTCTGTGAGCTAAGATCCAATGCCTCTTGCAGAGCCAGACCTAGAAATACAGAGTGGTGACAGGATCCTGATCTTAGTCCTCTCAATCCTGGGTGCCCCAGTCATACCAGGAGAGCAAATATCAGTGGGGTCTTAGGACTTCCTGGTCCACAACAGTTTGTAGTCTGAGCATATTGGACACATGTTGATGGGTTTGTTGTCCTGGCCCCCAGGACCACCAGGTAGGCAGTCTGAGATGTCACTGTTCTTTACTCCGTCATTTCATCGAAGGAGCAGTAGCTGGGCCCCAGGCCATGAACAGTGCAGTCAGTGATGTTGCTGTCACACTTGCCACAGTGACACTCAGTGGCCACTGGATACGTATACAGGGAGTCTGCATAGTTAGCACAGCCGGGCACTCTCACGGTCTCGTAGACCAGCTCCTTGAAGGTACATACTCTCTGGCTGTTGCGCCTGAGTGCGTCTTTATATACCAAGTCCTGAAGAGTTAAAGAAGGGAAGAGTTAGATGATAATGTCCTGGAAGTTTCTGTTTAGTTCACTCAAAAAAAAAAAAAAAAGACAATGATTACCGCTTGTTCTAATGTTAACATATTTAAAGGTACTTATGGAATTTCTGACCAAGGAAAACTTGACTTCAGAAAATATTTAACCATTGGCTTGACATTCAGGGGTGGGAACACTAGTCTTGTCCAAATGATCTACCTGTCACATGATATATTCTGATTATTCTGAAAACCTAACAGTCTCACATATTCTATATGCTTTTCGTACTCTCCATGGCTAAGTCAAAAAATTATTCTCAAATTCTAAGGAGATTTGCATTTGAGTATGAAAAAAGATCACAAGGAAGTATAATTGTATGACATGAAAAATATATAAAATTATGAAAAGGATATAACACTGGTGGTCCAGTGAGAGAAACTGTGCAGCAATCCCAGATGGAGGTAGTTCGAGGCCACCAGCTGCTCTGAGAGAGAAGGATGAAAAATCTCCTTCTGTGCCGTTGACTGCCTCTGAAAACCCCCTAGATGGTGAGTTATGGGTCGGTTTTTACTCTATGGTACCCGACAATAACATCAGTGAAAAATTGTTTATCTTGAAGAAAGAAGTTGGGACTACTGGTTGAATGCATCTAAATACCATGTTACAGAGTCTACATCCCCATGTTGTTGTTGTTGTTGTTATGTGCATTGAATCAACTATGACTCATAGGAACCCTATAGACAGCAGTCCTGAACCTTGTCTCAACCTGTACTATCCTCACCATCTCTGATAAACTCAAGCCCATAAGTATAGTCACTGTGTCAATACAATATCATTATACGAGTTTATTTACAAAATTCAAATACATTGTTTTTCACACCAGTTCCTTCCCATTTCCATCACCCCCCCATCATATCTTTCGACCCCATGATTAACTCCACCCCCATGCACCAATCCTCACCTCTCTGCTTCCACTCTCCCTCCCACCTCTTGGATCCTCATACTCATTCTACAATAATAGCTTGATACAGTATTGGTCCTATGGAACTGCGTTCACACAGTATCATGCTCTCCAGTCTCTCCCAAGTTAGGTAATAATTTATAAAATTATTGCTCCCGTGTGCTGCATAGTATTCTGTTGTGTGAATGAACCATAATTTCTCAGTCCATTTGAATGTAATTGGATCTAGGCTGTTTCCATGTTCTTGTAATGGTGAACAATTATGCTATGAACATTGGTGTACAAGTCTCCATTTGTACCTCAGTTCTCATTTTCTTGGGGTACATTCCAAGCAGTTTAATAGCTTGGTCATATGGAATTTCCATGTTTAGCTTTTTGAGGAAGGGCCAAACTGCCTTCTAGAGTGGTTGTTCCAGTGTCAATACATCTTGTCTAGGCTATTTCTTTCTTTCTCTTACCCTCCACCTTCATTTATATACCAATAGGATGCAATATGTTATGCAATAATTGACATTGTGTAATCAAACTATTTACTAATATTTAAAGTAAGATATATGTCATAGAAATAATTTAAGATTTACTTTATAGAATGACATTATTCATAATCCAGTGTTAAAAATACATATTAATGATCCATAAAAAGTAAAGGAATAATCTCTTTACTCAGATTAATGAAGAAAAACATGAAGAATGCAGATAAGTAGTTTCATTCCTCTGTATCTTGGTTTTCTGAACACAGTATAGCGTGGGGTGTGCTTGTTCATTTGTTTGTTTCTACCTGTCTTTAAAGGATTGACTGTGTCCTCAGACATTCATTGATGTTTTCAGAAGGACCCAGTGGACAAGTTTTATATTTGGCTGTTTGTGCTTTTATGCAACTTAGCATCATATTTTGGTCCTATCTGTATTGCAAAGTACTATATCTCTTCTACGAATAAATAGGTTTATATGCCTCTATCTGTCTATGTAAATCCTACTATCCTTGCATGCTTTTATTTATTTTTTTTATAAAGTCAGTGTTGACATATCATTGAATTGATGAATTTTATCAATCTGAGGCTGTCTTAAATTTACCCAAATCAAGTGTAACTAAAAACATCTAAACAATATCATGATAATGAAATCTAATAACAATTCAGTCTCTGTTGGCTAAGGGGCCCAAGACTGTTACTTGAGAGAAACAAAGTATTAATGAAATAACATTAATGATACCTGTATTAGAAAGACACTCAACATTCTTACTTTCAGTAAAACAAATTTCCTACCCAGGTGAAGCAGTAGCCCGCACACCCGGTGGTGGTGACATATATGCAGAAGCGGCACTCCTCTTTCTCTACTGCAATGGTCATGTTGGTTAGTTCACACTGCCCCCAGCACACTGCTATCCAGCCACAGAAGAGGAAGCAAAAGTGAATGGACTTCATCTTGGGCTGGGAACAAGAACACATAGGGCTCATTAGAAACCTTGACATCACAGAATTGTAATTGTCATGCACACTGACTAAATCAACACAGATTGGCTCATTCTGTCCATATTTTGCTTCAGTTAACTTTCCTTTTAATTCTTTACTGCTTTTTATCTTTTTCCTACTTTTCTTTCTTTTGGTTAAAGTTGTAATACATTATAGCTAAAAACTAACAAAATACTTTTAAAAAAATATTTTAAGCCACCCCTGTATGTAAATATTTGATTCTCTGTCTTAAAGTGATTACTCTGAAGCAAGTAATTGTGATTGGTAGAGGTGTCCTTTCAAAAAACAAACAAACAAACAAACAAACCAAACCCCAAAGAATCCAAACCTACCTTCTCATTTTTACATCTAAAGATTAGTTTTTGCTAGGGAAAAAGAAATGATAATTCAGTAATACAAAATTACTTTTTCATTCTTAGCACCTCATAAATATTTATATGTATGTTTACCTATCTCTTTTGAAAATAAGATTATGTCAAGGGTTAAGTGAAATGGTTGATAAAGTCAATTGTATGCTAAAAGTGATTCCAAGGTATTACCCATATTTAAGAAGACACATAGATACATAGAATTCTTAAATTCTTACACAAGAGTAGGGAAAGTTCTGTATTTCTTACCCAAGTCACAAGAAAAACTGTCATCTCAAAAGTATCTATCACATAAGTATCCATGCCGATGCTTACCTGTGCTGACTATCTTGCCTGGAAAAGCAGTGGATTTAGACAAGCTTCAAGTTCACCTTTTATACAAAATCAGGTATGACTCACACCTTATGTATTTAATTGGGTATCAATGTGACTGACCAATGGCAAGCCTGAAGCTGGCTGTAAGCTAATCTGTGTTTAGACAGGGAGATAAAGGCCTTCTAAAGTAGTCTAAACGTGGTAGATCAGGAATAAGATTAGGAGAGATGATGAATTTGCACAAAGGAAATGTGATACAGTAACACACCCACTCCCTTACCTTGTCAGATTAAATGTGAGTCTGGGATTTCCCTTTCATATATTTAACTCAGAGAACTCAAAATCCTTTCCAAATATTGTTTTGTCTCTGTTCAGAAGGTTTCTCAAATTGATATGGTTAATATATTGCTGTAAAGTTAGACTGAAACTGCAAAGGAACTAATAAACAAATACAAAGGCGTTTATGATCTGACTCCCCTCTAAATACAGTTCAAACTTTGTTGTCTCACCTCCGACACTTAGGTCTCTTAACCACAAACCTTATTGTTTGATATTGCAGCAACAGTGAACTGCTTGACTTGTAATTCTGTATATTTACTTTTTATTTATGTCTGCTGGTTTTTTTTATGTGATGTTCTGTCTACTGGAAATGTTCTTGCTTTCTAATTCTAATTCAAACTCACTATCAAAGAATCTTTGTCTTCTTGACATTGAGATGCAATCTATTACTGAAGGCTGTATGCTTTGATCCTTATGTCAAGGGTGAGGTGAAATGGCTTATAATGTCAATTGTGTGTTAAACGTGATTACAATGTATTACTCATCTTTAGTAAGCCACATGGATAAGCATAAAGAAGCAGAATCCTCCACAACAATTTGGTTTACAAAGGTCATGGGGGTTCATTGCATAGTTTCCACATTCTATCATATTGGAGGGGACAAAGTTCAATCCATATCATCACCCGAGAGGTCTTCCTAAATGATATATTAAACAGATGAGGGAGAGAACTGTTTAACAGTGATATGTGATTAGGTATTATTGTCATGACAGGATTCTAGAATGAAAGCTGCACAGTAGAGTGGACTTGGGGGGAGGGATTTTATAAAAATGAAAGAATTTTTCTTTTACTTTTCAAAGAGAAGAGTGAATTGAGGGGAGGGTATGAGCAGGGAGAAATGTGCAACAATGAATGAATGGAAACCCTAAGTCTCTGTAAACTTTTATTAAAATTAATTAAAAAAAAACCCATTCTTTTGTTCTCTGAGAATCAGTTATGAACACTGTATCCAGAAGAATGCTCTGAACCTTAGATCATGTCACTCCTGTACTCAAAATCTTGAAATTTGCAAGAACTGCAATCTTATAAAAATGACCATTTCACACATTTTAAAAATCAAAGTCCTGGAGGCGATAGTCTTGGGACCACCATGAAAACATTTTGGACCCAGGCTTCTACACAAAAAGCTTTTCTGCGGAACCCTAACACAGTGATTGTGGTTTTCCAGAAGCTATTTCTCCGTCATTACTAGATTATTAGCCCTTAGCGTCCATGGTCTGACCTGGCCAGCGATAAATATTCTCCCACGGCTTCAAGGTTTAAAATTCAACTACCTCTTTGGGCTCCAAAGCCAGGCAATAACAAAAAGCCTGGAGAAGTGGAACGCAGAACAACAGCCTCTTGACACCATTACTCGCCTGCTGCGTGCATAGATGCGCATGCGCAGGCCCAATTGGTCGCATCTCGCCAGACCCTAACAGGGTTCAGCCTCTGGAGTTCAGACACGTCATCCTTCTAGGACTGGTTTGAGGCTGTGGTGTTGGAGAAGGGAATTGGACATCCCACGGACTGCCAAAAAATAAATAAATATGTCTTGGAAAAAGGTGAAGCCAGAGTGCTGTTTAGAGGAAACGATGATGATAAGGCTTCACATACTTGGGGCCTTTTTCTTCGGCGGGCTGTTCTTTGGAGAGGAATATGATGTCTGGAAAGGTAGAAAGTCGGTGAAGGAGAGGAAAACCCTGGAACAGACCGGGTAGATTGACATAGTTACTGGTGCAATGCGCTCTCCTTTGTCGGGAAGTGTGAAGATGGCTCAGGATAGAACAGGATTTAGATCTGTTTTTCATAGAGTCGCTATTGGTTGTACTTGACTCTCTGGCACCTAACAACAACAATATCGAAACTCAGAATACTAGCTTTAGGGAAATTCTTTTTTCCACTTTTAGTTGTGGGGGAAAAGTCCTTGATTAATTCACTGTCTGGAGGTCTAACGTTTGTTCACTCCTTGAGTTCTAGATGTCATAGTTGTTATGTGCCATGATGTCAAGACGCCTGTGACTCGGATTCTCTGATAAATGGATATCAACAATGACAGAAAAGTCATGTGTTTAAAAGATTGAGAGGACTTGGTAAATAGAAGCAATTTTAGGATTTTCAGAAGTTCTTTCACAAAGATAAGCAAAACTGAAAGGTTGCGTGAAGTGGATGTGAAATCAAAGAATTCTCTTTGTTTATTGTGTTTCAAGATTGGAAGAAAGCTACATGTATGTATGGTGATGGAACTTTTGATCAGAGGAAAATGATGACGTAGGAAGGAGAAGAAAACATACCTGGAGTGTTGTTCTTGTGTGAGTGAGAGATTGCGGGAAATGAGGTTCTCTTTCTGCCTGGATGTATGTCTCCTCCTCTTTTCATCAAGTTATTCACACATGCACTTCAGGACTGTTTAGATGTAGCTTTTCCCAGGAGGCATTTGTTCATTTCATAGTCCATGCTTCTCAGTGCTCGCTTTCAGTCAAGTACTTCTGTGCTGTGCTTGGTTGACAGTACCCACTTTGATATGACATCCATCACAATGTCCTATAAATTCACCGTCAACTTCTCTTCTGAACTCTGGTAAATCAATATTTTCAGCTATTGAAATTTCTAAAATTTCTGCGTGTTCATCAACCCAGTGGCCTACTTTTATTTTATTTTTTTTTTCTCCATAAAGAATCCTTTTGTGTTTGGGCCTCAAAATAGAAAACTGGTGTCCTGTTCTGTCTACTCTTTACCTCATTTTCTTTTCCCCATTTGATATATATTTTATAACAGCAACTTTTTAAAAAGTTAAAACATTGCATTTTTTTTGTAAATTTTAAATGTATTTGTTTCAACCACAAATAGCATGTATAATATAATAATTTCATGTTGTTGTTGTAGCAGTGCCATTAAATTGAAACCGACTCATGGTTGACCCTCCAGCAAATTTTCAGAGCAAATTACCTGAGAGGAGACTGCCTATCATTTTCCTATGGAGCAGCTGGTGGATTCAAATCACATGCCTTTGGGTTGGCAGTGCAACTTCTTAGCACTAAGCCACCAGCATTCTCTATTATTTTCATAGAAAGTACCAAGTATTTATCAAGTTATAACTGGAGACAATAACCCAACAGTGTAGAGTTGAACTGTCCAATATAGTATTCAATAACAATATGGGACCATTATTAGGTACTTGATACACAGTGTGTCTAAATTGAGTTGTTCTAGTTAATAAGCATAACAGTAAGACTAGAATTCAAAAGCAAAATAAAAAAAGCATGTGACATAATACTAATAATGTTTACATTGGTTATACACGGAAATCACCTCATTTTGGGTCTATTTGGTTAAGTGAAATTATTAAGTTTGTCTCACCTTTTTTGCTTTTGAAATGTGCTTTCTAGAGAACTTTAAAAATTGTACAAGTGGCTTACTCTGTATGGCCAGCACTGTTACAGAACTTACTGGCTAATGTGGGCATTTACAGGAGTCACTAGACTTAATTGGTTAATCTTGATCTTTGCAAGTTATGCATTCCCAGGTCAAGTCAACTGAAATAATGGTGAAAATAAAAAAGTGAAAAGCTTACTGATTGTCAATATATACAAATCTCTCTAAATTTACCTACTAGCCAGCAAGTTCTATATCCGTGCTATCCAATGACAATATAGTAAGTCACTTACATAATTTTTAGTTTTCTAGGACATGCAGGAGCTCTGGTGGCCTAATGGGAAGAAGCTACACTGCAATCCCTAAGGGACGCAGTTCAACATCAACAGCAGCTCTGCAGAAGAGGGATGGACAGACTCCCACTGTGGGATTAATTGCCTCTGAAAACCCACTGGAGTGTCATCTATGGTTCGGTTCTGACTCTATGGTACACAGCAGCAACAATAGTAGACACAGTTTAAAAGTAAAAAGGAATAGGTGAGATAAAGTCAACAACATTTTATTAAGCCCAACATATCCAAAATATAGTCACTTCAACATATAATCAGCATCAAATGAAGATGTAATGATATACTTCACTTTCTTTTAGGCAGAGAATCAGAAGACCCGACTTCGTAATAGCAGGTAAGCTTGTTCCCATTCACTGAAGCAGTCAGATGAAACTTTGATCGTTCATCAGGTGACGACAGAATAGTACTGTGAGCGAAAAAAATTAAACACTAGCTTTAGTTATGCTTGCTCTTTTTTTTTTAAATAAAATTTTATTTTAATTGTAATTTTAACAAACCTTTGCAGAGAAGTTGTAGTACCACACCCCCTTCTAAAACCAGCCTGGATTTCTGGTAGTTCTCTGTTGATGTTCTGTTCCAGTCGTTTTTGGATAATCTTTAGTAAAATCTTGCTTGCATGTGAAATCAGTGAGATTGTTCTGTAGTTTCTACATTCTGTTGGGTCACCTTTCTTTGGGATAGGAACAAATATCGATCTCT
>NW_006399779.1:7607467-7611018 GCF_000299155.1 Elephantulus edwardii | reverse complement strand
ATAATTGGGATGGGAGTGTCAGAGACAGTGTGATTGGCACAGGACAGAGAGGAGTTTAGGGCTGTTGTACATAGGGTCGCTATGAGTCTCAGGCGACTCAAGGGCACATAACAACAACAACACCACGGAGAAGTTAGATTTTCATTCCTTCATTTTGCTCATTTACCCTCCCCTTTCCGTTCCCCCTCTCTCAGTTAACTTTTTTTTTAAATTGACTTAATTTTAATGGAAGTTTACAGAGACTTAGGGTTTCCAGTAATTCATTGTTGCATTTTCCTCCCTGCCCACCCCCTCCGCCCAGTTCACTCCTCTTGAAAAGTAAATGAAAAACTCTTTCATTGTTATGCAATCCCCCCACCCCAAGTCCACTCCACTGTGCAGCCTTCATTCTGACCTCCTGTCATCACAATACTACCCAATCATATATCCCTTGTAAATAGTTCTCTCCCTCATCTGTTTCAATGCAGTATACATCATTCCTCCCCTCCTTCCTTCTCTGTCTTCTTCAACCCTGATGTCAGTCCTGTTTTACAATAGTGGCCCTATGAAGTATTTGTCCTTTTGTGACTGAGATATTTCACTCAAAATGTCCTCTAGGGTCATCCACTTTGCATTATATTTCATGAGTTACTTGTTTTCAATGCTGCATAGTATTCCATTGTGTGACTATACCAGAGCTTCTCTATCCATTCATTTGTTGATGGGCATGTGGGTTGTTTCCAGCTCTTTGTCATTGCAGACAAAGCCACAATAAACATGGGTGTGTATATATCTGCTTGGGTGGTGGTTGTGATTTCTTTAGGGTAAATTCTCAGTAGTGGAATTGCTGGGTCAAATGATATTTCTTTCTTTTTTTAAAATTTTTATTAGTTTTAATGAAAATTTACAGAGGCTTTGGATTTCCATTCATTCACTGTTGCACTTTTCTCCCTGCACACCCCTTCCCCCCCAGTTCACTCTTCTCTTTGAAAAGTAAAAGAAAATTTTTTTCATTGTTTTACAGTCCCTCCCCCCCAGGTCCACTCCACTATGCAGCTTTTGTTCTGGACTTCTGCCATGACAATAATACCTAATCACATACCCTTTAAAACAGTTTTCTCCCTCATCTGTTTCAACGCAGTATACATTATTTATCCCATCTTTCTCAGTTTCCCCCCAACCCCAAAGTCAGTCCTGTTTTACAACAGTGGTGTTATGCAGTATTTGTAGTTTTGTGACTGAGATATTTCACTCAGCATTATGTCCTCCAGGGTCATCCATTTTGAATAATATTTCATGAGTTCCTTGTTTTTCAATGCAGCATAGTATTCCATTGTGTGAATATATCACAGCTTCTCTGTTTGTTTGTTGATGGGCACTTAGGTTTTTTCAACTCCTTGCTATTGTCAACCGAGCTGCAGTATACTTGGCTGTGCATGTATCTGCTTGGGTGGCAATTATGGTCTCTTTGGGGTATATTCCCAGTAGTGGAATTGCTGGGTCAAATGGTATCTCTATTTGCTACTTTTTGAGAAAGCACCAAACTGCCTTCTACAGTGGCTGCACCATTTTACACTTCCACCAGCAGGTAATAAGAGTTCCAGTTTCTCTACAATCTCGCCAGCATTTATTGCTTGCTGTTCTGTGAAATTTTGCTATTCTTACTGGGGTGAGATGATACCTCATAGTTGTTTTGATTTGCATCTCTCTTAGGGCTAGATATTTTGAACATTTCTTCATGTGTTTGTTGGCCGTCTGAATGTCTTTTTTGGTGAAGTGTATGTTCATATCCTGTGCCCATTTTTCAATTGGATTGTTTACCTTTATCTTGTTGTGGTACTTAAATGGTATTTCTATTTGCAACTTTTTGAGAAAGCGCCATATAGCCTTCCGTAGTGGTTGCACCATTTTACACTCACCAACAGTGAATACGGGTTCCATTTTTTCCGCAACCTCACCAACATTTGACGTTTGCTATTCTGTTAAATTTTGCAATTCTTATTGGGGTGAGATGATATCTCATAGTTGTTTTGCAGTTAACTTTTTTAATAGTCATTCATTGTTCCACAGTTACCTCTTTCCCTTGCCCCAGTTGTGTTTTTTCGAAGCCCCCCTCCCCCTCCACTGCCTCCCCATACCCATCCAATCCCAGAACAAGATGGAGGAAAACTGTATAGTTATATTGATGGGAACTATTTTTTAAATCAATATTTTTTCTCCCTTTTTTATTGGGATATATATATATTCATTGTGTTTTATATAATGAGTAACTATTGTTCTGTGCCTTTTATCACCCCATATTCCAAGTCCCCATTGAAATATTTCCCTTTTTTCACACCTTCTCCTCCTCCCTCTAACCCTTGATAAACTAGTGATTTCCCCATCTCTTTCCCTTTTCTGTCTCCCTTCTCCCTCTCCTTGTCCCTTTTTGAACATTTATACATATCTTGCTCAGTCCTCCTGTTTTCACAATAGTGGTCTTAGCAGTATTTGTCTTTAAGTGATTGAGTTAGTTCACTCAGAATAATGCTCTCCGGACTCCCCTGTGTTATATTGTATTTTATGAACTTGTTCCTTTGTATTACATAGTAGTCCATTGTGTGCATGTATGATAATTTCCTAACCCATTTGTTTGTTGATGAGCTTGTAGCTGTTTGCATTTTCTGACTATTGTGAGTAATGTTGCTATGAACAAAGGTGTACATATCTCCATTTGTGTGTTAGTTCCGATTTCTTTGGCATCTATTCCTAAGAGTGGAATCACTGGATCATATGGGACTTTTATGTTCAGGTTTTTGAGGAAATGCCAAACTACCTCCCATCACGGTTCTACCATTTTATAATTCCACCAGCAGCGCATGAGAGCTCCATTACCTCCACAGCCTCTCCAACATGTATTGCTTACTGTCCTGTTAAAGTTTGCTATCGTTTCTGGAGTGAAATGGTATTTCATTACTGTTTTGATTTTCATCTCTCTGATTGTTCGTGATTTTGAACATTGCTTCATGTAGCCATCTGAATGCCTTCCTTTGTGAAGACTTTATCCATGTATTTTGTCCATTTTGTGATGGGGTTTGCAGTGTTTTTCTTCTGGAAGCCCTGTAGTAATGTTAAACTTTAGTTAGGAGACCCTTGTCTTATGTGTCTCCCCAAGGTTTTCCCCCCAATCTGTAAACTTTCATTTCACTCTACTGGACAAGATTTCTGAAGCACACAGAAACTTGATTTTAAGATTTTTCTTAAAAATTTTTTAAATGATTTTTCTTCTCTCCTGATTCTGCATTTTTAGCTATATTGCAAGCCTATTCATGCCAAAGACTAAGGCTTCTAATTTTGGTTGCATTTTGTCTCTTGGGGTCCTATGGTTTTGGGTTTTAATCCTAGGTCTTTGATCTACTTTTAGTTTTTGTGTACAGTGAGAGATGTGGATCCTTTTTCAATTTTCTGTGGGTAGATGTGAAGGACCCCCAAACTGCTGGTCCTGTTCTGTCCCGAGTGGACGGCAAAGACCCAAGACTCCAAGACACCGGCTTGATGCAACAGCAAGAGATAAGAGGTTTATTGCGGAGCTC
>NW_006399779.1:7589192-7601992 GCF_000299155.1 Elephantulus edwardii | reverse complement strand
ATTTGCTCTGCCTTTCTGCTAGCCATTCTTGAAATACTGTTGCCTTGGATACAGCTGGGTGTGGGGCTCTACCAAGGACAATGGAAAATTCCTGAGTTTAGCTTAGCTGAGAACTATAGAAATTTAAGTTTAATTCAGCTGAGAACTATAGGGACTATTTTAATTTCAATCTTTTCAGATGTTCAGTTTTGCCAGCATTGTTTGTTAAAAAGACTGTACTTTCTGCATTTAATGGGTTTTGTTTTCTTGTCAAATATTAGTTGACCATAGGTAAATGGGTTGGTTTTTAGGGTCTCGATTCAATACCATTGGTCCATGTGTCTGTTGTTCCAATACCATGCCCCTTTTATTATTATGTGTAGTGTTTTGAAACCAGGGATTGAGATGTCTCCTATTTAATTTTTTCTTTTCAGAAACCCTTGCTTATTCAGGGTCTCTTTCCTTTCCAAATGAAACTTGAAATTGCTTTTTCTATCTCCTTGAAAAATGAATTTGGTATCTGTATTGGAATTGCGTTGAACCTGTAGATGGCTTTTAGTGGGATTGCCATTTTCACAATATTCAGTCTTCCTACCTATGAACAGAGAATATTTTTCCCATTTTGTTAGGTCTCTTACTGTTTCTTGTAGCAGTGATACGCAGTTTTCTTTTTAAAGCTCTTTTATATCTCTCCTTAGGTCTATTAAGCATTTCATCTTGTGGTTAATGGTTAATTATTGTTAATGGTATTGCTTTTCTTTCTTTCTTTTTTTTTTTTTTTCCTTTCAGGATTTGACTTTCATTTTTAAACTCCACATCCCCTTCCTAAATAACATGCCTCTGGAAACTCTATGAGCTTTGATAATGTTGATAGTTGTAGAGGAGCTTCAGGCCTTTTGTTCACAGGGTCTCTATAAGTTGTGCTCGACTGGAAGGCAATCAACACATACACAACACAACACAACACAATGCACACACAGATAATATAGGTATTACAGTAAAGTTTCATCCATCCATCCATCCAAAATTTCCTTTGGGTATATGCCTAGTAGTGGAATACCTGGGTCATACGGAGTTTCATGTTCAACTTTTTGAAGAAGCATCAAACTGTCTTCTAGAGTGATTTCACCATTTTAAAATCCCACTGACAGTGTATGAACGTTCCTACCTCCCTACATCTTCTCCAGCATTTATTACTTTCTGCCTTGTTAAACTTTGTCACTGCTGTTGGGGCGAGATTGTATTTCACAGTGTTTTGGTTTTTTTTTTCCCAACACCAGTTCTATTGCTTTATTGTGTCCAAAATCTAATATGATTGCTCAAAGACCACACAGAACCATGTTGGGGAAGTCAAAAGGTAATTGAGAATATAGTCAGGACAGCTTCTGCAATGGGCATTTCAGTCTTGAGACTCACAGCTTTGTACCAGTATTACAGAGTTCTTAATCCTGCCAATATTGGCTCCCCAACTCAGTCTTAGCCAGTGTTATGCAGTTCTCAGTTCTGCAAATTATGGCCCTTTACCTCAGTTGTCCAAAAAATGTGTGCAAAGGCCCTTAGCACCAGTTCCAATGGTGTAGCAGTCCCGTCTCATGTCAAGTCTGTAGTTCAGCCATGGCTGCCCTTTTCCTGGTAGTGAAATTTCTTCTCTGGTGGCAGTAGGTCTCAGTGTCTTGCTGCTGGAATGCTCAATTTAATGACAAGACTATCCAATCCCCTTGTGGATTGGTGAGACTAGCCAACACTCTTGTGGACTGGTAGATAACCAATCCCTTTATGGATAGGTTATCATACTGTATTCTTACATCCCCACCCATCTACAATGGCAAAGTCAAATGATGGCTATGAAAGCCATATTGAAGATAAACTCCATATGGGCCTATACATAAATTAATTTGCCTTCAATACAAGTATACCAAGATAATTTAAATATCAATTATAAGAGATGCTTTCTCTTATATTTAAGCACGTGGGAAATGAATACCTAAGGCAGATTTTGCCTGCAGAATGGGAAGACCCTATTATCCTTCCACTTCCAGCTTCACAAATTTCTGAAAGCTCATATGTGCTTTTCTGATATTCCATGCCTAGTGTTCCCAGCGGTTTCTTTCAACTGCCTTCCCCCCTCCATGAACCTACACTGTTGTCGTGAAGAACTTGATATCAGAGCTCCTTAAGCAGAAGAAGGAACCCTAACCCTAATCCTAACCTCAGCCCTAAGCTGCTATTCACAGTGGTTTTTATTTGAATCTCTCTTATTGCCAGTGATTTTGAGCATTTCTTCTTGTGTCTGTTGGCCACCTGAATGTCTTCCCCTGTGAAAAGTCCATCCCTTTTGCTCATTTTGTAATTGTATGATCAGTATTTTTCTTTTTTTTCTTCTTCTTCTTCTGTGTGTGTGTGTGTGTGTGTGTGTACACTCTCAGTCTTTTTCTTATGGAGGTCCAGGAGTATTCTGTAAATTTTGTTATGAGAACCTTGTTTGAAATTGTATTGCCAAATGTTTGTTCTCAGTAAGTATTGTTTTTCACTCTGTTGGAAAAAAGTTTTGGTAGGAATAGAAATTTAATCTTTGGAAGGTCCCATTCAGCAATTTTATCCTCTCCAAACTGTGCATTTCTGGCTATATTTGGCAGTCTCTTTATACCTCACACTAGGCCATCTAAGCTTGATATCAGTTTGTCTCTGATAAACTTTATAGTTTGGGGCTTTACTCTCAGGTCTCTGATCCACCTTGAGTTGATGATTGTGTGTATTGTGTGAGATGTGGATCCTGTTTCAGCTTTCTATAGGAAGCAGTGCAGTTTTGCCAGCAAGATTTGTTGAAGAGGTTGTATTTCCTCATTTGATAGGTTCTATTTCCTTGTGAAATATCTGTTGACCATACATAGCTGGGTCCATTTCTGGGTTTTCAGTTCTGTTCCAATGGTCTGTGTGCCGGCCACTGTACCAGTACCATGCTGCTTGTTACTGCTGCTGTGTAGTACACTTTGAGCTCTAGGCGTGCTATGCCTCTCACTTTAGTTTTGTTTTTCATAAGTGCTTTGCTTGTTCAGGGTCTTTTTACTCTCCAAATAAACGTGACAATTTCCCTGTAGATCTCCTTGAAAACAAATTTGATATCTGTTTGGGGATTTTGTTGAACATGTAGATTGCTTTGGGAAAGATTGTCATTTTTACAATATTAAGTCTTTCTATCCATGAATTTGGAAGGAGGAGTGGCATCCACTTCCATAATTGCTTGCCTCCAGAAACCCTATAAACCTGGAGAGAGGATGAGAAACACCCAAGCATCAAGGACTCTCCTTTGTAGGGTCAGTATGAGTCACCTGCGACTCGATGGCACTTAACAACAACAACAACAACAACAACAACAACAACGTCCATGAATGGGGCACATTTCCCCATTTATATAAGTCTTTTACTGTGTCTTAAAGAAATGTTCTATAATTTTCTGTGTACACTTCTTTTGTGTCTCTGGTTAGGTTCATTCCCAAGTGTCTCAATTTGTGGTTGGCTGTTACAAATGGTATTGCTTTCTTGGATTCCTTCTCCAAATTCTCTTTGTTCTTTTTGTTGCATCTTTACTCCTTACAGTTCAGTTGGAACCAACTCATAGCTGAGCCTCAAGTGAATTTTCGGGAGGCTACAAATTTCCCAGGAGGAGATTTCCCATCTTTCTCCTTTGGAGCCAGTGATTGTTTCCAACTGCTAGAGATGGACCACCTTTGGGTTAACAGCACAACTCCTATAGACTGCACCACCTGAAAGACTAGACCAGGAAGAAAGAAGTGGCAATCTGCTCCTGCAAAGATTACCGTTTAAGAAGCTCTCTTGAATTGCTATGAATTATACCCAATTTGATGGCGATCAGCTAAAACTCTGAGGAAATTAATTTCTCCTGTCACTAATTTGTGGTATTTGTGTTGTAACTCCACATGTTTTTATTGCTGTGCACTGTTGAGTCAGAACCAACCATAGCTGATTCTCTGGTGGGTTTTCAGAGGCAGTAAATTGCACAGAAGGAGATTGCCCGTCTTTCTCCTGCAGAGCAACTGGTAGACTCAAACTGTGTGTCTTTGTGATTACAGCACAACTTCTTACCAATTGGCCACCAGAGCTCCTATAACAGTACTGGGTAACTAAAACAAGAACACACAGACGTAATCTTAATGTAGGAATCCTGGCTATTTATCAAAAGGGTGACGGGTGATGGTTTCAACCAACCCTGAAGTACCTTGGAAGAAAGCCCTGACAATTTGTTTCTGAGAAGCCTTAAAAACTGTAGATAGAGCATAGATTGGCTCTGCACACAGGGTGTTGCTGTGAGTTAGAGTGACTGGTCCAGAGTTCTGGTTCAGGATTCTCGCAATGTACTGCTGTTAGCGCTGGAACAGAAACTTAACGACTTCACAAAAATGACAAGAAATTTGAATAAGGAGACATTTTTAGAAATACAACAAATAGTTTTTATTATTTCTGATGGTAAGAAAAGATACTATTTACAGAATCATTAGAAAATATATGGTTAAGATTTTTTCAGTAATGCTACAAATATACACATATATGATTAATTTGCATGACCTTAAAATAATAAAAATCTGGCTATTGGTTAAGATTTTTATTAAAAATATTTAAATAAATTAATGAAATAAAATTAATGTGATATAAGTACATTACTAAGAGCATTATCATCTTTAAAAGAAACCCAAGTGATGAAATATTAAAGGAAGTTGTTGATTTGGGAGAATATGGAGAAACTTGAGGAGGGATTTAGAAAGGATCTTAGGAAACACAGTGGGGTTTTTTTCTCATATGAATTCTTTCTAAAAGAATTATGGCTCTATGCAAATGTACTTGTAGATAAGTTAAACATACCTAGAGTTGTCTTATTAGATTGCAGACCAACTTTAAAACCTCTTTCCTCCAAAGGAGTAAGATGCTTGCCACTTGCCAGGCAGGACAATATCGTTTTCTTTCCCCAATTCCTTCTCAAAATAGAGTTTTTCAGAAAGCTGTCAGCATTTATTCAATATGTTTACATAATGGAATAGGTACGAATTACTTTCCCCAGATCCAAATTAATGTTTCCTGCCTTTACCTTTAACAAAAACCTTATTCATGTTTTAAAAAAAACAATCTTCCTGGGTATTAGTAGCACTAGCTTGGAAATCCTATCCTCTGGCTAAGCCCTAACCCGTCAAAGAGACATACACTATTTGAATCTGCTATGTGCCAGAGGAGGAACAGGGAGGGGACAGTGCTTCATGGAGGTGGCATTGTAGGGGCAGCTTCATAAGCCCGTTTACTAATGTCCTTTTTGTGTGGTTTCCTGACCTTTCTTTTTGATGTTACTTTCCTTAAGAAAATCACTGTTAAGATTCTTGGTAAGATCGGGACACAGTGCTAGGCCTTGAGGCTATTCCAGTCATGAAGAAGACACTGACCATGCTCTTGAATGCCAAAAAGCCTAGTAATTGTCAGAGTACATTAAAGAGATTCTCAGACGATACTCTGGCCATGTTGTCAGGAGAGATCAGTTCCTAAAAAAGGACATTGTGCTTGGGAAAGGTGGAAGGTCAGCAAAGGAGAGGAAGACCCTCAACAAGATAGATTCCTATGATACTACAGTACTGGTTTGAGCATAGATTGTGTGGATTGGCAGGATCAAGTAGGGTTCCAATCTGTTGTAGATAGGGTATCTCCAAGGCAGGGTTGACTCAGTTAAACCTACCTATGATAAGCTGACTAAACAGGAAAGGGGTCAAGGGTCTGTGAGCTAAGATCCAATGCCTCTTGCAGAGCCAGACCTAGAAATACAGAGTGGTGACAGGATCCTGATCTTAGTCCTCTCAATCCTGGGTGCCCCAGTCATACCAGGAGAGCAAATATCAGTGGGGTCTTAGGACTTCCTGGCCCACAACAGTTTGTAGTCTGAGCATATTGGACACATGTTGATGGGTTTGTTGTCCTGGCCCCCAGGACCACCAGGTAGGCAGTCTGAGATGTCACTGTTCTTTACTCCGTCATTCATCGAAGGAGCAGTAGCTGGGCCCCAGGCCATGAACAGTGCAGTCAGTGATGTTGCTGTCACACTTGCCACAGTGACACTCAGTGGCCACTGGATACGTATACAGGGAGTCTGCATAGTTAGCACAGCCGGGCACTCTCACGGTCTCGTAGACCAGCTCCTTGAAGGTACATACTCTCTGGCTGTTGCGCCTGAGTGCATCTTTATATACCAAGTCCTGAAGAGTTAAAGAAGGGAAGAGTTAGATGATGATGTCCTGGAAGTTTCTGTTTAGTTCACTCAAAAAAAAAAAAAAAAGGACAATGATTACCGCTTGTTCTAATGTTAACATATTTAAAGGTACTTGTGGAATTTCTGACCAAGGAAAACTTGACTTCAGAAAATATTTATCCATTGGCTCGACATTCATGGGTGGGAACACTAGTCTTGTCCAAATGATCTATCCATTACTTGTTATATTCTGATTAGCCTGAAAAATCTAACAGTCTCATATCTTCTATATGCTTTTCCTACTCTCCATGGCTAAGTCAAAAAATTATTCTCAAATTCCAAGGAGATTTGAATTTGAGTTTGAAAAAAAGATCACAAAGAAGTATAATTGTATGACATGAAAAATATATAAAATTATGAAAAGGATATAACACTGGTGGTCCAGTGAGAGAAACTGTGCAGCAATCCCAGATGGAGGTAGTTCGAGGCCACCAGCTGCTCTGAGAGAGAGGGATGGAAAATCTCCTTCTGGCCGTTGACTGCCTCTGAAAACTCCCTAGATGGTGAGTTATGGGTCAATTTCGACTCTATGGTACCCAACAATAACATCAGTGAAAAATTGTTTATCTTGAAGAAAGAAGTAGGGACTACTGGTTTAACGTATCTAAATACCATGTTACAGAGTCTACATCCCCATGTTGTTGTTGTTGTTGTTATGTGCATTGAATCAACTATGACTCATAGGAACCCTATAGACAGCAGTCCTGAACCTCTCTGAATCTGTACCATCCTCACCATCTCTGATAAACTCAAGCCCATAAGTATAGTCACTGTGTCAATACAACATCAATATATGAGTTTATTTACAAAATTCAAATACATTGTTTTTCACACCAGTTCCTTCCCGTTCCATCACCCTGCCATCAAATCTTTCGACCCAATGGTTAACTCCACCCCTATGCACCAATCCTTACCTCTCTGCTTCCACTCTCCCTCCCACCTCTTGGATCCTCATACTCATTCTACAATAATGGCTTGATACAGTATTGGTCCTATGGGACTGAGTTCACACCGCATAATGCTCTCTAGTCCCTCCCAAGTTAGGTAATAATTTATAAAAGTATTGCTCCTGTGTGCTGCATAGTATTCCGTTGTGTGAATGTGCCATAATTTCTCAATCCATTTGATCGTGGTTGGACATCTGGGCTGCTTCCATGTTCATGCAATGGTGGACGATTCTGCTATGAACATTGGTGTACTAGTCTCCATTTGTGCATCAGTTGTCATTTTCTTAGGGTATATTCCAAGCAGTGGAATAGCTTGGTCTAATAAAATTTCCATGTTTAGCTTTTTAAGGAAGAGCCAAATTGCCTTCCAGAGTGGTTATACCAGTGTCTTTCTCTTACCCTCCACCATCTTTTATATCCCAGTAGGGTACAATATGTTATACAATAACTGACATTTTTGTAATCAAACTATTTACTAATATTTAAAGTAAGATATATGTCATAGAAATAATTTAAGATTTACTTTATAGAATGACATTATTCATAATCCAGTGTTAAAAATACATATTAATGATCCATAAAAAGTAAAGGAATAATCTCTTTACTCAGATTAATGAAGAAAAACATGAAGAATGCAGATAAGTAGTTTCATTCCTCTGTATCTTGGTTTTCTGAACACAGTATAGCGTGGGGTGTGCTTGTTCATTTGTTTGTTTCTACCTGTCTTTAAAGGATTGACTGTGTCCTCAGACATTTTCAGGGGGACCCTTGGGCAATTTTTATATTTGGTGTTTGTATTTTTATGTGGCTTGGCATAATATTTTGATTCTATCTGTATTGCTATATACTGTATCTCTTTTATGAATAAACACAGATATAGGTTTACATGCCTCTATCTCTCTGTGAAAATCCTAGCATCCTAGCATGCTTTTATGTTTTGATTTTTAAAGTCACAGTTGACATGTTACTGAATTGCTGAATTTTATCAATCTGAGGCTGCCTTAAATTTACCCAGATCAAGTGCAACTGAAAACATCTCAACAAGATCCTGATAATGAAATCTAATCTTATTTCAGTCTGTGTTGGCTGAGGGGCCCGTGACTGTTATTTGAGAGACACAAAGTACTGATCAAGTAACATTAATGACACTTCTCTCGGAGATACACTCAACATTATTACTTTCAGCAAAACAAAATTCCTACCCGTGTATAGCAGTAGCCTGCACACCAGGTGGTGTTGACATATATGCAGAAGCGGCACTCTTCTTTCTCTATTGCAATGGTCACATTGGTCAGTTCACACTGGCCCCAGCACACTGCTATCCAGCCACAGAAGAGGAAGCAAAAGTGAATGGACTTCATCTTGGGCTGGGAAGAAGAACACATAGAGATTAGAAACCTTGACATCACAGAATTGTAATTGTCGTGCACACTGACTAAACCAACACAGATTGGCTCATTCTGTCCATATTTTGCTTCAGTTAACTTTCCTTTTAATTCTTTACTGCTTTTTATCTTTTTTCTACTTTTCTTTCTTTTGGTCAAAGTTGTAATACATTATAACTAAAAACCCTGACAAAATGCTTTTAAAAAACCTCCCAAGACACCTCTGTATGTAAATATTTGATTCTTCTGTCTTAACATCATTATTCTGAAGTAAGCAAATGTTATTAGTAGAGGCATCCTTTCAAAAAGAAAACAAGAACAACTACAACAAAACAAACAAACCCTACCTTCTCATTATTGCATCTAAAGATTAGTTTTTACTAGGGAAAAAAGAAATGATAATTAAAATTTACAAAATTACTTTTCATTCCTAGCATCTCATAAATATTTATATGTACATTTGCCTACCTCTTTTAAAAATAAGATTAGGTCAAGGTTTAGGTGAAATGCTTGATAAAGTCACTTGCATGCTAAACGTGATAACTAGGTATTACTCATATTTAGGAAGCCACATGGATAAGCATAATTTCTTATACAAGAGTAGGAAAAGTTCTGAATTTCTTACCTAAGTCCTAAAAAACCCCCTGTTATCTCAAAAGTATCTGTCAAATAAGTATCCATGCTGAGACTTACCTGTGGCTGGCTGTCTTGCCTGGAGAAGCAGTGGATGCAGACAAACTTCAAGTTCACCTTTTATACAAAATCAGGTATAACTCACACCTTATGGATTAAATTGAGTAACAATGTGGCCAATGGCTAGCCTGAAGGTGGCTGTAAGCAAATCCATGTTTAGACAGACAGGGAGATAAAGACCTTCTAAAGTAGTCTAAACTACTTTAAATCAGATATAACATTAGGTAAGATGAATTTGTACAAATGAAATGTGATGCAGTAACACACCCACTCCTTGACCTTGTCAGATTAAATGTGAGTCTGGCTTTTCCCTTTTGTGTCTGTAACTCAGAGAACGTAGAATCCTTGCCAAATATTGTTTTGTCTCTGTTCAGAAGGTTTCTCAAATAGATATGGTTAATATATTGCTGTAAAGTTAGACTGAAACTACAAAGGAACTAATAAACAAATACAAAGCCTTTTATGATCTGACTCCCCTCTAAATACAGTTCAAACTTTGTTATCTTACCTCCGACACTTAGGTCTCTTAACCTCAAACCTTATTGTTTGATATTGCAGCCACAGTGAATGGCTTGACTTGTAATTCTGTATATTTACTGTTGATTTATGTCTGCTGATCTTTTTATGCGATGTTCTGTCTACTGGAAATATTCTTGCTTTCTGTCTAATTCTTTCTAATTCCAACTCACTATCAAAAAATCTCTTCTTCACATTGAGATGCAATCTATATTGAAGGCTTTGATCCTTATGTCAAGGGTGAGGTCAAACAGTTTATAAAATCAATTACGTGCTAAATGTGATTGCAATGTACTGGAAACAGGAGTAGATTCCACTTCCAACACAACATGCCTCCGGAAACTGTGAACTTTGATAAAGTTTGGTAGTTATAGAAAGGCTTCCAGCCTTTTGTTCATAGGGTATCTATGAGTCGTGTTCCACTCAATCATCATCAACAAGAACCCATATTTAAGAAGCCACAAGGATAAGCCACATGGATAAGGATAATGTAAAATCCTCCACAACAGTTTGGTTTATCAGGGTCATGGTGGGTCATTGCATAGTTTCCACATTATATCATATTGGGGGGTGTCAAATTTCAATCCATGACATCACCCCAATAGGTCTTCCTTAATCTACTTTTGTTCTCCAATAACCAACTATGTACACTGTATCCAGAAGAATGCGCTGAACCTTAGATCATGTCACTCTTGTGCTCAAAATCTTGGAATTTGCAAGAACTGTAATCTCATAAAAATGACTTCCATTTCACACATATTATAAACCAAATTCCTGGAGGAGTTGGTCTTTTGGACTCAGGCTCCTATATAAAAAAGCTTCTCTGTGGAACTCTACACAGTGAAAGTGGTTTTCTAGACAAATGTAACTATCTGTATAAAGAAGATGAGTCTGAGAGAAGCTATCTCTCCAACATTACAAGGTTATTATCCCTTAGCATCCATGGCCTGACCTGGCCAGCGATAAATATTCTCCCAAAGCTTCAAGGTTTAAAACCCAACTACTTCTTTGCACTCTGAGCTAGGCATCAGCAGAAACCTGGAGGAGTGGAATGAAGAACGGTCTCTGGACACAATTAGCCTGATAGGGCATGGATTACGCATGCGTAGGCCCAATTGGCAGTGTCTTGCCAACCCCTACAGGCTTCAGCCTGTGGAGTTTAGACATGTCATCTTTCTAGGATTGGTTTGAGCTGTGTTGTTGAAGAGGGGAATTGGACATCTCACAGACTGCCAAAAGAACAATAAATATGTCTTAGAAAGGGTGCAGCTCGAGTGCTATTTGGAGGAAGTGATGATGAGGCTTCACATACTTAGGGCCTTTTTTTTAGGATGGGCTGTTCTTTGGAGAGGAATATGATGTGTGGAAAGGTGGAAGGTCAGCGAAGGAGAGGAAGACCCTCAAGCAGACCAGTTAGAATGACATGGTGACTGGTGCAATGCACTCTTCTGTGTCAGGAGGTGTGAGGATGGCTCGGGATAGAACAGGGTTTAGATCTGTTGTACATAGAGTTGCTATGTGTTGTACTTGACTCGCTGGCACCTAACAGCAACAATATCAAAACTCAGAATACTAGCTTAAGAGAACTTCTTTTTTTCTTCTGTTAGCTGTGGAGGAAAGTCCTTGTTTCCTCTACTGTCTGTAGGTCTAACATTCACTCCTTGAGTTCTAGATGTCCGGGATATGTTGTTATTGTTAATGTGCCATAACTGTCAAGTTGCCTGTGACTCATAGCGACTGTATGTACATTAGCTCTGAACCCTCCCCTATACTGAGTCAACCTGATTTTCTCGGACAGAAATGGAACCTTATCCCATTCCTCCAGTGATTGAGTCAATCATTCTGGCTCCTGTTTTGTGGTGGTCCCAAATCATATCCTCCAGGACTTTGGCTTTTAATCTGTATGAAATAGTAATCATTGTTGTTCTTGCAAACTCCAAGATTTTGAATAGAGTAGTGATATGATCTAAGTTTCAAAGCGTCCCTCTGGATACAGTGTTCATAATTGCTTATAGGAGAACAAAAGTAGAGAAAGGAAGACCTATTGGGATGATGGCATGGATTGAACTTTGTCCCCTCCAATATGATATAATATGGAAACTATGCAATGACACCCCCCCCCATGGCCCTGATAAACTGAATTGTTGTGGACAATTCAGGGTGCAATGTAGCACCCTCTAATCTCATCATAGCAATAATTGTATGTGAGGTGACTTCCTCTAGAGTGTTGTAACCTGTATATACTTTGTATACCTTGAGAGATTTTAAAAAAGGAGAAAATTGTGTGTTGTATCATATTCTGTCATGTGGCTATATCATAATTTCTTAGTCCATTTGATTGTAATGGGACATCTGGGCTGCTTCCATGTTCTTGCAATAGCAAATAACGCTGCTATGAACATTGGTGTACAAGTCTCCATTTGTACCTCAGTTTTAATTTTCTCAGGGTATATTCCAAGCAGTGGAATAGCTGGGTCATATGGAATTTTTATATTCAGCCTTTTGAAGAAGTGCTACACTGCCTTCCAGAGAGACTGTACTATTTTACAATCCCACCAACAATGTGTTCCTAGCTCACTACATCCTCTCCAATATTTATTACTTTTTTTCCTGTTAAACTTTGTCACTGCTGCTAGAGAGAGATGGTAGCTCATTGTGGTTTTGTTTCACATCTCTCTTATTACCAGTGATTTTGAGCATTTCTTCATGTGTCTGTTGTCTATCAGGATATCTTCCTCTGTGAAAGGTCTTTCCCTATACTAGAGCATTTAGTAATTGTGTGATCATTCTTTTTCTTGTGGAGGCCCTATAGGAATCTAAACTTTTGATATGAGACCCTTGTAAAAATGGTATTTTCAGTCTGAAAATACCATTTTTTACAAGGGTCTCGTATCAAAAGTTTAGAAAAACTGGATGAAATATGTTTACGGCATTGAAGTCTATGGGGGAGAGAATAGTCTAAAAGTATTATATTTTAGG
>NW_006399779.1:7587250-7589047 GCF_000299155.1 Elephantulus edwardii | reverse complement strand
TTTGTGCGGGGAGAAGGGTGCAACAATGAATGAATGGAATCCCAAAATCTCTGTAGATGTTCATTGAAATGAAAAATAAACAACCTAAATTAAAAAAAAAAAAGGTATTTTCCTAGTCAGTAGGTTTTCTTTTCACTCTGTTGGTAAAAGGTTTTGATGTGCATAGAAAATTAATCTTTAGAAGGTCCCATTTATTACTTTTATCCTTTCTAGATTCACTTGCAACTCAACAGCACTTAACAACAACAGATTTTGTATTTCTGTCAGTATTTGGAAGTCTCTTTATACCACATGCTAGGGCATCTAAGCTTGGTCCCAGTTTGTCTCTGATGAACTTTATGATTTTGGGCTTTACTTCCAGGTCACTGTTCCACCTTGAGTTGATTTTTGTGTATGGTGTGAGATATGGATCCTGTTTGAGCTTTCTGCAGGAAGCAGTCCAGTTTTGTCAGAACCATTTTGTTGAAGAGGTTGTCATTTGCCCATTTGATAGGTTTTATTTCCTTGTGAAAGACCAGTTGACCACAGATTGCCGGGTCTATTTCTGAGTTCCCAATTCTGTTCCGTTGGTCTATGTTCTAGACATTGTACCAATATCATAACGTTTTTGTTACTACCACTTTGTAGTACATTTTGAGGTCTGGGAGTGCTATGCCTCTCAATTTAGTTTTGTTTTATACTGAGTCTCTTTCCTCTCCAAGTATACCTTTTAATCTCCTTGGAAAATGAATTTGATATCTGTATTGGGATTGTGTTGAACACATAGACTACTTTTGGTAGGACTGTAAATTTCACAATATTGAGTCTTCCTATCCATGGATAGTGCACGTTTCCCCCATTTTTTTTATGTCTTTTCTTGTATCTTGTATCTTGCAGAAATGTTCTGTCATTTTCTTTGTACAGGTCTTTTATGTCTCTAGTTAAGTTCATTCCCAAGTATCTGAATCTGTGGTTGGCTATTGGCTATTGTAAATGGTGCTGTTCTCTTGGTTTCCTTCTCTCAGTTCTCTTTGTTACTGCAGAGGAATCACACTGATTTTTGGATAATGATCTTATATCCTACCACTCTACTAAACTGGTATACTAGCTAATACAGGTTTTTTTGTTAAGTCCTTGGGGTTTTCTGTGTACACTATCATATGACCTGCATTATAGCAATAGTTTAGCCATCTCTGCCAATCTGGATTCCTTTCTTTCCTTCTCTTGTTGTATTGCCCTTCCAAATACTTCCAATACAATGTTGACTAGAAATGGTGACAGTGGACATCCTTGTGTGTTCCCTGTTCATAAGAAAAATGCTTTTAGTCTTTCTCCTTTGAAAATGTTATTGGCTTTTGGTTTTGAATATATAGTTTTCACTATGTTGAAGAAATTATTTTCTATTCAAATTTTGCTGAGTGTATTTGTCAGGAAGAGGTGTTGGATTTTGTCAAATGCTTTTTCTGCATCAATGCTTATATGATTCTTGTTATTTGTTTTGTTAATATGGTAAATTATCGTTTTTATGTTAAGCCATCCTTGCATACCTATTTATGAATCCCATGTGATCATGATGAATTATTTTTCTTATTGTGTTTTTGTATTCCAATGGGTAGGATTTTGTTAAGGATTTTTTCTTTCTTTTTTAAAAATTTAATAATTTAGGCGAGCTCTGGTGGCCTAGTGGCAAGAAGCTGCACTGCAATCCTGGAGGCGTGCGGTTCAAATCCACCAGATGCTCTGCTGGAGAAGGAGGAACAATCTCCTCCTGTACCAGTCAGATCTGATTTGACAGTACACACACACACACACACACAC
>NW_006399779.1:7582814-7587150 GCF_000299155.1 Elephantulus edwardii | reverse complement strand
CACACACACACAAATAATAATAAAAAAATTATTAATTAAAGTTTACAGAGACTTAGGATTTCCAGTCATTCATTTTTACACTTTTTTCCCTGCCCACCCCTCCCCCCAAATCACTCTTCTTGAAAAGAAAAACTCTTTCATTGTTATGCAGTTCCTCCCCTCAAGTTCATTACACTATGCAACCTTCATTCTGGACCTCTGTAATGACAAGAATACCCATTAATATATCCCTTTTAAACAGATCTCTCCCTCATCTGTTTCAATGCAATATACATCATTCCTCTCCTCCTTTGCTGTTTTCTCTCAACCATGATGTCAGTCCTGTTTAACAACAGTGGTCCTATGCAATATTTGTCCTTTTGTGGCTGAGATATTTCACCCAGCATAACGTCCTCCAGGGTCATCTATTTTGCATAATATTTCATGAGTTTCTTGTCTTTCAATGCAGCATTGTAGTCCACATGTGAATATACCAGAGCTTCTCTATCCATTTGTCTGTTGATGGACACTTGGGTTGTTTCCGGCTCTTTGCTATTGCAAGGATTTTTTTCTTAAGGTTTTTCTTTAAGTTTTCTTTCTTTGGTATTGGAGTTATGCTTGTTTAAAAGAATGAATCTGGGAGTGTTCCTTCTTTTTCTATTTTAAAAAATAAGTAGAATTGGTGATAGATCTTCTCTAAATGTTTGGTAGAACTCAGCTGTGAAACCATCTGGTCCAGGACTTTTCATATGATGAAGTCTTTTTATGACCTGTTCAATGTCTTCTTTTGTGATGGTCTGTTCAAGTGTTCTACATCTGTCCTTGACCATCTGGGTAGGGCAAAAGTTTCAAGGAATTTGTCTATTCCTCTAGGTATCAAAATTTATCAGAGTATAGCTATTCATAGTATTCTGGTATTATTGATTAATTTCATCTGGTCCTGTTGTGATATAACCTCTATCTTTTCTTAATCACATTATCTGTGTCTTCTCATTTTTCCCCTTTTGTTATGTTTGTCAGTGACTTTTTAATTTTATTAATGCTTTTAAAAAAGTTTCTGGTTTTATTGGTGGTTTCAATTGTTTTTTTGTTTTCTATCTCATTGATTCCGCTCTTATCTTTATAATTTCCTTTCTTTAAGAGACTGTAGGATTAGATTGTTGTTCTTTTTCTGTTTGATGAAGGTGTTGAGTTAGATCATTGGTTTTTCTTTTTATCCATTTTATGTGTGTGCCTATTGCTATGAATTTCCCAGAGGACTACCTTAACTGAATCCCAGAGATTTTGATATGTTGTATTTCCGTTTTCATTTGTTTCAAAGAACTCCCCCCCCCCCGCCCCCTTCTTTATTTGTTTTATAACCCTGTCATGTTCTAGCAGAGAGTTATTTAGTTTCCACTTGGGTGGTTTTTATGTGTTGCCCTCCTGTGGTTAATTTCAGTTTTATGATGTTGTTGTTTTTATTATTTCAATGTTTTGAATTTGTTGAGGCTTACTTGGTGACCTGATAAGTTACTGATTCTGGAGAAATGTGCCATGTGCACTTGAGAAGAAAGTGAATTGAGTTTTAGTTGGATGCAGTACCCTGAATACATTCACAAGGTCAAGTTGGCTGATTGTATAGTTTACATCTTCTGCATCTTTATTAAGTTTCTTTTGAGTTGACCTATCCTTTGGTAAGAGTTGTGTGTTAAAGTCTCCTACCACTATTGTGGTGCTATCTATATCTTTCTTCAACTCTGTTGTCTTACGTATTTTGCCATTATATCTTTGGGTGCATATATGTTGACCAAGGTTATATCTTCTTGATCTATTGTGCCTTTAATCAGTATGTAATGCCCTTTCTTATCTTTGATGGTAGTTTTTATTCTGAAGTCTATTTTATTAGTGATTACTATTGTCATTATTAGTAATACAAAAAGTTAAATCACTGAGTGACTTGTGTATTGTTCCATTATATAATAGAATTGTGACTCAGAGTTCAACTTTTTATAAAAACAAGAATTTCATTCTATTTTAATGACTCCAGTGTTTATTTTAACCATGATAAGTTAGTAATTTTGGAAACACTGTATGCCAGAGATTGATAATTGTCCTTTTATATTGATTCTTGCTATCTTCTCCCTTAGGATTAGAATTTTACCTAAGCATATTAAAAAGAAAGTGTCTTGCCTCTCTTGCAGCTAGTAACAGGCATGTTTTGAACAATTAGTAGATTGTTGTGTGTGATTTGGGGATTTTTTTGGCAAGAAAGTTCTGTTCCATTTTCTTATGCATTTTTTCATCCTTCCCTCCATCATTCTGGTTTATTGTGAATATGCTAATGTGGTTTAACAGGGCAAGGGCCACACCCTAAAGAAGGTGGAATTTTCTGAAAAGTATCTGGGCTGCCAAAAACTTTTCAGAATAGATTTGCTAGTATAGCTCTAGTTTGTTTGGCTTTAGAATTTGAGATGAGGAATTGTTTAAATTGTTATTATTTCCTCTCTCCATTATTTGTAACTGAATAAACCTGATACGTGTGGTCAAGGCTATTATCGCAGGTCAGAGCTTCTTTTCTTAGGCCAAGTGCTTAAGAGAATTAGAGTTTATAGAGTCTTTGAAAGGTAAGGGATTTTTCTTTTAAATAGCATTCAGTTTATCACAAATATTTAGTATTGGCTTCCCATATTTCCCCCCTTTTGTTTTTATCATAATTATGTTATCATCTAGATGAGAATAAGGGATGGTTTTTTACCTAGAGATGAGTCTGAGATAGAAACTTGACCCAAAGATCTGGAAAATGCCAGACTTGGAGAAACTACTACTTAAAAACTTAAATAAAGCTTTTCTAAAAGGTAACTATTTTAATTCGTCTTTTATATAGGGTTGTTTTTTTTTTGTTGTTGTTGTTTTGTTTAGCTAGGCAAACATATGTGGAATGAATAATTTTCTTTCATTCTTTTCTACCTCAAACCTGGTAGAAATGCACATATTAAAAATAATACTAAGTGTAGGGCTCATAGAGATAAGCAAGAAATATTTAGCTTTACATACCCTGCTATAAAGAATCTGAAAAATCCAATGTACCACTATAGAGGTGCCAGAAAGATACATTATCTATGGATTTGATCTTAGAGACACAAGAGAAGCTAGCAGATAAGTAACAAAGGAGGAGTATAAAACAGAATCTAGAATAACATCAAGGAGAAGTAATACCACTAAAGACTCATCTGAGGTTTACTTGGTATAGATCAGCATAATCAGTAAAGAGAAGATATATTATGAATCACTAACTAGGAGTCTTTCTGAAATACCTTTATTTCTAATAATAGATTGTATTATTAATTCATCCTTATGTTTGTCCTTTACTTTGGGCTATAGATGAGGACTTACTTGTTATAAATAGAATTGTGTTCCACTCAATATATTATGTCGAGTTTATTGGGCCATGATTCTCAGTGATTTGGACATTATGTAATGATGTAATAATTTTCCATGATGGACTCTGATGTGATAAGGAGAATGAAACAAGCAAGGCAAAGAAAGAAAATGAGTGCTTTATTTTGTATGGTGGTGACAAAATGTGGCCTGGAGCTGGGAAGAAAGGATCATTCTCTTTTCTTTATAGGAAGTTAGCATCCCTCCTGCATTTGGGCAGTTTTAGAGAACATCCTTGACAAAAACTTTGACGTTCATATGACTAACATCATCTTGAGTAGAGACTACCTTCAAGCAGTTGCCTAGATAGTTAGAGCCAGAGCAAGAGAAGAAAACATGCAACCTTTGTATGAAGAATGAATATTTTCTCTCCTTCATTACACTAAAAAAATATTTAATTTCCCCCTATACATTGTGTTTGATAAAATTAATAACCATTGGAAAAAAATTAGCCATTGAACTATGCCCACTATTACCCCGTTTTTTCAGATCTCCACTGGATCTTTTCCATTGACTTTACTCCCTCCCTCCACTTACCAAATTATGCCATCCTTTGATTCCCCCCAACCCCTACTCATCCCACATCTTTGCTTCCATATCTTTCCCCTTTGGACACTCATACATGTTTTACTAGCTATCCTTTTATTTTTACAATAACGATCTTATGCAGTATTTTTCCTTATAGGACTGAGTTAGTTCAATCAGTATAATACTCTCCATTATCCCCCAACTTATGTTGTATTTTTAGAAATCATTGCTCCTAGGTTAAAGGCATTCCCTTTAAGAACAGGAACTAGGCAAGGATGCCCACTATCACCTCTTTTATTCAATATTGTTTTGGAAATCTTAGCAATAGCAATAAGACAAGAGAAGGGAATAAAAGGTATCCAAATAGGCAACGAGGAGGTAAAATTATCCCTCTATGCTGATGACATGA
>NW_006399779.1:7574585-7580529 GCF_000299155.1 Elephantulus edwardii | reverse complement strand
TTATGAAAATTAATAAAATATAATTATAGAAAAAAAAAAAAGAAATCATTGCTCCTGAGTGCTGCATAGTATTGCATCATGTGACTGTACCACAGTTTCTCAATCCATTTGATTGTGGTTGGACATTTGGGCTATTTCTATGTTCTTGTGATTGTGAATAATGCTGCTATGAACATTGGTGTACAAGTCTCCATCAGTTTTTGTTTTCTTGGGGTATATTCCAAGCAATGGAATAGGTGGGTCATATGGAATTTCTATGTTCAGCTTTTTTCTTTAATGAAAGTTTACAGAAACTTTGGATTTCCATTCATCATTGTTGCACATTTTCCTCCCTGGCCATCCTTCCCCCAGTTTGCTTTTCTCTTTGAAAAGAAAAATAAAAAAATAAATAAATCTCTCATTGTTAAATGATCCTACCCCCCAGACCACTTTATGTTCAGCTTTTTGAGGATATTCCAAATTGCCTTCCAGAGTGGTTGTATCATTTTATAATGCCACTGACAATGTATAAGAGTTCCTATCTCAGCACATCGTCTTCACTATATATTGCTTGCTTTCCTGTTAAACTTTACCACTGCTACTGGAGTGAGATGGTATCTCATCGTAGTTTTTATTTTCATCTCTCTTATTGCCAGTGATTTTGAACATTTCTTTATATGTCTGTTGGCCATTCAAATATCTTCTGTGAAAATTCTAGCTCAGTCTTTAAGGACAAATACTGTATAAAGCCATTATTGTAGAATGACTATGAGGATCCAAGGGCAGGGAGTGAGGGTGGAAGCAGAGGAGTGAGGATGTGCGGGAAGTTGGGAAGGAGGATTAATCATGGGGGTCACACAATTTGATGGGTGGGGGTTGAAGGAAATGGGAAATATCTGGTTAAACTAGTATAATAGAACTTTATGAATGGTAATATGAAACAATGTAAGTGAAATATTGTATAAAATACAATGTAAATGAATGAAATATACTGTCAAGAGATTATTATATGAAAATAAAAAATATTTGATGTTAAAATATTTGTTGTTATAAAAAAGATGACAGCAGAATTACTATCTTTGAATTGTGGTGGTGGTGAAGAGTAGTGAGTATCCCCTGAACTTCCAAAAGAAGAGTTTGTCTTGTAGAATTGCTACCAGGGTGCTGCTTAATGGAAGGATGGTGAACTATGTCTTACATATTTTGGCCATATGGCCAGGAGGGGGCCAGTCCTTGAAAAAAGACATTACAGTGGAAAGGTGGAGGGTCAATGAAAGAGACAGCATTCAACAAGATGGCTTGACAGAGTGACTGCCACAATGAACTTGAGTGTGCCAGATATTGTGAGAGTGGTGCAGGAGAGAGCAGGGGTCAGATCTGTTGTACAAAGGGTCGCTGTGAATCATAACCAACTTGATGGCACCTAACACCAATAATAATGGTAAAAGCAAGCAAACAAAAACTTCCTAAATCACCTAAAAGCCATGGATGACTCACATGCTTTGAGTAAGAGAATGCTTCTCTCTAAGCCCCAAATCCTTGATCTCTCCCTTTCCATCTTCTCTGTCTTGAAAGGAAAAAAAAAAAAAAATAAGGAGCCTTCAGCCATTAATCTAAATCTTCATGATCTCACCAAATCCCATCTGGGCCACAGGCTGGTGACTGTTCCACTGTCCTAACAAAGCTGTAACTTTGAGCTGCATGTTTGCAGGAAGGTAAAAGACAGGGTCAGAAAGGACTGCTTTGCCACAGCTCTATATGTACTTGGGGGCTCTGAGGTTAGCAGTAGTGTTGAAGGGGTTGGGTGTCACTTTGGAGAGCAAGAACTGTTAGTATTGGGATAGAGGATGTCTCCCTCTGGGTGTAAATGTTTGCGGGTTTTTTGTGTTTTTTCACCTTCCCTACTGTGAGTCTGAGTCTTCTCTCTACATAGTCATTTTTTAAAATAAATTTTTATTTTATACTAGTTTGCTTATAAATTCATACACATTGTTCTTCACACTGGATAGTTCCCATTTCCTTTATCCACTCCACCCTCTACTCATCATTATGTAACCCTATGAATACCTGCCTCTACTCCTACCCTTTCCCCTCTTTGATCTTCATACCCATTTTACTAGCTATCTATTTCTTTAATGGTCTTATACAGTATTTGTCCTTATGGGACTTAGTTAGTTAATTTTGCATTATGCACTCTAGTCTCTCTCAAGTTAGGTAGTAATTTCCAAAACCATTGCTTTTCCGTGCTGCGTAATATTTCATGATGGGAATATACCACAATTTCTAAATCCATTCACTTGTGGTTGGACATCTGGGCTGTTTCCATGTTCTTGCAATGGTGAATAAAGCTGCTGTGAATATTGTGTACAAGTCTCCATTTGTGCCTCAGTTCTCATTTTTCCAGGGTATATTCCAACTGAAATATATTCCAGTGAAATAGCTGGGTCATGTGGAATTTCTATGTTCAACTTTTTGAGGATATTCTAACTTGCCTTCCAGAGTGGTAGTACCATTTTTACAGTCTCATTTCACAATGTCTAAGTCCTATTTCACTATCTCCTCTTCACCATTTATTGCTTGCTGCCCTGTTAAACTTTGCCACTGCTACTGGAGTGAGATTGTGTCTCACTGTGGTTTTGATTTGCAACTCTCTTATTTGGAGCATTTGTTCATGTGTCTGTTGGCTATCCACTTATCTTCCTCTGTGAAAAAATATTTTCATTTCTTTAGCCCATTTTACAATTGCATCATTAGGCTTTTTCTTGTTGAGACCCTGTAGCATTCTGTGAATTTTTGTTGATACCCTTGTCTGAAGTGGTATTGTCAAATGTTTTGTTGGGTTTTTTTTTCCCCTGTCAGTAGATTTCTTTTGACTCTGTATTTTATATATTTTTTAATATATAATATTTTTAATATATATTTTTGATGTGCACAGGGATTTAATCTTTAGAAGGTCCTATTCATCAGTTTTATCCTCTCCTGGTTTTTAAATTTCTGGTTGAATTTGTCAGTCTTTTTATACCATGAGTTAGGCCTTCTAAGCTTGATCTTACTTTACCTCTTATGATCTTTATGGTTTTGGGTTTTACTCCTAGGTCTCTGATCCACCTTAAGCTGATTTTTGTGTATAGTGAGAGGTGTGCATCCTGGTTCAGCTTTCTACAGGTAGTAGTCCAGTTTTGCCAGCTATTTGTTGAAGTTGGTATTGTTTCCCATTTGCTAGGCTTTGTTTCCTTGTTGAGTATCAGTTGACCATAGGTAGATAGGTTAAGTTCTGGATTCTTGATTCTATTCTGTTGGTCTATGTGTCCATGATTGTACCAGTCCCATGCTGTTTTGGTTATTATAGCTGTTTAGTGGGTGTGTTTGTTGTGGGTTTTTTTGTTGTTGTTATTGTTTGTTTCTGTGGGACTTTTTAAAATAAAAATTTTATACTGGTTTGCTTAAAAAATTTGTAAACGTTGTTTTACACACTGGGTATTTCTCATTTCTTTACCCAACCCACTCTCCATGCATGGAATTGTGTGACCCTATGATTAACTCCCTTCTTACCACACCCCTTTGCTCCCTCCAACCACTTTTCTTTCTCTTGGATCCTCAATACACGTTCTACAATAATGGTCTTATATAGTAGTTGTCCTGTTAGGACTGAGTTAGTTCCCTTAGCATAATACACTCAAGTTCCTCTCAAGTTACATAGTAATTTACAAAAGCATTACTCCTGCATGCTGCATAGTATTCCATTGTGTAAGTGTACCATAATTTCTTAATCCATTTGTTTGGAGTTGGACATTTGGGCTGTTGCATAGTAGGTTTTGAGATCTGGGAGTGCTATGCCTCCTACTTCATTCCTGTTTTTCGGATGTGCTTTGCTTATTTGAGGTCTTTTTCCTTGACAAATGAATTTGCAAATCTGTATTGGGATTACGTTAAACATGTACATTGCTTTTGGTAAGATTGTCCTTTTTTTACTATATTGAGGCATCCTATTATGAACAGGAGACATTTTTCCTTTTTCTTTTTTTTTAGGTCTTATATTGTGTCTCGCAGAAGTGTTTTGTAGTTTTCTTTGTAAAGGTCTTTTGTGTCTCTAGTTCGATTTATTTTTAAGTATTTTAGTTTGTGGTTGTCAATTGTAAATGTTATTGCTTTTTTGGTTTTCTTATCTGTGTTTTCTTACTGTAGAGGCATCTCACTGACTTTTGTATATCGATCATGTATCCTTATAAATTGATCTACTAGCTGTAACAGTTTTTTTATTGAGTCCTTGTGGTTTTCTGTGTACATGTTCATGTCATCTGCCTGTAGCAACAGTTTCACCATCTCTGCCAATCTGAATGCCTTTTATTTCCTTCTCTTGTCATAATCCCCTAGCAAGTACTTCCAATATAACATTGAATAAAAATGGTGACAGTGGACATCCTTGTCTAGTCCCTGTCCTCAAGGAGAATGCATTTAATCTTTCTCCTTTGGGAATAACATTGACCCTTGGTTTTGCATATATACTTTTCACTATATTGAGGAAATTCCCTTCTATTCCAACTTTGCTTTGTGTGTGTCTTTATCAGGAAGGGGTGTTGAATTTTATCAAAGGCCTTTTCTGCATTAATAGCTAGGATAATATTGTTTTTATTATTTGCTTTGTTAATGTAATGAATTACATTGCTTTTTTATGTTGAATCATCGTTGCATGATTTTTTTCCCCTTGAATCCCACTTGATCATGATGAATTATATTTTGATATGCTGTTGGAGTCTATTGGACAGTATTTTGTTAAGGATTTTTACATCTATATTTTCATGGTTTTCTTTCTTGGCAATATATTTGCCTAATTTTGTTATTAGGATTATGCTTACTTCATAGAATGACTCTTAAAGTGTTCTTTCTGTTTCTACTATTTGAAATAATTTAAGTAGAATTGGTGATAGATCTTCTCTGAATGTTTGGTAGAATTCAACCATGAAGCCTTCTTGTCCAGGACTTTTATTATAGGGAATTCTTTTTATTACTGTTGAATTCCTTCTTTTGTGTTCGGTCTATTCAAGTATTCTCCCTCTGTCTATATCAATCTGGTTAGGGCATGGGTATCAAGGGATTTGTCTATTTCCTCTAGGTTTTTTTAATTTATCAGAGTATATCTTTTCATAATATTCAGATAGTATAGACTTAATTTCACCCAGTTCTGTTGTGATGTCACCTCTATCATTTCTTAATCACATTATTTATATCTTTCCCTCCGCCCCATGCTCCTTTTGTTAAGTTTGCCAGTGGCTTGTCAAATTTATTGCCTCTTTCAGAAAACCAGGTCCTGGTTTCAATTGTTTTTGTGGTTTCTATCTCATTTATTTATACTCTTGTCCTTATAATTTCCTTTCTTTTAGAGACTATTGTATTAGATTGTTTTTCTATTTGATGAGGGTATTGAGTTAAATGATTGATTTTTCTTCTTTCTTCCTTTTTTATGTTTATGCCTATTGCTATGAACTAGCCCCTGAGAACTGCCTTAGCTGTATCTCAGAGGTTTTGGTATGTTGTATTTTCATTTTTATTTGTTTCAAAGAATTTTTAAATGTAATTCTTATTTCTTTTATGACCCAATAATATTCTAGCAGAGAATAATTTACCTTCCACATGGCTGGTTTTACAACTTCACCCTATGTGGTTACTTTCTAGTTTTATAGCATTATGGTCTAAGAAGATAATTTGTATTATTTCAGTGTTTTATAATTTGTTGAGGCTTGCCATGTGACCTTATATGGGATCGATTCTGGAGAATGTACCGTGTGTACTTGAAAAGAAAGTGAGTTGAGTTTTAGTTGGGTACAGTACCCTCTCCAAAGTGCTGACGAGCAATGGTGTCTCTCTGGAGACTAAGGTGCTTCTGATACAGGCCATGGTTTTTGCAATCACTTGTTATGCATCAGAGAGTTGGACAATGACCAAGGAGGATAGAAGGAGAATTGAT
>NW_006399779.1:7558874-7574371 GCF_000299155.1 Elephantulus edwardii | reverse complement strand
GGATTGATTCAGTGACTGGGATAATTGGGATGGGAGTGTCAGAGACAGTGCGATTGGCACAGGACAGAGCGGAATTTAGGGCTGTTGTACATAGGGTCGCTATGAGTCGCAGGCGACTCGACGGCACATAACAACAACAACAAACAACAGTACCCTGAATACATCCACAAGGATGAGTTAGCTGATGATATAGTTTAGATTTTCTTCATATTTGTTAAGTTCCTTTTGAGTTGAGCTGTCCTTTGGTGATAGTGATGTGTTAAAGTCTCCTGTAAGTATTGTGGTGCTGTCTATTTTTTTCTTCAATTCTGTTGACCATTTTTTAATGTCTTTTGCAGGTCTGTGATTTGGTGCATAAATGTTGACCAAGGTTGCATCTTCTTGATCTATCATGCCTTTAATCAGTATGTAATGTCCTACCTTCTTTTATGGTGGTTTTCATTCTGAAGTCTATTTTATCAGAGATTCGTATTGCTACTCCTGCTTTTTTGTGGTTGCCATTTGCTTGGTATATTTTTTCCAGCCTTTGGTTTTGAATTTCTCTTTCTCGCCATTTCTTAGATGTATCTCTTGTAGACAGCATATTAATGGTTTTTTATCCATTCTGCTACTCCTTTTTTTCTCTTAATTAGAACATTTAGTCCATTCATAGTAAGTGTGTTTTTTGTCAGGCCAAGTTTTATTGTTGCCATTTTGCTGTGTTTCTTTTTCTGTTGTTTCTCATTACTATTATCCATCCACTTTCGTTGGGCATGTCTTTTTGAAGAACTCCTGAAGTTTCTTGTAGTTTGGGTCTTATTTTCACAAATTCCTTAAGTTCCTTCTTTTCTGTAGAGGATGTCATTTCTCCTTCATATATGATGGGGAGCTTTACTGGAACAGGATCCTTGGGTGACAGTTGTTTTCTTTCAAGTTTCTGTATATGTCATCCCATTGTCTTCTACCTTTTATGGTTTCTGCTGAGAAATTAGAGCTTAATCTAATTGTTGCCCCTTTGTAGGTGACTCAATGCTTTTTTTTCACACTGCTTTTAATACTCTATCCTTATCTTTTAATTTGGAGAATTTGACTATGACATGTCTTGATGTTTTTCTTTTTGGATCTAGTTTATTTGGTATTTGCTGGGCATCTTGAATGTAGATTTCCCCATTCTCCATAATACCTAGGAAGTTTTCTTCTACTACTTCTTCCACAATTTTTTCAGTGATTTCCCTAACCCTATAATATTCTGGAATTCCAGTCATATGTATGTTGTTTTTTGTGAGGTCAATCCTATTTGATTCTAATGTTGTCCTAATTTTCTTTATATCTCATCTCTGATTTTTCTTCTAGTATGTTTCCATTCAAGCTGCTTTGAAGGAAATAGCAAAAAATAAGGCCCCCAGAATAGATGGTATACCAATCGACATATTTCAGCTAACAGATGCTGCCGTGGATGTGCTCACCAAGTTGTACCAAGAAATCTGGAGAACAACCACTTGGCCAACTGACTGGAAGAGGTCTATATTTGTTCCCATCCCAAAGAAGGGCTACCCAACTGAGTGTGGAAACTACAGAACAATATCATTGCTTTCACATGCAAACAAGATTCTACTGAAGATTATCCAAAAACGACTGGAACAGTACATCAGCAGAGAACTTCCAGAAGTCCAGGCTGGGTTTAGAAGGGGTCGTGGTACTAGGGATATTGTTGCTGATGTTAGATGGATCTTAGCTGAAAGCAGAGAATACCAGAAGAATGTCTATCTGTGTTTCATTGATTATGCAAAGGCATTTGACTGCGTGGATCATAACAAAATGTGGCTGACACTGAGAAGAATGGGAATCCCAGAACATTTAATCGTGCTAATGCAAAACCTATACTTGGACCAAGAGGCAGTCGTCAGAACAGAGCAGGGCAACACTGCATGGTTCAAAATTGGGAAGGGTGTATGTCAGGGATGTGTCCTATCTCCATACCTTTTCAACCTGTATGCAGAGCAGATTATCCGAGAGGCTGGGCTCTATGAGGAGAAGCATAACATTAGGATTGGTGGACAATCTATCAATAATCTACGTTATGCAGATGACACAACCTTGCTTGTTGAAACTGAGGAGGACCTCATGCACCTACTGCAGAGGGTCAAGGACTGCAGCCTTCAATATGGACTAAGGCTCAATGTCAAGAAGACAAAAATTCTCACCACTGGACCGATCGGTAGCATCAGGATGGATGGCAAAGAGATTGAGATTGTTTACAGCTTCAGTTTGCTTGGCTTCACGGTCAACACTCTTGGCACCAGTAACCAGGAAATCAAAAAACGTATTGTGATGGGAAAGTCTGTGCTTAGGGACCTCTCTAAAGTACTCAAGAGCAGCGGTGTCTCTCTGGAGACTAAGGTCCACCTGATACAGGCCATGGGTTATGCAATCACTTGTTATGCATCAGAGAGTTGGAGTATAGAAGGAGAATTGATGCCTTTGAGCTGTGGTGCTGGAGAAGAGTATTGAATGTACCATGGACTGCCAAGAAAACAAACAGATTCATCGTAGAGAGGATTAAACCAGGCTGCTCCTTGGGGGCAAGGATTCTGGGGCTTCATCTGACATACTTTGGACAGGTCTTTAGAGAGGGACATCATGCTGGGTAGAGTAGAGGGACAGCGCAGGAGGGGAAGACCCTCTGTGAGGTGGATTGATTCAGTGACTGGGGTAATCAGGGTGGGTGTGTCAGAAGCAATGTGATTGGCACAGGATAGAGCAGGGTTTAGGGCTGTTGTACATAGGGTTGCTATCAGTCGCAAACGACTCGACGGCACATAACAACAACAACAACAACGTTTCCATTGAAACTCTTGTTTTCCAGCTCACTGATTCTCTGTTTCATCTCTTCAGTTCTACATTTTTGTCCCACCAGCATGTTGGACACTTCTGCTATTTCGATCTTAATATTTTGGACTGAATTTTCATGCTTTTCTGTTTCTAGTAATGTATTGGCTATACCTTTTCTTTCTTGGGATTTTTTTTTTTATTTGTCTATAGTGTCAATTCTTTCTTCAATCTTTTGTATTTTCTTCTGTAGTTGTTCAAGTTGCTGCTTATCTATCTATATATATATTTTTGATCCTTGTATCTGACATATTTGCTCCCTTCATGGCTTCCATTGTTTCTTCCATCATTTGCATCTTCTTCTGTAGCTGTTCAAATATCTTCACATCAACATATTTCTTCTGGATCTCTTTATCTGTGTATTCATTGGGTCTGCTTTTTAAGAGGAAGTATTATTTTGTATGGGGTGTTTTCCTCATAAAGATTGAGGTAGGCTGCTGCTTTCTTGACATTATGTGAATCTTCTCTTAATATGTGCTAGACTCTTATAACATATAATGTTCCAGGGTATGGTGATGGTCTGTGAAGGGCCTGTATATTGGTGTTCTCTGAAGTGCAATGACTTATTATTCAGAAACCTTGGCTATTCCACACCTCTTTCCCTTGTGCTTAAGAAATCTGAAGGTCCCCACGTGTTATAGACAGCAGAGTACAAAGTCAAAGTACCCAAATGGTGGAATGCAGGAATCTATTGCCATCCGGAAACCACAGTTGGCTATAAATCTTGATCCAATCAGTTCTGCCTGTGGTTTGAAATAACATGAATTGCCTTACTTACCTGATTGTTGTTGTTATGTGTCATTGAGTCACCTGTGACTCATAGTAACCCTATGCACAACAACCTTAAAACCTGCTCTCTTCTATGTGAATCTCACTGGCTCCAAGACACCTACTACTCTTACCCCAGTCACTGAATCAATCCATCTCATCGAGGATCTTCTTCTCCTGTGCTGTCCCTCCATCCTCCCAAGCATGATGTCCCTCTCCAAGGACTGGTCCCTCCTTGCAACATGTCTAAACTATGTCAGATGACATAATTTTTTTCCGTCAGACCAACGGTTTTTCTTCAGTATACTAAAAGAAGCAGTTTCCATTAAATACTTCCAAGTAATTTCTTTTGATGTGACATTTCTTTAGACCCTACTATCTTAAAAGGCCCAAGCCTGAAAGAATAGTTAATGGGGGTGGGGGAGAAGAGAGATAATGCTTTTTTGTGTGGATTAAAATACTTAAGAGGAATTTTTTTTTTAAATAGGCCATAGAGTTTGTGAAAGGGTGGAAAGATCATGTGTTAACAATGTTGGAAATGGTTATAGAAGACAGCAGACAGCTTAATTTTAATAAACTAAGTTGACCCTAAAATTATGAAAGACATAAGGCCCATTTTGATTTTTAACTTGAACAGACAGGCCAGGAGGTAATTAAAGAGTGTATATAGCTCTTAAAAGCAGTTTCATTTTGGTTCAAGCAGCCTCTCTCTGCCTTAGTGCTCTTCAGAATATACCAAAACAAATCCAATATTCACAAAAGAAAGTCTTTGTAAATCCTTACTAAGATTCTGAGAATCTTCACAATTTCATATGTGAAGAGACTCTCGCTTGACAATGAGTTACTCGTATGACCCATTGTCATTGAGTTGGTTCTGAGTCATGGTGACTTTCCATCCAGTGTCCATAGAATAGCTTGTGGATATGAACCACTGACCTTTTGGTGAGCAGTCTGACATGTTAAACTCAATCACAAGAGTAACTAAATGGTTTTAAAAGGTATCAAACAAACCGCTGCCATTGAGTTGATTCAAGCTCAGAGCGAGTATATAGAACACAGTAGAAATTCCCTGTAAGAGTTCTGAAGCTAGAAATCTTCAGAAATCAGGTTACCTTAACCAGCAGAGCAGCTGTTGGCCTCAAACCACTAACCTTTTGGTTAATAGGGCAGTGCTTAACCTTCTGTGTCACCAGGGCTCTCTTTTATTAAAACTGCATCTAAATTACTTATTTTTTATGTGGGTGGGAGGATAATATTTTATTTTAATAAGGAAGTTTTTAACATAGACAAATAAAACAATATTTTTATTCATAATTTCCTTCTAATATTTCAATGCAGAAAACTGTTAAAATTCAATTCCTTTGGCATACTATATGTTAGTCATGCTTGGCCTCTGCCCTTAGGGAGCTTACAAGCCAACGAGATAAATAAATACGAGGTTGACTGACAAGAATGTGGTGTAATATGGGCTATAACAAGATCATAAAGAAGGAGCTCTGATGGCTTAGTGATAAGGAACCGTACTGCCAACCCCAAACCAACCAGTCTGAATTCACCTCTGCTATGAGGGAGAAAGATGGACAATCTCCTGTGTGATCTGCAGCCTCTTACAAACCCACTGGAGGGTCAGTTATGAGTCAGTTTCAACTCAAGGGGACATAGCAACAACAGGATCATAAAGAAGTGAGCAACTAGTCCCAGTTAAGAATCAGACTAGCCTTCTACAATGAAATTCACAGATTTTGCTGATACATATTTGAAACAATTTGTTAAGTGGTGAGGTTGATATCAAGAACAAAAGACAGAGCAAGTCAGAAGAAGACCAAAAAGTGAAGCTGGACCTTTCCCCTTTCCTTATGTTTAAGCCCTTCTTCCCCTCACACCCCTTGGATCCTTGTACACACTCCACAATAATAGTCCTATACAATATTGTCTTTATGAGACTGAGTTAGTTTACTTAGCATAATGGTCTCCAGTCCTTCCCATGTTAGGTAATATAATTTATAAAATATTTGTTCCTGCAAGCTGCATAGTATTCTATTGTGTGAACATACTATCATTTCTCAATCCATTCCTCTGTGGTTGGGCATTTGGGCTGTTCCCCATGTTCTTGCTATGGTGTATAATGCTGCTATGAACATTAGCGTACAAGTCACTGTGCGTCAGTTCTTATTTTCTCAGGGTATATTCCAGGCAGTGGAATAGCTGGGTCATATGGAATCTCTATGTTCAGCTTTTTGAGAAAACACCACCCTGCCTTCCAGAGTGGTTGTACCATTTTACAATCCCACCAACAATGTATCTTACCACATATTATCCAACATTTATTATTTGCTGCCCTGCTAAACTTTGCCACTGTAACTGGGGTAAGATGGTATCTCATTGTGGTTTTGATTAGCATCTCTCTTATTGCCAGTGATTTGGACCATTTCTTCATGTGTCTGTTGGCCGAGTGTCCTCCTCTGTGAAAAAGAAGTCTTTCCATGTCTTTTGCCCCTTTTGTAAAAGGTCCTATGTGAAAAACAATGTATATGAACTTTGTATGTAAACCAGAATAAAATAATTAAAAAAAAAAAAAAAAAAAGAAGAAGAAGAAGAAGCTGGAAGGCTTTAAAAGCCCAGTTTCCTGCTACCAACATTTTGCCAGAGGCCAGCACTGCAGTTTTTTGGAAGGTGTTTTAAGAGGTCTGACTATAATCTTAATTGCTTCTAGCATTTAACTATGTGAAGAGCACTGTCAAATAAATAAGAGAAGACATATGGGTGTACTTTTCAGTCTGCAAAGCTCAGACATCCTCAGACCAGCTGCTGAAGGTGAGTCACTGCACAGTCCCTGGTACTTTGTTGCCTGGGTAAGGTGTCCCTGGCCTTCACAGTAGAATGTGGGAAGGATCCAATTAACAGTCTGGCTGGAACTGTCTCAGGCTGTACCATTGGGTCACTTACACCCTTGACCTTTAAAGTTGGTGGCAGTCTGAATTCTAGGGTGAGATGATGAAGGATGCAATGTTTTTTTTTTGTTTGTTTTTTTTTTTTGGATGCAATGTTTTAACTCAGAGACCCTGATAAGACTCGCTTGCAAAGCAGTAATCACAGGGTGTTGGGAATGAGGCTATGGTTTAGTGTCGTAAAAGCCTCAAGATGTTATGCGACAATGAGTGAATGAAAATCCAACTTTTCTGTAAACATCCATTAAAAATCACAGTAAAAATAATTTAAGAAAGAAAAGCCTCGAGATGAATGAGAAGTTAATGAGGTTTTAAGTAGATGAGGGTGGTGGAAAAGGGGAGAGGAATGAAATACACCAATGATTTGAAATCATAGAACTTGAGGTTCAACAGATAGCGTGCGTTGTTAGTCTTAAACCTGCTAAATCTGCGCTGTAAACGTCAATGCATTGTTAGTTCTGAAATAGTCAACATTTTTGGAGCTGAAAAACCAGCTCTATTCTAGGCACATTTCATGAGCCAGAGAGATATGGTGCACAAAGAAATCTAAAAAGTATTTAAACTGGCTTTTGAAATCAGTTTAAGATTGGTTTAAATTCAGGTTTTCACATTAGATGTTTGTTTTCTCCTTATGGAGTTCTGGGGTCTAAGACTTTAAAATTGCAATCTGAGACTCCGGGTATCTTCCTGGGAGATTTACCTCACCGCAGGTGGCTGCCATCAGGTGAGGGAGAGATGGAACTTGAAGTTGCCCTCCGCTGCTCAGCCTGCCTGCTCTCGGGCAGGTGCATCTGAACACACAGCTGTCACAGCTAGGATCCTCGCTGAGCTTAGCCATAAATGAGATACCATGGACAGCAAAACTGAATCCTATTACTAAATTACAAACTCCCTCTGCTGAGAGCACAGTTGCCAAACAACAAGAAAGCACCTAAGTCCTAAATGATCCATTACCTATTTGAGCCTATAACTTTTATTTTGTTCCCTGGTAGCATTTTAAACTTGTCCAAAGACCATTTTCCACAGAAACTTTCTCCACAGTTATACTTTGTATTTTGTTAGTTTCCCTGATTTGCATACCTTTAATTTAGATAGAAAACTTTGTTAGGAGACCTGTCCTAGTTATACTGTTGTTGTTTCCATAAGTCCATTGTGAAATAATATGAAGTACTCCTGTTGCTTTCTCTAAATAAAGCTCTCACTCTTCTGGACCTGGCCTGATGCCCTCAATGTGCTGGAGACACTTCAGGTCTTGGAAGAATTTATGGAAAGGATACACAGTGCTAAGGCTGAGTTTGAGGGTCTTGAATTATGATCAGTGGTTCCCCAAACCTGAAACTTTGGTGCAGTTGGTAGCTTTAACTCCAAGAAGAGCACACTCTATACAGTCTTCTCAGTCCTGTGTTGTGTGGATCAGCATGGCTCTGGAACAAGGGCTATCCTGCCAGAGTTGAATTCTGGGAAGACCTGCAGAAGAAACAGTCCACACCTTACTCCATACACAAAATCCAATTCAAAGTGGATCATGGACCTAAGACTAAAACCAAAGACTATAAACTTCATTAAAGAAAAGCTTGGAAGAACTATAGAAGTCCTAATCTACAACATAAACCGTCTGCCAAGCATCCTGAAAAATTTACAACCAGGAGGGGATAAAATAGATGAATGGGACCTTCTAAGAATGAAATCCCTATGCAAATCCAAAAAAACTTCTCCACCAGGGTAAAAAGGGAAGCCACAGACTGGGAAAAATATTTGGTAATAATATGTCAGATAAGGGACTTAGAGCTAGAATTTATAAAATACTCGAGCACCACAAGAAGATAAAGGTAAACAACTCTATTGAAAAATGGGCACAGGATATGAACAGATACTTCACCAAAGAAGACATTCAGATGGCCAACAAGCACATGAAGAAATGTTCAAAATTCTTAATTCTAAGAGAGATGCAAATCAAAACAACTATGCGATATCATTTCACCCCAGTAAGAATAACAAAATTTAACAGAACAGCAAACATCAAATGCTGGTGAGGTTACAGAGAAACTGGAACCCTTATTCACTGTTGGGGGGAGTATAAAATGGTATAACCACAATGGAAGGCTGCATGACGCTTTCTCAAAATTTGCAAATAGAAATGCGATTTGACCCAGCAATTATGCTACAGGGAGTATTCCCTAAAAACCCCCAGAACCACCACACAAGCAGATATATGCATACTCATATTTATTGTGGCTTTTTTCACAATAGCAAAGAGTTAGAAACAACCTAGGTGCCCATCAACAAATGAATGGATAGAGCAGCTCTGTTATATTCACACAATGGAATATTATGCTGTATTGAAAAACATGGAACTCATGAAATATACAAAGTGGGTGACCCTGGAGGAAATTATGCTGAGTGAAATATCTCAGTCACAAAAGGACAAATACTGCCACAAATAGTGCCACTGTTGTAAAACAGGTCTGATATCAGGGTTGAGGGGAAACTGAGAAGGAGGGGATAAATCATGTATACTGCATTGAAACAGATGAGGAAGAGAACTGTTTAAAGGGGATGTGTGATTAGGTATTATTGTCATGACAGGAGTGTAGAACGAAGGCTGCACAGTGAAGTGGACTTGGGGGGAAGAATTAAATAACAGTGAAATAATTTTGCTTTTACTTTTCAAAGAGAAGAATGAACTTGAGGAGAAGGGTGGACAGGGAGAAAAGTGCAACAACAAATGAATGGAAATCCAAAGTCTCTGTAAACTTTCATTAAAATTATTAAAAAAAAAATAAAAAGGGGGTGGAAGGCCTGAGCTTTTCAGTTGGAGGAGATATTTAAGTCACTTTACTCCAATAGGGCAAGGTCCTGCCAAGCTGCCTTTTCTTCCACCTCTCTCTCACTGTTGAGTCGGTTCTGACTCTTCATTAATTTTCCAAAGCTGTAAATCACATGGGAAGCAACTTCTCATCATCCTCCCCTTCCCCTGAATAACTGGTGAACTCACACTGCCAGAGGGCCATGACCTTTGGGTTAGCAGTGCAGCCTCAGCACCTATCCCACCAGAACTCCTTCAACACCCATACAAGTTGTCTATCCACATTATGATGTCTCTATTTGACTTTACCAGTGAGTCTTAACCTTTCCTCCGAAACCTTCTCACTCAGGGCCCCAGGCAATGCCTGCTGAGAATCATATCGAGATGCTTGCTCAGAGTTTCTTCCTGGAAAGGATTTTCTGTCCAACTGCCAAGAATTTGGTGAGCTGATAGCCTTCAGCTGTAAGATGATCTGGAAGAAAGGGTCTATCTCAGCTTTTGAACTGAGGCTGTGCTCTTCTATGTTGACCTTAGTGTGAGCAGATTGACTGTATTTTAAGGACCAGACTCTTCTGCCCATCGTGGGACACCTAACCTGGGCTACCTGTGTTTAGAGCTCTTAGATGAGCTGGCCTGGTTTAACCCTCTCCAGGATGAACCTGTTTGTTTTCTTGGCAGTCCATGGTACATTCAATACTCTTCTCCAGCACCACAGCTCAAAGGCGTCAATTCTCCTTCTGTCCTCCCTAGTCATTGTCCAGCTCGTCTGACACACTTTGGACATGTTGCAAGGAGAGACAGGTCTTTGGAGAGGGACATCATGCTGGGTATAGTAGAGGGACAGCGCAGGAGGGGAAGACCCTCTATGAGGTGGATTGATTCAGTGACTGGGGTAATCGGGATGGGTGTGTCAGAGGCAATGCGATTGGCACAGGATAGAGCGGGTTTTAGGGCTATTGTACATAGGGTCACTATGAGTCGCAAACGACTCGACGGCACATAACAACAACAACAACAACAAGATGAGCTGGCAGAGAGATGGCTCCCACTGCCAATTTCATTTCCTCATCTTTTCTTTCACAAGTATTACAGCCTAATGAAAGTTTCAGATTCCTTTTGTGTTGCCCTGCCATCAAACTGGTTCTGAATCAGAGTGACCTTACATAAAACAGATTAAACCCTGTTGGGTCTTGAACTGTCTTCACAGTTGATACTCCCATCAAGCCCACTTCAGCAGCCGCTGGACCAAGCCATCTTCCTAAGGGCCTTCCTCTCTTTTCTTCCTCTTCTACTTTAGCAGGTGTGATGTCCTCCTTCACAGATCACACTCTCTCCTGACAATATGTTCAAAGTACTTGAGATGAAATCTCACCATCTTCAATTCTAAGTGGCATCCTGGCTGATATTATGTTATGTCTGCTTCTAGAGAACCCAGCCAGTATACAACTTGGCAAGAAAGACATGTCAAGATTTACTGGATCCTTATTGTGCACTAGGGGTTATTCTGGTTGTTGGTATATATCTAAATCCTCATAGAATCTAGGAAGTGGATCTTCATTTTGAAAATGGAGAGACTGAAGCACAACAGAGTTAAACATCTTGTGCAAGATTTGAGTGTCAGCCCCTCATGGAGGTGGATTCACACAGGGACTGAAACAATGGTCTTAGACACAGCAGAGATTGTGAAGATGGCACAAAATGGGAAAGGTTTTATTCTGTTTCACAAGAGGTTTCTGTGGTTTAGAACATACTTGGTGGCACCTAATAATAACAACAGTGTTTCTCTACTAACTAAATCATAGTATTTTCACTTTCCCCCTTTTTATTGTACTTTTTAATGACAGTGTATAGGAAAGTTGAATTTGAATTCATTCTTTGTTGCATATTTTCCTTCCTCCCCCCACCCCACCCATTCCTCTCATCTACTTTGCTATGCAACTCTTATTCTGGAATGTTGTCATACAAATAATGCCTAATCATATATTTCTTTTAAACAGTTCTTTCCCTCATGTGTTCTAATGCAATGTTCATTATTTATCCTCTGTTTTCATAGTTTCTCTCCAATCCCCATGTCAGTTCTGTTTTATAACAGTGCTATTATGCAATATTTGTCCTTTTGTGTTGAGATATTTCAATCAATATAATGTCTTCCAGGGTCACCCATGTTGTGTAATATTTTATTAATCCCTTGTTTTTCAGTGCTGCATATTCCATTGTGACTATACCATAGTTTTTCTTTTCAATTACCTCCTATACATCTGGAAGTTGAATGATGGATAAGGATGATGAAAGAATTAATGTCTTTGAATTGTAGTGTTGGAGAAGAGTACTGATATCCTATGGATTGCCAAAAGAGTAAATGAGTCTGTCTTAGAAGAAGTATGTCCAGAAGAAAGTTTCTTAGAGGCAAGAGTGGTGAAACTTCATCTCACATAATTTGGACATGTTGTCAGAAGGGGTCAAAAAGACATCATGGATGGAAAAAAGTCACAATGTTGGGAAAAGTCAGAGAAAGAAAGAAAGAAAGACTTTCAACAGCATGGGTTGGCACACTGACTGTAAAACTGGACTCTAGCGTACCAGAGATGTGAGCACAGTGCAGGATTAGACAAGGCTCACATCTGTTGCTCTTAGGGTTGCTAACAGCGTTCATTTTGGCTCTAGAGCTCATGTTCGCAATTGTTTCATGGGGATGGTTTAGTTTCCGTTTGTCAGTTAGATCAGTCACTTTACCCATATCTTGCTACCGCTATTTAAGCAAGGAACTCTGCCCAAGTGATAGACTGCAAATATGTATGTGGGAGAAGTGGGATCATCCCTTCATTCTCCTTCTGTGTGTGGCACTAATGCTGGTGATTACTACCCATGGGGGCGGTGACAATGTATGCTGGCATGGAGATGGAAAGAGGAAATCTGTAGACTGTGGGGATTGTGAATTTCTAGTTTCAAACTTTATCTAGTTTCAGCCTGGCTTCAATTTACATTAGTTTGGCCTGCATGCAGATTTGGGAGATAGAACAAAGGAATCTATTCTAATATATTGGATCCTTTAATAAATTTGAACAATAACAACCAGAATAGAGTCTTTAAGATTTCAAATGGAAAAAAACCCAACAATCACTACCAAAACCCTGAGAAGGCAGTTGGTTTTAAGTTTAGAAAATTTACTTTGTAGTTATTGGGTTTCTACTTACCTTTCTTCTGCCTCTTTCTTCCCCTCACTCTCATACTGAAACCCATACTGGACTGGAGACTCAGGAGGGGCTGTTAAGATCCAGAAAGATTCCTAGAGACTAATCTTTTCCACAACCTCACCAGCATTTGTTGCTTGCTGTTCTGTTGAATTTTGCTATTCTGACTGGGGTGAAATGATATCTCATAGTTGTTTTGATTTGCATCTCTCTTAAAGCTAGGTATTTTGAACATTTCTTCATGTACTTGTTGGCCATCTGAATGTCTTCTTTGGTGAAGTGTCTGTTCATATCCTGTGCCCATTTTTCAATAGAGTTGTTTACCTTTATCTTCTTGTGGTGCTCGAGTATTTTATAAATTCTAGCTCTAAGTCCCTTATCTGACATGTTATTACCAAATGTTTTTCCCAGTCTGTGGCTTCCCTTTTTACCCTGGTGGAGAAGTGTTTGGATGTGTGAGACTAATCTTTGATTCTTGTTCGAGGATGAGACTTCTGGGGCCCTTCTACTTACCCAGAGTTTGCATGCTTACCAATCTGCATGGTGACATAAGTGCATCTCTGAAAGTGCATCTTTGATACTTGTAAGAACTCAGATGACACAGTGTAGAAAACGCTTGGCTGCTAATCAAAAGCTTATCAGTTCAAACAACCAGCTTCTCGATAGGAGCAAGATGAGCCAGTGGGCTTCCATAAAGATTTACAGCTTTGGAAACTCTAAGGAACAGTTGTGCTCTATGCTACAGCCTTGCTGTAAGTCAGAATTGCTAAGATGGCAGTGGGTTTGCTCACTTTTTGGTTTGAGATTTGTCATGAGAATGCAGGTGTGAGTTAATGGCCCTCCTTCACTGCTTTCTTTTTTAGTTTCCCACTTGCTGTCTGTCACAGGTCTGTTTCTTCCAGGACTGTAAACTCTCAGGAAGCAGGAACGCTGTCTTATTCTTCACTTTCTCCCCAGTTGATCCTTAATCAATTGAAAATGGTTATTTTTCCTAAACTTTGGTTGAATAAATAAAAAAGAGCAGTCTAAGGACCCCAACGAGAGTTATGCTTAAAGATCTGAACCCAGGTTTATGTTCTAATAGATGTATGACCAAAGCCAACTCAGTTCTCTGACACTCTCTCATCTTAGGTTGAACAGGAAGAATTGTGCCATTACAAGGCTAGAGTGCGGCTCACTGATGAATCCAGGCAGTCTGGCTCATCCTGGGAACTCTGTGGGCATCGTATTTTCTATATTTGATAGAAGTATCATAACGTTATTTATCTATCTATCATCTGTCTATCTATCTATCTAGTTTTGTGTTTTATTTATGCAAGAAGTTCAGGCCTTGACTGCGTATTTCCGCAGTGGGTACAGGCGCTCTTTTCGCTGCTGCTTCTTGGTCTTCCGGTTCTCCTCGTGTTTGTTGAGCCTACGACGCAGGGCATGTGTTTTCTTGGGCCGCAGATCCAGGGGTTTGTAGTTCTTGCCCTTATCGTATTTTCTGAGGTTCTCCTTCTGAGTCTGGTTAATAACAGTAAGAACACAGGATTTTCAAACAACTCGGATTTTGGAGAGCTTAGAAGCCTGTCACTTTGGCAACGCGCAGCTGGGAAAGCTCCACTTTCAGATCATCCAGCTGTTTCAACAACAGCTCCTCCTCATTCTTCTTGCCGCGAAGGTCCTGAGCCTTGATTTTGGCCATGGCTGAGTGATAGAACCTGGCTGCTACCTGATCCAAGCCCAAGAAAAAGAGGAGCAGTATCTTGAAATTTTCATCATATTAACAGTTAAAGAAATGGCATTTTGATTTTAAGAGTATGAGGGAGAACCACGCAGTCGTTGGCTGTCGTCTCCTTTCCATTGGCTTGTCGGTTGATTTCTAGTCCTGATACTAAAGTTGTTCATGTTAATGCTGTTCCTCTTTCCCCAACAGTGTAAATAACAGGCAATAAATACTGCGACAAAGTCCAGCGGGAGTTGAACCAAAAAAGACACCATCTAATTTGAGATGTATCATCCATTTCAGCGGAAAGTAACACTCTGTGAATATTTAAGTGGATTACACGTCTTGAAAGGACTTCTATTGAATAATGTAAGGAAAGATCAAAGCCTTGAGATTTAAGTTCTGATTTTATATTTCTCATTTATATGGAATCGTCTGAATGTTTTTTCAGCTACAGGAAATTTTTATTAAGGTCTTGGTGAACCACTTCTACCAGAGAATTCATCTTTATTACAGTGAGGAGACTATATATATATAATAAAGTTTTATTTTTCAAAATGCAGTAGGTTGGACCAATTCATGGATCTTCTCCAGAGGTGAGACATTGTCATCCTTGGTGTTTCTGGTATAAATTACTTGAGCTCTGTGTTTTGAAAGCAGCTTGTTAAGTACTTTAGTGATCAGCTCCTAAAGGGCCACCCTGGCCAGCGAACCATAAATCTTCAGTCTCTCAGGACAACAGCTGGGGCTATAAACTTGGAGTTGGGAACTTCTCTACAGAGTTTGTCATATGTGGCTTTGTCAAAGAAGACCAGGTTATTGAGCTTGTCCTTATCTTTGCCTTTGGGACACTTCTCTTTGGCTTTTCCTCCAGATTTGTTCACTGGGTCTTTGTCCTTTTTTGGTTGACCTTCCGGCATCTTTCTTTTTCTTGTTGATCTCGGGCAGCATCACCCAGCTCTGAGAGGAACTATTGCAAGTGAAGCCTTGTTAAAGATGTTGGACATAAAAGCAAGACTGGATATTTTAATTTTTAGACCACCAATTACTCATATGCAAGTTCAAGCTGAAGCTGAGGAAAATTAAACCAAATCCACAGGAGCCAAAATATGACTTTGATTTCATCCCACCTGAATTTCAGAATCATCTCAGGAACAGGTTTGAGGCCTTGAACACTAATGAGCGAAGACCAGATGAGTTGTGGGAGG
>NW_006399779.1:7540006-7557071 GCF_000299155.1 Elephantulus edwardii | reverse complement strand
CTATGAGATGGATTGATTCAGTGACTGGGGTAATCGGGATGGGTGTGTCACAGGCAGTGCGGTTGGTGCAGGATAGAGTAGGGTTTAGGGCTGTTGTGCATAGGGTCGCTATGAGTCGCAAATGACTCGACGGCACATAACAACAACAACATCATTAAATACCAATTTCAGGGGACTTATGTGCTGTTTTCTAGAACATAACTGACCAACTGGCCAGTTACTGTAAATAACTTTGGTTTATGTATCATTCATATAGGGAAGGTGGTGAGCTATTTTATCCTCAATGTCCATAGAACATAAGTCCTAAAGGTAGAATCATATCTGTTGTTGGGTGTCATCTAGTTGAGTACAACTTATAGTCATCCTGTTATTAGAAAAAAAGAGTTCAGGGCAAGAGAGAGAAAGAAAGAAGCTGATTCCAAGAAATGTGTAGGCTTTTATTGCGTGGTCTGAAAGGGTTGCCCAGTGACTGCAACCGAGAACGTCAAAATGGTGCTAGGACAGTCAAGGATGGTTTCTTTTTATAGGGGTTTTAGGGAGGACCAGGGAAGGTATTTTGCTTGGAATTTGGGGTTAATTAATTTGGGTATGGGCTTTTATGATTAGGCCTAAAGCCTTATCTGTATCCTTCCTCTGGTCTAGTTTCTAGTATGGTCACCTTTGGCATTATCAAGTTTCTTCAAGGAGTGATCAGGCCTGGGGTCAACTGCTACGTTCTTCTTCCACCTTTGAACAACACATCAGTGCTACACTATGTCATCCTCTTCATCTCTGACACACTTAAACCCATTGCTACAGTCATTGCAGTCAATATGGATTGAAGCGCAATATCAAGAAAATGAAGATTCTCACCACTGGGCTGATGGCTGCATAGTGATTGATGATAAAGAGACTGAGATTGTAAACAGCTTTAATTTGCTTGGCTCTACAATCAAACTCTTGGCATCAGCAATCAGGAAATTAAAAGACGTGTTGGGAAAGTCAGCTGTCAGAGACCTCTTCAAAGTACTGAAGAGTAATGGTGTCAGTCTGGAGAGTAAGGTGTGTCTGATACAGGCCATGGTCTTTGCAATCAATTACTATGCATCAGAGAGCTGGACAAATGACTAGGGATGATATAAGGAGAATTGATGCCTTTGAGCTGTGGTATTGGAGAAGAGTATTGAATATACCATGTACTGCTAAGAGAAAGAACACGTTCATCCTGGAGAGGGTTAAACCAGGCTGCTCCTTGGAGGTAAGGATTCTGAAGCTACATCTGACATACTTTTGACATGTTGCAAGGAGGGACCAGTTCTTGGAGAGGGATGTCAAGCTTCGGAGGGTGGAGGGACAACATAGGAGAGGAAGATCTTTGATGAGATGGATTGATTCAGTGACTGAGGTAATGGAGGTAGCTGTTTCAGAGACAGTAAGATTGGCACAGGATAGAGCATGGTTTATGGTTGTTGTATCCAGGGTCTCTATGAGTCTCAGGGTACTCTACGGCACAAAACATGACCACCACCAGTCACTGTATCAATCCACCTCATTGAGAGTCGTCTTCTCTTTGGCTGACCCTCTATCTTTCCAAGCATGAAATCTTTCTCCAAGTAATAGCCTCTCTTAACAACAGACCCAAAATATGAGAGACAGTTTCATCATCCTTGCCTCTAAGGAATATTCTCGCTATATTTTTCCCAAGACCTACTTCTTTGGGTGTGGGTTTGGTTTTAGGGGTTTTTTTTGTGGTTTTTTTTGGTTTGGGGTGTGTGTGTGTGTGTGTGTGTGTGTGTGTGTGTGTGTGTGTTAGCAATTCATGGGATATTCAGTACTCTTCTCCAACATCACAGCTCAAAGACATCAGTTCTTGGTCTATTGTCTTCGTTATTCATTGTCCAGCTCTCAGATGTCTAGCATGTCATTGAAAAGACCTTGGCCTGAATGAGGCACCCTTTTGTCTTAAAACTGACATAATTGCTCCTGAGTAATTTGGAGAGGTCGTTGGTAACAGGATTTTCCAAACGCTGCCCTGGATGTGCTCACTGAGTTGTGCCAAGAAATCTGGAGGACAGCCAGCTGGCCAACTGACTGGAAGAGATCAATATTTGTTCCTATTCCAAAGAAAGGTGACCCAACAGAGTGTGGAAATTATCAAACAATATCATTTATATCATATGCAAGCAAGATTCTGCTGAAAATTATCCAAAAATGTTTGGAGCAATATGTCAGCAGAGAACTGTCAGACATGCAGGCTGGGTTTAGAAGTGGTTGTGGTACTAGGGATGTTGTTCCTGATGTTAGATAGATCTTGGCTGAAAGCAGAGGATACCAGAAGAATGTCTGTCTGTGTTTCATTGACTATGCAAAGGCATTTGACTGTGTGGATCATAACAAACTGTGGCTGACTCTGAGAAGAATGGGAATCCCAGAACATTTGATTGTGCTAATGCGAAACCTATACTTGGACCAAGAGGTGGTAGTCAGAACAGAGCAAGGAGATACTACATGGTTCAAAATCAAGAAAGGGTTCCATCAGGGATGTATTTTGTCTCCATACCTTTTTAATCTATATGCAGAACAGATCATCTGAGATGCTGGTCTGTATGAGGAGGAATGTGGCATCAGGATTGGTTGAAGAATTATCAACAACCTGTATTATGCAGATGACACAACCCTGCTTGCTGAAACTGAGGAGGACCTGAAGCTCTTGCTGCAGAATGTCAAGGACTGCAGCCTTCAATATGGATTGAAGCTCAACATCAAGAAAACAAAAATTCTCACCATTGGGCCAATTGGCAGCATCAGTATGGATGGTGAAGAGATTGAGATACTTAACAGTTTTAGTTTACTTGGTTCCACAGTCAACCCTCTTGGTACCAGCAGCCAGGAAATCAAGAGATGAATTGCATTGGGAAAGTCAGCTGTGAAGGACCTCTCAAGAGTACTCAAGAGCAACAACATCAGGCTGGAGACTAAGGTGCGCCTGATCCAGACTATAGTCTTCGCAATTACGTGCTATGCATCTGGGAGTTGGACAGTGAATAGGGATGATAGAAAGAGAATTGATACCTTTGAGCTGTGGTACTGGAGAAGAGTGTTGAATATACCATGGACTGCTAGGAGAACAAACAGGTTTGTCCTGAAGAGGGTGAAGCCAGAATGCTCCTTGGAGCCAAGGATTCTGAAGCTTCATCTGATATACTTTGGGCATTTTGCAAGGAGCGACTGGTCCTTGGAAGAGACATCATGTTTGGGAGAGTTGAGGGGCGGTGCAGGAGAGGAAGACCTTCGATGAGATGGATCGATTCTGTGAGTGGAGAGGTGGAAATGAGTGTGTTTGAGACGGCGAGATTGGCACAGGATAGAGCTACATTTAGGGCTCTTGTACATAGGGTTGCTATGAGTTGCAAGCGACTCAAGGGCACACAACAACAGCAACAACAACAATGGGAATAATGCATTTTTTAATCTACCAACTGCTGATACTGAGGGTGTTGATTGTGAATCCAAGTAAAATGAAATACTTGACAATTTCAAACTTTTCTGCATCTATCATGATGTTGCGTATTGGTCGAGGGGTAAGAATTTTTGTCTTCTTGATATTGAGATGTAATCCATCAAAGGCTGTAGTCTTTGATCCTCTGCAGTAAGTGTTTCAAGTCCTCTTCATTTTCAGCAAGCAAAAAGTTGTGTCATCTGAGTAATGCATGTTGTTGAAGAGTCTTCCCCCAATCCTGATGCCACATTCTTCTTCACAGAATCCATCTTTTCAAAATTATTTGCTCACCATACAGATTGAATAGGTATGGAGAAAGGATACAACCTGTACACTCAAGTATATTCTAATGTGTAATAATAATACTACTAATAATAATAGTAGCAACAACATTAACTGTAGTAAGAGAGTTGAGTCAGAACCAACTCACAGCTGACCCTCCAGTGGATTTTCAGAGGCAGTATACTGTGTGGGAGGAGATTGCCCATCTTTTTCCTGTGGAGCAACTGGTAGATTCAAACTGTGTGCCTTTGGGTTGGCAGCATAGCTCCTTACCACTAGGCCATCAAAGCTCATAGTAACAGTTATTGAGCCTTTGACATATCATGAGTGCTTTGCTGTTGTGTGTGTGTATGTTGTATACCATTGACTCAGGACAGACCCACCAGTAGGTTTTCAGATGTAGTTAATCCTACAGGAGGAGATTACCCGTCTTCCTCCCATGAAGCAGCTGGTGGCTTTGAACTGTGTACTTTTGGGTTGCTAGCACAACTCCTTACCACTAGGCCATTAGAGCTCACTCAAGTGAGTCCTTTGCTGAAAACTTTATTTATTGAGTGATGTTTAATTATATTTTAGGTGAAAGTATACATTGAAAATTAGTTCCTACATGAAGCAGTGTTCCATGACATTAGTTGCAGGCACTGCAACTTGTCAGAACCCTCTCTGTTTCCTCATATTTCTATTGGGCTGGCTTTCCCATTTCTCCTTGTTTTCTCTTCTTTGGTTTTGGGTAAATGTTACCCTTTTAATCTTATATAGTTAATTGTTCTAAATTGTATTATTCATGGGTATTATTGTTTGCTTTTTAGTCCAATCTAATATTTGACTAAGGAACTCTGGTGACATAGTGCATTATGCTTGCTGCTAATGCAAAGGTCAGCGATTTCAATCCACCAGCTTCCCCTGAGGGGAAAGATCGATACTCTTTGAATATAGAGATTTAAAGCCTCAGAAACCTAATGGACAATCATTCTGAATCAAAATGGACTCAATGGCAATGTTTTTGTTGTGATGGATATAAAGGTGTTTGTGTCCATTTCTCTCACAACACTTGAGTTGTTGATGCTGTTGTTAACTACCATCAAGTCAGAACCGACTCATAAGTGATCCTTCAAGGGCAGTAAATAACAGGAAAGCAGACTGCCCACCTTCCTCCCACTGAGCAGCTGGTGGATTTGAACTGCTTGACTTTGCATTGGCCATGCAACTCCTTACTATTAAGCCACCAGAGAGGACAACTGCTAAATTGCGTGGTATTTTAATTTGTGGTTCTTAAAGGAAATGCCATATATTTTTCATAGCAGTTGTGTCATTTTGCAGCTATACTAATTGGCTAACTCAAAGGAGACAGATACTTGGCTGGCAGTTGAGATTCACCAGTGGCTCCGAGGCAGAAGGATAGGCAATTGCCACTGGCTAGAAGGTCAGCCAAGGATCAGTTCAGACTTGCTGGCAGGAAGTTAAGGGATTGTTGACTCAGAGTATACAAAATTCCTACCTCCCCACAACCTTACTAGCATTTGTTCTCTGTTTTTCTGATCCGCATCATTACTGTGAGGAGATGGAATCTTACTCTTGATTTGCATTTCTCCAGATCACATGTGTCTTTTCAGATGTGAATTGCCTGAATGTCTTCTTTGGTGAAGTGACTGTACAAGTTCTTTGACTGTTTTTAAAATTGGATTGTTTGTCTTTTTGTTTAAGTTGTTGATGTTGTCTATAAATTTTGGAGATAAGATCCTTGTCAGATGTGTTGTAGCCAAATGGCTTCTCCCAGTCTGTAGTTTCATTTTTTATTCTTTTGCAGGAGTCTTTTGATGAGCATACAGTCTTCCATTTTAGAAGATGTCAATTACCTAGCCTATCTTCTTCTTGTGTGTTTTAGCTATGTTTGATAGTCTATTTATTCTATATATTAGAGTCTCTAGTATTTTCCTTATTAATCCTCCCATAATCTTAGAACTTTAGGCTTTACATTTGTGTCTTTGAACCATTTTGAGATGATTTTTGTGTGAGATACACATCTTGTTTCATTTTTCTGCAGATGGGGATAAACTTTTTACCAGCACCATTCATACCTCTGATGACGTAGTCCAGAGCAAGTTGTGCTGTTCACCCAAAGGCAGGATCACTCTTACGGTGGCTTGGATCTGCCATGGGAGAAAGATTGGCAGTCTCCTCCCATGCAATTTACAGCCCCAGAAACCCATTTCAGGAGCAGTTATAAGTTGGCACCATACAGCCATGAGTTTGGAGTGTGGATTGCTTGTTAGAGATTGTACCTTCCATGTTTACTGGACTTGGATCTTTGGTCAATGATCAGTTGCTTATGTGCGGGTAGGTTTATTTCTGGGTTCTTAGTTCTGTTCCAATAATGTCTTCGTCTGTTGTATGTGTGCCAGGCTGTTTTGACTACTGTGGCTGTGTAACAGGCTCTGAGATGAGGGTATGTGATGCCTCCAATGTTGTTTCTCTTCTTCCACAAAGTTTTATTTATTTAATGAATCTGTTTAGTTTTTCTATCAAGGGAATGTTAGAACATGGATTAGAATTGCATTCCATTTGTAGCTTACTTTGACTAGTAGTACTTTTTTCATAGTGTTAAATTGAAATACACATACACATAAGCCTATCTAAACCACATAATAACTCTAGAAAGAAACACATATTATGATCTCTGGTTTATAGGCGAGGAAACTAAGACTCAGAAAAATGGAATAATTTGCCTAAAGTCCTAGTTAATTGATCAAGATAGAATGCTATCATTCTGACTCACTTCAAATTCCTGTCATATCATCATTCAGTCACGCAACTAACAAAAAACTGAGGTTGGTAATGAAGGCCTGTTGTAAGGAATATATTTATCTATAGATCCATAGAATCTTAGAATTAACAGAGATTTTAAGGACAATCTAATTAAATCACCAATTTTGTATGAAGTGAATGTCTTTTGGCAAGCACTTGAAGTTGAGAGAAGATCTATTCTTGTCCGGGACCTGACAACTTATTGTTTCTTTAATAATCTCTCTGTTTCAGCTTTCTTATAAATAAAAAGGAAGTAGAAACTTTAGGCCAACCCATCTCACCACATTGTGGTGGAAGCACATGGGTTGACAGACATGGCTATGTTTTGAAAAGTTATCATACATAAGGTTCTACACTAATGAACACCTTTACACCCTTGTTACCCAATAAAATGTCAATGTGAACGTGATGACAATGTTGACGGAGCAGTTTGCCACCTTATCGATACATAATTAAAACATTGTTCAAAATAATTTGTGTTCAGGCCTCCAACCTAACGTATGTTGTTGATTGCAAAATATTTATGTACTAATAACATTAATAAAATGTTAACATATTACAATTAAAATATTAAGTAATAATATAATTATTGTACATTAATATACTTGGAAAGTCTTCATAGTGTCAAAAATCAGACAGTTTATCCCTACGACTTTGAAACCCAGTGTTCAAAATATCCTCTTGCTGATTAGACCGAATGTGAATAGGTGGTGAGGATGGTCACATTTTTTACTGACCCTGAAATAAATATCAGAGGACAGAACAATATTAAATTGCAGACATAATAATCCCACTGCACAACAATACCTGAATCCTGAGTGATTGTCTCTCCTTGTGATAAGCAACCACATTAAGGAGGATATGGCATGTCTGACAGACGCGAAAGTCATTAAGTCATCAGAGAAAACTCATCTCTTTCCCTAAACAGGTGAGTCAGTAACACTGACAGTTTTAAATGTCAGCTTCTGAATTCCTATTTCATTCTACTTGGCATAAAGTGACATCAAAAAGTCACTTCGTGGGCACCTGCTGAAGTACAGGTACGATGACAAACTTCTGGAGGTGCTAGACATAAATAATAGACCGGCTTTAGGCAGCAGAAGGCCCGGCTCATTGCAGCAGCTAGACAAAGTGAAATCACTTTCGTAGAGAACATTTGTTGAAGGTGACATTGTCCTTGAAGAATGGAAGGACCTGAATGTGAGAAAAGGAATGTGAGGAATGTTAGAACTTGAAGACTAAACTGCAAAAGGGCACAGATGCTAGGGAGCTTAAGCAAAGTAGATGGATATTTCACCTCTGGTGGCCTGCTGGCAGGGAGTTGTGCTGCAAACTTAAAGACACAAGGTTCAAATCCACCAGCCACTACGTAGGATAAAGATGGGCAATTTCTTTCCATGCAATTTATAGCCTCTGAAAACCTGCTAGAGGGTCAGTTATGAATCGGTTCCTACTTGATGCCACATAATAACAAAACAACAGTGCAGGGGCCTTTGCTCCTCTGTCAGTTCGTTGTTTTGTGGGTAGATTCCAACTTGACAGCACACACTGCAACAACAAAGTCTTGCCACCAAGAGGAGGGAATGTGGAGCCAGACCTTGTAGGGGTGGATTCTAATTCATTGATACTTCTGAGAAAGAGATCGAACTTTGAGGAGGCAGCCACGAGGTGGCAGTAGTGTACACCCACAGTCCAGGTAACTCACATTCTGTGAATCAGCTTGTTCGGCTAGAGATGGTGGATAACCTCACATACCATCCGGCTTCCCATCAACATCAAATCTCTCTGAAAGAACAAGGCTCTAGTGCTCTGATGCAGAACATTAATAACATAAGTAGACTGGGAAGCTAAGAACTGAACATGCCACATTAGCCACAAGCTCCAGGCATGCGGCTGACTCATTGATTCCTAGCCTCCTAGCATCGTATGAACAGCCAAGATTAACTGTTGTGGGCATCCGAGGATCACTTTTCTGCTCTACTTTGTGCATCTTTTGCATCTTTTCTTTCTTTTCTTACTCTGAGAAAAGGAACTGTACAGTAAAAGAAGAGGGTTGGGGTTTTTTTGTTTTTGTTTTTGTGTTTTTGTGTTTTTTTGTTTGTTTGTTTGTTTTTCCCCCCCATTTGGAAAGTGTGTTCTCTGTTGGGGCAAGTTTTTTCTTCTCCGGAGCGGAGCACATTCAGCATTCAGACCTGTCACTGTGACAGACACAGCCTTGCTCTTGTTAGCAGAGCGGGCACAGGTCAAACGCCTTCCCCTCACCCCTCTCTGACTCCGGGGCAGCTTGCCTCTAACAACCTTTGAGAGGACGCATGAGTTGACTCAACTTTCCAACTAAAACCTGGCTGCTTAATATGTCTTTTAAAGGCTGCCTATAGAATACCAGCCAAAAAAGGAAAATGAAATCCTCTTTCATTTGGCCAACATTTGGGGTTGTTTGGTGGGTTTCAGTGACTCTAATCTAGCAGTTGGCCTATTCTTCAAACAGAAGTGTCTTTGGGACGGCTTGTGTGTTATGACAAGAGGAGTTTGTTGTCTGTTCAGGACAGCTAATAAGGTGCTTTTTTGATAGCTTTGGCTTTTGCCATTGCTTGTGGACACCTCAAAACCACTACTTTGCTCTTATGCCATGTAAATATTTAAGGGTGTAAGTGGTATGAATGACCACAGAATTGTGCTATTGTTAGTAGAGAGGTAGCATTAATGACCCTATCATAACTCCACTTTAAAAACGTGTGTGTGTGTGTGTGTGTGTGTGTGTGTTATCCTATTTTTTTTCCTTTAAAATTTTTTTATGTCAAGGGCGGACTTCCCCTAGATTGCATTGAGGGAGCTACTTTGCGATGTATGAAACCCCCATCCAATGTGTGTGTATTTGTAAAAATTAATGCTATATCTAGGGAGCTCTGGTGGCTTAGTGGCAAGAAGATGCACTACAATCCCAAGGGCAGGTGGTTCAAGGCCACCAGCTGATCCACATGAGAAGGATAGGCAATCTCCTCCTGGCTCTGTAAAAATCACTGGAGGGTCAGCTATGGGTCCAAGTCTATGGTACACAAAAACAACAGTGCTATTTCTAGGGATTCCTCAGAAAGGAGTGTAAGGAATGTTGTCCCAACCTCTTGTTTTTGTGTCATTTATCTGTTGCTATATAACAAACCACTCTGAATGAAAAATAAGACAACTACCATCATATTCTACTCAAGGTCCCGTGTGTCGGTAGGAGCAGGCTGCTTCTAGTCCATGAAGCCTGGGAATTCTGTTGCAAAAATTCAGAGACTCTGAGTGACTTCTTGGCTGGAATGACCCAAAAATTCCTTTACTCCTGTGTCTGGAAGGACAGGGGCCTCTGGTGGGGCTTTGAGTGAGAACACCTACCCATAGTCTCTCCATGTGGCTACTGGGCATCCTTGCAATAGTAACTGGATTGTGCCAGGGAGCACTCTAGCAGACCCAGCAGGGATTGTGTTACTGTCTGTGATCTTGCATTGGAAGTCACATGGCAGGACTTGTCAGAGTCAAAAAGCTACCTGAATCCCAAAGGAAGGAGCATAGATCTCGCCACTTAATAAGTTGAATATCAAAAGTACATTGTAAAAGACCACGTGGAGAGCCTTTTTCGGCAATTTCTGAGAAACACAGTCTATCACACTTAGCAAGCTGTATCTTCTGAAAGGCATTTATGAATGAGAAATCATATTTCTAATATATCAACCATTTCATTTATGTAATTATATTTTGAAGGACATAATCATATAGAATTCTAGCATGGGAAGAGAAGTTATGGTATCTGTTCTCCATTGAATATAAACTTTATATCTGAAAAGTGGCTGTATACAACTAGGCCATGTGGATTTTAAAATAGATAAAGTTTTAAACTTGTGCTAAAGAACTCACAGTCTATCAGGGGAGGTAATTTTGTGAAGAAAATAAATACAAATACAGAGAGAGTGCTTTGGAGCTGGGTAAAGGCAGAATCAAAGACATATTGAAGAATGCACTGGGATTTGCCGGATACAAGGAGTTCAGGAGACAGTATGTTAGAGGAGTGGGGGAGGTGGGGGCAGGCAGTGAGTCAGCCAGCACTCACAGTTTTAGGAAATCTAACTGATTTATAAATAAAGTGCAAGGTGGAAAGTAAAAGGAATGAGAATGGAATAGGACTTGGCCACTTCCATACTGAGGAATTTGAATTTTATCCTGTAACCTACAGAAAGTCACTTAAGATTTTGAATAGAAAGGAAAAAAAAAATGACAAGATCAAGTTTAAGCCCATTACTGATCATTCCAATGCATATAGACCTTATGGGACAGAGTAGAGTGTCACGAAGGGTCTCTAAGGTTGTGTAACTTCATGGGAACAACCCTCCACGTCTTCCTCTAGAAGGGTTATGATGGGCTCTTACGACAAACTTTTTGGTTAGTGATTGAGCTCTTCAACCAATTCACTAGAACTTCTTAGAACAGGTTGTTGTTATTGTCGTTTGGTAGTTTCGAGTTGAGTAAGAGCCATAGGGATCCTATGAGCAATAGCTCTGAACCCTGTCCTAACCTGCTTCCTGACACACTAGAGCTCAGTGCGGCAGTCACTATGTCAGTCCACCTGGTTGGGCATCTTCCTCTCTTTCGCTAACCATCCACCTTTCCAAGCGTGTTGTCTCTTTCCAAGGAATAGCCTCTCCTAGCAACATGCCTGAAGCATGTGAGATGAAGCTTCATCATCAGGTTTTAAAAATGTTCCCCTGTCACAATATAGAGAATGATCAGAGATTCAGGGTGGCCAGAAAGGGAAATATCAATTAGGAGGTAACTGTGGTGATCCCACTAAGTGATAAAACTTGCAATTTTAGGAAACTGGTGGTAGAAATAGGAGAGAGAGATAAGACAGGAATAACAATTAGAAGGATTCATGGATTAAAGAGCAGTAGGCCCTTGGCATGTGGTCTGGCTCATACTAGCACCCCAGAAGTAGAGGCTACTATTATTGTTTAAAGCTGGTTTTATAGGAACTGAATTTTTTGAGACTGTGGTGTTAAAGAAAAGAGAGCGTCTACGATGACACCACATTTCCAATTTAAGGACCAGAAACAGTTGGTACCATTTCCCAACATAAGTAACAAAGAAGGAGAAGCTGGTTGGAGGACTTCATATAATGTGTTCCATTTTGGACGTGTGAATTTTAAGGTGCCTGTGTAATTTTGCAGAGTCTCAGGAGCTACAAATTGTTAATGATAACCCAAAGCAACTGCTAAGTAACGGTGGGAAGCTGGAGTCCACTCACGGGCATCCAAGAAGAAAGGCCTGGAGGTCCTGAGGAATCAGCCATCGGAAATTCATGGGGCACAGCTCTAATGTGACACACGTGAGGTCACCATGACTCAGAATTGACTAGATGGCCAAAAAAAGGGCTGTATTTTGCCCCCAACCCCACTGGTGTGACCTTTGCGGAAATGTTTTAGGTATTTAGACTGTTGGAAATGGGAGACTGGAATCCAGGAGGGCAGTGTGTGACCAGGATTTGGTAATTGTTGAATTTGAAGGGAAGTTGCAAGCAAGCAAGTTTCAATAATCAAATAATGTTGTAGAACAGGAAAAAACCAAACAAACCCCAGCCAAACTCCAAAACAAACCCCAAAAAGTTTTAGAACAATCTCCTTATTCCTTTGTCTCCCTCTTATTCCTTAGGTATTTGATTTTTCAGATTTCTAAAAACACTTTTTATATACCTCTACAATTATTATTTAAAAGAAACCTAGGGACAGTTATAACTACAATAGATATGAATGTGAAACTCCATGGACTGTGTTGTAATAGAAAAACAGTATCCTTTCCAAAACAACAAACAAAACAAGATATCCAGTTTTTGTAAATTGTTATGATACCAGACCCTAATAACTCTCTTAACCAAAAGAATGTAAAAAAATAAAAATCCTTCAACTAGAGTAAAAAGACTAATGCTAACAAAATAATATAACAGTGAATAGAAAGAAAGAAAAAAGTTCTGCTCAAACTTAACAGATCAATTATATAAGAACAAGACAGTATGAGAAGGGCAGAGCAGACTTAACAGATGTTTCTGAAGGGAAAGTACAGTTAATGCACCATTTTCCAAACTGCTATCTTTGAAGACAGTGTCTGGTAACATTGTCCAAAGCCTATTCTAGATGAAGGGCTAGCCAATGCGAAGTCAGGGTTCAGCTCAAATAATTGTGTGAAATGCTTGGTTAAATAAAACCCAACAGTTTTCTTTATATCAAGACCTTTCAGTCCCTCAGTATACTAAGGTGTGTGGTAATTTTAGAAGAGGAGCAACCTTTTTCAAATGTACTTAATCTAACATTCTTCCTGCAGAGGCAATATGCCACCTGTGTAGAAAATCCTGATTTAGGCATTTCAGTTGACTCAAGTGCGGTGGTGGTGAAGTGGCAGCATTCTTGCCTTCCATGCAAAAGACCTGGCTGGGTTTTAATTCCTGGCCAGTGCACCCCACGCAGAGCAGACACCTTTCTTTCAGTGGAGATTTCTGGGTTGGTTCTTTCAGACACAGACAGAATAGGGGAAAATGCAAAAGTCAGCGAATTAATATGCTATGAATCACCACGTTCTGATCCTGTTGTCACATGGGTCTTCATGAGTTTGGAGACCAACTCTTGACAGCAAACAGAATGATGATAATAAACACTAGTGTGGTAGACTGTATTCTTTTCGTGGAAGTCACTGGATGGTTCAAACTGAAATGGTAACAGTATCGCAAATGTTACGGGAGAAGATGTGAAACACAGAATAAGGACATGCCAAGGGCAAAAGCCTGCCTTAAAGTTGGTATCAAAGTGACAGTGAGAAAAGAGCTAATTCTTTGAGTGCTTAAAGGAGCCTGGAAATATTACCGGAGTGTGAATAAAAAAGGAGCATCAGCTTCTAAGAGGTGCGCGCGCGTATGTGTGTGTGAATGCAGTCTACAAACTCTCAAGAATCCTTAGCGTATTAAGTAAGAGGTAACATTTGGTCTTTTACTTTTCCCAGCTTTCTGTAAGGAGCTGTGGTGTTAGGGTGCGTTGTGATGAGGGCTGCTAAGGCAAAGCTGTATTGTTGCTAAGCGCCATCTAGTCAAGAATTGTGATCATATGAACAATAGATCTGAACCCTGTCCTATACTCTTCCCTTCTCATAATTTCTGACACACTTCTGACATTGCTGCTGTCACTGTGTCAATCTGTTTAATTATCTTCCTCTTTCACTGATCTTCCACCTTTCCAAGGAATGGCTCCTAACAACATGCCCAGAACATGTGGAATGAAGCTTCACCATCTTTCCTCCAATGAGCACTCTGGTTGCACTTTCCCCAAAACATATGTATTCTTTGGCATACTTATTTAGCATGCTTCTCTAACACCACAGCTCGAAGGCATCAATCCTTCTGTCCTCCTTATACATTGTCCAGCTAACTCGAAGGTATAGGAAAGTTCTCTTCGATCAGACCATTATTAATTGGAATTGACTACAAGGCATTGTGCTTGGTTTGATGCTTTGTTCTTTCAGACATCCAGCAGGGTTAGGACCAAACCAGGGAACTTTTTAGGGCAGTCCCTCAGGATTTTTTTAAATGTGCATACTGTTTGATTCTTTAAATCATCTTGAGTTAATAATTTAAGATAGTTATGCATATTTATGAATGTATATATTACTGGTTGTCATAAAAACATTTGGAAACAACTTTTGTGTGCAGCATCTGATTATATAAATTACAGTGAATCAATATAGTAACATGCTTTGCAGCTACCTAAAATGATATTGCAGAAGGAATGGATGTGCAAGATACTTGTAATACAATTAAAGAAAGATGAGATTACAAAGAGTAGGTACAATTGATTTTATTTTTGCTATATATATATCTGGGAGGCTATATTGAACACCAGATTTTCTCTAAAAAGCACTGTACAATTTTCTGTGATGGTGGAAATGCTCTCTATTTGTGCTGATAACTAACACAGCCACTTTATGTTGAGTGCTTTATAAAAGGCACTATATAACTTAAGACTGATTGTTAATTTATTTAATTCTAAGTAATATAAATACAAATTCTGTATTTTTACTAAAATAATAAATTTATAGAATTTGTTTTTCTTTTTCTTTTTTTTTTGCCAACTATGTCTTCTTTCCTAAGTATTTTTAGAAGCAAGCTAGGCTAATTTTTTTTACAGTAACAGGTAGAAAATAATTAGCACAACTTGCTTCCTTGAATACCCGGGGTATATGAAAGTTTCACTGGAAAAAAAAAATTATTCACACACTTTCGGTGAGATTGTAGAATGGTACAACCACTCTAGAAGATAGTTTGGTGTTTCTCAAAGAGTTGAACAGAGAACTCTGTCTGGTGCAGCTATTATTCCATTACTAGGAGTATACCCCAAGGAATTTAGAACTAAGACAAAAACAGAAATTTGTACACCAATGTTCATACTAATATTATTCACCATCGCAAGAACATGTAAACAGCCCAAATGTCCAGCTACAACTGAATGGCTTGAGAAATTATGATACATTCACACCATGGGACTATGCAGCACTCTGGAGCAATGATTTAGAAAAATACTACGCAACTTGGGAGAGACTGGAGAGCATTATGCTGAGTGAACTAAGTCTCATAAAGACAAATACTGCATAATATCATTATTGTAAAAATAGAAAGATAACTAGTAGAACATGTATGGGGATCCAAGGGGTGAAGGTGTGGGAGAAAAGGGATGAGTATGGGAAGGGGTGAAACCACAAGGTTGCACAGTTTGGTGGGTGGAAGGAGGAGGTGAAGGAAATGTGAAGGATCTGGAGGGGAACTGAAAAGATTGGGTAAAGTCCAATGGTGATTGGTTGAGAATTATTGTATGAAACACAATTTGAATGTAGAGTAGTGTGAAACACAATGCATACGAACTTTGTGAGCAAACCAATATAAAATTAAAAAAATACTACATACATAGCATGTATGTTATTTACTTGAACATATGGTAATTATAGATGACTAAATGCTACTTTGTTAACAGTGTATTTCTAGGGAGAGCAAAGAAATAACATTATTATTCTTCCTTTGTTGTTGTTGGGTGCCACTGAATTGGTTCTGACTCACCGTTACCACTATGTATAGCACAATGACAAATTGCCTGGTCCTGTGCTAGCCTCACAGGTATTTAATATAATAGGTATTTTTTACCTCATTGCTGCAGCCACTGTGTCAGTCCATTTTGTTGAAGAGCTCCCCCCCCGCCCCGATTCTATGCTTTACCAAGTGTGATGTCATTCTCCAAGGAATTAGCCCCATCATCATAACATGTCCAAAGTAAGTGAGACAAAGTCTTACCATCCTTGCTTCTAATGAGGATTCATTCTGGTTATACTTATACCAAGATAGAGTCATTTTTCTGACAGTCTAGGGACAGAGTCTAGAAAACGCATAGAATAGAAATAGACCTTTTCTCTTCCAAGAGACATCAGTTTTAATTCTTAAGGTCTTACATTGATTAGATAAGTATCTCTCATATTATGAGGTATAATCTGCTTTATAAATATGATTCAGGAGGACTGCAAGCATTTGCTGCAGGAGGTCAAGGACTATAGTCTTCAATATAGATTGAAGCTTAACATCAAGAAGACAAAGTTTTTCACCATGGGGCCAATTGGCAGCCCTATGATGAATGGAGAAGAGATTGAGGTTGTTAACAATTTCAGTTTGTTTGACTCTACAATCAATACTCTTGGCCCCAGCACTCAGGAGATCAAAAGACAAATTGCACTGGGTAAGTCTGCTGTCAGAAACTTCTCCAGAGGAGCAATTATGTCAGTCTAGAGACTAGAATCCCCTGATCTAGGCCTTGGTCTTTACAATTACATGTTATGTATCAGAGAACTGGACAGTGACTAAGGATGACAGAAGAAGAATTGATGCCTTTGAGTTGTGGTGCTGGAGAAAAATATTGAACATACCATGAACAGACAGGAGAACAAATAGGTCTGTCTTAGAGAAGATGAAACCAAGTTTCTCCTTGGAGGGCAAGGGTTTTGAAACACTATCTCATATACTTTGGGCACATGCCCAGGAGGGTCCAGTCTTTGGAGAAGCACATCATGCTTGGAAGGATGGAGAGATAGCACAGGAGATGAAGACCCTGAATGAGACAGTAACTGGGGCAATGGGGGTAGGTGTGTTGAAGTCAGTAAGACTGGCTCAGGATAGGGCAGGGTTCAGAGCTGTGGTACATAGGGTCGCTATGAGTGGCAGGTGACTTGATGGCACATAACCACAACTACAACAACAATCTGCTTTACTTAAGGTCAATTGATTTAACTGATAAGCCATATAAATACTTTCAGAGCAAATATTTAGACAGATCTAGTGTAGTCTAAGCTAAGATCCATCTAACATCAGCAACAATATCCCTAGTACCACGACCCCTTCTAAACCCAGCCTGGACTTCTGGAAGTTCTCTGCTGATGTACTGTTCCAGT
>NW_006399779.1:7527855-7539076 GCF_000299155.1 Elephantulus edwardii | reverse complement strand
GAGTAGTTGGTGGTCTGTTCCACAATCAGCTCCTGGCCTAGTTTTCACAGCTGATATTGAGCTTCTCCAGTGGTTTTTTCCACAGATGTAATCGATCTGATTCCTATGCATACCATCAGGTGAAATCCATGTGTATAATCTACGTTTATGTCTCTTAAAAAACGTATTTGCAATGAATAAATCATTGTGCAAAATTCAATCATCCTATCTCCAGCTTCATTTCTGTCACCAAGTCCATGTTTTCCAACTACTGATTCTTCTTCCCTCTTCCCAACTTTTGTGTTCCAGTCACCCATTATTATCAATTAATGCATCTTGATTGCATGTTCGATCTATCTCTGCCTGTAAGAGTTGGTACTAGGGATATTGTTGCTGATGTTAGATGGATCTTAGCTGAAAGCAGAGAGTACCGGAATAATGTCTGTGTTTCATTGATTATGCAAAGGCATTTGACTGCGTGGACACAACAAACTGTGGCTAACTCTGAGAAGAATGGGAATCCCAGAACCATGCTAATGTGAAACCTGTACTCGGACCAAGAGGCAGTAGTCAGAACAGAGCAGGGCAACACTGCTTGGTTCAAAGTTGGGAAGGGTGTACATGACTTAGACACAGTAAATAAGTGGTAGATCTGAGATTTGGACTGAAGTGCATCCAATTCCATAAGCTGCTTTCTTTCCACTCTTGTTGTTAGGTGCCGTCAAGTTGATTACTCCTCATAGTGACCCTTTGAAGAACAGATCTGAACCTTTCTGTGTCCTGCACCATCCTTACCATCTCTGTCACACCCAAGCCCATTGTGGTAGTCACTGTGTCAGTCTATTTTAAGGTCTTTTTCTTTCTGACCCTCCAGCATGTCACCACCGTGTCTCTCTCCAAGTAATGGTTCCTCTTGAGAATATACATATCCAAAGTGAGTGAGACGAAGTTTCACTATCTTTGCCTCAAAGGAGTACTCTGGTTGCACATTCTTCAAGCAGATTTGTTTGTTCTCTTGGCAGTCCACAGTGTATTCAATACTCTTTATCAACACTACAATTTAGAGGCACCAATTCTTCTCCGAACTTCTTTATTCGTTGTCTAACTCTCAGATGCATAGGAAGCAATTGAAAAAAATAAACTGTGGCTGACTCTGAGAAGAATGGGAATCCCAGAACATTTAATCGTGCTAATGCGAAACCTATACTTGCACCAAGAGGCAGTAGTCAGAATAGAGCAAGGCAACACTGCATGGTTCAAAATTGGGAAGGGTGTATGCCAGGGATGTGTCCTGTCTCTATACCTTTTCAACCTGTATGCAGAGCAGATTATCCGAGAGGCTAGGCTCTATGAGAAGAAGCATGGCGTTAGGATTGGTGGGCGATCTAGCAACAATCTGCCTTATGCAGATGACACAACCCTGCTCCCTGAAACTGAGGAGGACCTCATGCACTTACTGCAGAGGGTCAAGGACTGCAGCCTTCAATATGGACTGAAGCTGAATGTTAAGAAGACAAAAATTCTCACCACTGGACCAATCGGTAGCATCAGGATGGATGGTGAAGAGATTGAGATTGTTCACAGCTTCAGTTTGCTCGGCTCCACGGTCAACACTCTTGGCACCAGTAGCCAGGAAATTAAAAAACATATTGCGATGGGAAAGTGTGTGGTTAGGGACCTCTCTAAAGTACTCAAGAGCAACGGTGTCTCTCTGGAGACCAAGGTGCGCCTGATACAGGCCATAGTTTTTGCAATCACTTGTTATGCATCAGAGAGTTGGACAATGACTAGGGAGGATAGAAGGAGAATTGACGCCTTTGAGCTGTGGTGCTGGAGAAGAGTATTGAATGTACCATGGACTGCCAAGAAAACAAACAGATTCATCGTAGAGAGGGTTAAGCCAGGCTGCTCCTTGGAGGCAAGGATTCTGGGGCTTTGCCGACATACTTTGGGCATGTTGTAAGGAGCGACAGGTATTTGGAGAGGGACATCATGCTGGGCAGAGTGGAGGGACAGCGCAGGAGGGGAAGACCCTCTATGAGGTGCATTGATTCAGTGACTGGGGTAATCGGGATGGGTGTGTCAGAGGCAATGAGATTTGCACAGGATAGAGCAGGGTTTAGGGCTGTTGTACATAGGGTCGCTATGAGTCGTAGACGACTCGACAGCACATAACAACAACAACAACAACAACAGTGTAGTCTAACATCTAGACTAATGTTAGATCAAATAAGTGAAAACCACAGCCTCTTCAAGTTGACACCTACAAACCATTACACTTGTACTCGTTAAGAGAATCCTAGACTATTTATGTCTTTGTGATATGTTTTCCCAGTACTAGGAGCTCAATTGTAAGGAGTTGTACTGCCAACCCAAAATGATGCTGTTTGGATGCACCAGCTGATCCATGGAAGAAAGATTCACAATTTCTTCCCATATCGTTTACTGTCTCTGAAAACTCACTGGAGAGTTAACTAGATTGGTCCCAACTCAACGGTACATAACAACAATCGTCATTACAGTTTCCTTAAAAAAGAACTCCCGTGTCTGTGCCCTGATGATACAGATCTTGATTCTTGATTAGAAACATCTACTATGATTACACTTGCGTTAAATGCATGAAACAATCATTGGACAATGTTTTGCCAACCTTATTCCATCAGGATTCCATTAGGAATCCTACTTTACTTAGTCGCTCCATATCAATTACCTATCACAAATATTTAATATGAGTGTCATATAATACAGTCTTGTAACCTTGAGAACTCACAATCTTCTAGGAAAAATCCACATATATTTGTTTCTTTGTATTCTTTGGTTTAACTCCTATAATGTTGTTGTTGTTGATTGACATTGAGTCAGTCACAACTCATAGCGACCCTATGAATAAAAGGCCTGAAGCTTTTCTATAACTATTGACATTTATCAAAGGTCATAGAGTTTCCAGAGGCATGTTGTTTAGGAAGTGGATGCCACTCAAAATACTATATAAAAATTAAGAGTTTTAAAATAAACAAATATTCCTTTTTCCTATGTGTTCAGGACTTGGACAGTTTGGCTCATTTATTCTATTGTTTTTACGTGCCATCGAGTTGAGCACGACTCATCATGACCCTATGAACAAAAGACCTGAACCTTGTTCTGTAACTATTGTCCTTTCTCTGTGTTCATAGAGTTTACAGAGGCATGTGGTTTAGAAAGTGGATGCCACTCCTGCTTCCAAACCTGAATCAGTGTGGGAGCTCCACCAAACACTGCCCATGATCAGTAACTGTTATGGCATTTGACACATCAGTGGCACAGCATTCAGCATCACAGCAACTCCAAGTTACTTCAGTACTGCAAATTGACAGACCAATGCTGTACCACTTCGAAGAATGTTCATCCCAAACACAATTAACACCAGCCACCCACCGAGTGCTGGTTGACTAAACCAAGAGGCTTCCAGCCCCCAACTCATTGTTAGCTAAATCAGGCAAATACAATTAGCTCACATCTGATTGTGAATGAAAAAAAAACCCCAGAAACAAAACAAAAAAACAAAACCAAAACCAAAACCACAACCAAACAGTCCACACCCAACCCGCACCAAGATGAGAGAAACCTTCCAGAATCCAACCTCTTCACACATGAGCCTCCAAACTGGAGACTTAGTTGGGCACAACTGCCTTTTAAATACAAGGTTTAGAATCATTAGTTCTAGTTAACTTGATCTTAAATTCCCATATAGATTATTAAATCTTTCATGATTCAAAAGGAGTTACTGCTGTAATTATGAAAATCAGTTACTTTTATTTTGAGTTGATACATTGGAAACATATCTTTGTCATGACAGGAGTCCAGAATGAAGGCTGCATAGTGGAGTGGACCTGGGGGTAGGATTGTAAAACAATGAGAGAATTTTTCTTTTACTTTTCAAAGAGAGTAGTGTACTGGGGGAGGGGGCCAGGGAGAAAAGTGCAACAATGAATGAATGGAAATCCAAAATCTCTGTAAATTTTCATTGACATTAATAATAAAAAAAAAAAAGAAAACAAATCCTCTCATTAATTTCATTAATTAGTCTTTGTATGGGACTACCCAACCATCTTCCCTCTCAAGAAAAAAGAGAAAAGTCCCGTGTCTATGGTTGGTTGAGTCAAGGGTAAATGGGAATTTATAGTCAGTTTAATTCTATTACCATTTTATGTCACATTTTTCTTTTACCCTTCAATGACTTAGTTACCTCAAGCACAAGTAATTTAAGTCCTTAATTCATATTAGAGTGGCTGCTTTTCTAAATGTGAATTCACGAATAACACACTAAAAAAATACACAATTAACATCTTTATCTTAGAATGCTTAATGATGGCAGTGCACTTTTTAATCTGGTCACCAAAGCCTAAGAGTGGACATCTTTTATCTATTGGGGGAAAGGGAGTTAGAGTATTGTATCCGATGTCTTTTGAGATTCTTTGAATATTTCTGATATGGTTTAGCCTGGTGACTAGCTAGGGCACTCTGGTGGCTTAGTCTATAGTGAGTTGTACTGCTAACCCAAAGGCTAAGTCTCTCTGGTGGTTCAAATCCCGAAGCACTTTCAGAGAAGACAGGTGATCGCCTCCCATGTGATTTATAGTCTTGGGAATCCAACAAAGGGTCACAATGTTTTGGTTCTACCTTGATAGCAATGAGTTTTGAGTTGAGTGGCTGGCTAGTCTTCTGTAAAGAGCTGGATGGTAAAGAATTTATATGTTCATTTTTGTGGACGACCCAGCTCTGTTGTAAATTCTCAACTCTCATTGTCTCATGAGTACATCTGGAGGCATATGCAAACAAGTGAGCATTCCTGTGCTATTGACTATTGACAAAAGAACAGGACAGGTCAGATTTGCCCTTTGGCTATAGCTTGCAGACTTTGGTTTGGGATGTTACGAATGCACCATTGATTGAGTTGTATCCCCAGAATATATGTATGTAATCACATCAAGACCACACTTGCTTACACTGAAGAGGGCCTGAACTGCTTGCTGAAGAGGATCAAAGACTGTATCTTTTAATATGGATTATATCTCAACATCAAGAAGACAAAAATCCTCACCACTGGACCAATAGGTAAGATCATGAAAGATAGAGAAAAGATTGAAATTATCAATGATTGCATCTTTCTTGGATCCACAGTCAAGACCCTTGGTACCAGCAGCCAATCAGGAGACATACAGCATTTGGAAAATCTGTCAAAGATCTCTCCTAAGTCCTGAAGAAAAATGATGCCAATCTAAACACCAAGATGAACCAGATTCAAGCTATAATCTTTCAAATCATCTGCTGTGCATCTGAGAGCTGAACAATGAATAAAGATCACAGGAGAACAAGCAATACATCAGAGTTGTGGTATTGGAGAAGAGTGCTGAATAGCCCATGGACTTCCAAAAGAACAAACAGTTGTTTCTTGGAGAGATTGCAATCAGAATGTTCCTTGGAGGTAAAGGTGGTGAAGCAACATGTCTCACATATTTTGGACATGTTATTAGGAGAAACTCTTGCTGGAAATGGACATCATGCTTTGAAAGGTGGAGAAAGACCTTCAGAGATAGACAGATACACTTCTGCAGCAATGGACTTGAATGTTTTGAGAGTGATAAAGATGGTACAGGTCTATTATTTATAGGGTCCCCATGAGTCATAGTAGATTGCAAGGCACTTAACAGCAATGATTATCTAAGGTACAAGCTTTGCAAAGAACCTCATGACTGCATAAACCAAATAGCAGTAAAGGGAGTAAAGGTGAGATAAAACACTCTATAATCCTATCACAGCCAATATCCTGTGTAAGGGGAGTTTCCCTAGAGTGTAACTTTATTTCATAAGAGATAAAAAGGAATGAAAATCAGCTGAGAGTGGAAACTTGGGATCCCTCAAGTCCCAGCGTAGCAGGAGCTTAAATGCTAAGCATCAGAGAATCATTTTATATGTTAGCATCAGAAAAGCCATTTTGTTCTGACAGCTATTTTAAGAAATGTGTGCTTCAATAATGTTGGCAATAATATGTGTTGCTAAGGTTTATGTTCCCAATACATGCTGACTACATACTGTGCCTGACCCCAAACCAGGACACCCATGAGAAGTCAGAAACAGAAACAGTTCCTGAATGAAAAGAAAACTCAACTGCCAACCTCAATGAACTTCGTGTAACCCCTATGACCAATCGTGTATGAAATACAATCTCTGTATTTCAGCCCAATCTTTGCTTCCTTCGGGGTTGGAATGGTTTGGACAATAGCTGACATTCTTGACCCACATGTAATAAAAGGTTTGTTAATCTCCAGTATGGGCTGAGTGTTTAAATCTCTCATTTTCTGCCATAACACCAGCACTAGGAAGCTTTGCAACATTAAGGGAGGCCAGGACACATGGAGATCTCAAAGGAATGTTGGAGGAAACAAAACCCTTTCTCCAGACTGACAGAAAAGACCTTCTTTTAGAGTCGGCACAGTAAATTTGGACTGCTAGCCTCCTAAACAGGAAGAGAAGAAATATTGATTTGTTAAAGCCATTCACTTGTGGTGTCTCTGTTACAGTAACAGTAGGTCTCTAGGACAGGATGGGGACGGGGACTCTGCTAGCATTACAGGAGGATCTACAGACAGTGAGGTGGCATGGTAAATCGTTCTCAAGTCAGCTGACTTAGTGTAGTTCAATGGGTATTTATTAAACACTCACTTTAGGGATGGAAACACTGAGCACAGCACTCTGGTGGCACAGTGTGTAATGTGTTGGTCTGGTAACTGAAAAGTCAGCAGTTTGAATCTAACAGCTGCTCCAGGAGGCAAAAGGGTGCAATCTCCTTCTAGAAATAGTCACAGCTTTGGCAATCTGAGGGAAGGTCACGATGGTCACTATGAAGCAGAATTGATTAGACAGCAAGGAATTTGAACTGACTGGATTACAGGGAGTTTGGTTTTGAGTTTGGTGTTGCTCCTTCTTGCTCCCGACCCCATCAGCAGGTGACTCTCCTGAATTGCAGCACTCCTTCACAAGAAGAATCCTCCATCTACCACCAGGAGAGGATAAAACAGATGAATGGGACCTTCTAAGAATCAAATCCCTATGTCCAATCCAAAAACTTCTCCATAGGGCAAAAAGGAAAGCTGCAGACTAGGAAAAAATACTTGGTAATGAGATGTCTGATAAGGAACTTTTATCTAGAATTTATAGAATACTTGAACTCCACAACATGATAAAGGTAAACAACGCAAATGAAAAATAGGCACAGGCTATGAACAGACATTTCACCAAGTAAGATATTCAGATGATAAAAAAACACATGAAGAAATGTTCAAAATTCCCATATCTGGAACAATGCAAATCAAAACAACTTATGAGATATCATCTCACCCCAGACAGAATAGCAAAATTCAACAGAGCAGCAAACAACAAATGTTGGCAAGACTATGGAGAAAGTGTAACTCTTATTTACTGTTGGTGGGGGTGTAAAAGGGTGCAACCACTCTGGAAGGCAGTATAACACTTTCTCAAAAAGTTGGAAATAAAAATAACATTTGACCCAGCAATCCCACTACTGGGAATATACACTAAAGAAACCAGAACTGTCACCCAAGCAGATATATGAACACCCATGTTTATTGGTGCTCTGTTCACAATAGCAAAGGGATGGAAACAACCCAAGTGCCCATCAACGAACAAATGGATAGAGAAGCTATGGAATACTATGCAGCACTGAAAAACAAGGAACTAATGAAATATTAGTCAGAATGGGTGACCCTGGAGGACATTATGCTGAGTGGAATATCAGTCACAAAAGGACAAATACTGCATAATGCCACTGTTGCAAAACAAGACTGACATTGGGGTGGGGGGAAACCAAGAAAAGAGGGGATGAATAATGTACACTGAATGGAAACAGATGAAGGAAAAAAACTACTTAAAAGGAATACATGGGAAAAAAAAAGGAATACATGATTAGTATTATTAATATGGTAACAGTTCAGAATAAGAGCTGCATAATAAAGTGGACTGGGGTGAAGGTGGGAAATTGTCCAACAATGAAAGATTTTTTTTCCCCCAAAGAGAATAGCAAACTGGGGAAAGGGGAGCAGAGAGAAAAATGTAAAACAATAAAATATCAAGTAAAAAAAGAAAAATCCTCTGCAATACAGTACTGCAGACAGCCATAACAGTGAATTGGAGATCTGGCATAGCCTGGAAGGCGCTGTGTTACTAACACACATATCATAACATACATAATGTAACATAACATAACATAATATAACATAACATCATGTCTCTCTGGGAGACATTTCTTCATGGGAGAAAAATCTCATCCCCCACAATGTACAGCCTCAGATCCCGATGGAGGATCAGCTATAAATCAGCTCCAAACCCAGCAACAATTAGGTAAGGGAATATACTGTGTGTCAGTTCCTGTACTGAGTGTTCCTCATATTAAGATTAGTACAATTTGTTCTTCAGGGGCTTAGACTCCAGTGCTATTTTCCTAAGTCAAGTAATTTTATTCTCCTGAAATGTGTAAAATAAGGGTACTGGTTTCTACTCTGTCTGTCTCATTGAATAATGGTGAATATTAAAAGAGGCAATAGGGGGGAAAAAACCCTTTAAAAAATAGACACTAGGAGAGACAACATTCCATAAATGGCAAACACTGGATAAATCTGTCTTTATATCATTTCAGTGCTTCATTAACAAGTGAAAAGACCATATGGAGACCTATCAGTCCTGATCTGGGTGCTTTAATTTCTGGGCAGTTTCAGAGATGAGGATAAAATCTTTGCAAGAACTGTTAAGGTTTACATTCAGCAACTGGGACACGAGAAAATTAACCACCCATAAAAATGACTTTATTTTGAGAAATTAGGCCAAACATTTCACTTCTCCTAAACTGATGTGTGAATTGTGTTGCCTAAGGTGTCCTCTGTTCTCAAATTTTACAGATGCCAGGTATCAGATTCTTCTGAAATAGTTCCTAAAGGACAGAGAGCCAAATGAAATGATAGTAAAAAAGGAACTTTCAGTGGAGAAGGCCCTGGGGGCAGTGGGTGGGTAGCTTCAGGGAAAATGCTCTCAGAGATCTCAGGAGACTAACAAACATACTTTAAAAATTTCAAAAAAACCAGGTATCTTTTTAAAGGAAAGACAGGATATTTTATTTTAGTGGTTTATCTTTTGGACTGGAAGCAGGACTGGCATCCACTTCCTAAACAACAAGCCTCTGGAAACTCTGTGAACTTTGAGAATCCATGATAGTCATGGAAAGGCTTCAGAGTCTTTTGTTCATAGGGTCACTATGAGTCATGCTCCAGTTGATGGCAATCAACAACAACAACAACAACATATTTTGGAACCAAAGGAGAGCATTGCAGCCAAATCTCAGGAACAGGCATGTAGCAGAAACATCAAAACCATGAAGCCTCTTTGAATGTCGTCTATGTAGATTCTCACTACTCTCCATTCCATGATAGAGAAAAAGAGGTTTTTATATTCATTTCCTAAATAATGTGTTATAGGCCTTGCTGCTGACTTGGCACTTAGTTTAAATTTCAGATATTCAGAGATGGAAATGTATGCTTCGTGTTTATACTGATTCAATCAAATGTAGTCAGTAGTTGCAAAAGGTTGCCATTTCTAAGAGTGTTCGTTGGGTAATTTTGGTTATTGATGAAAATCTTGATTAGTTTCCTAGTGCTGCTATAACAAGTTATATAAATGACTTATAAGAATGGAAATACACTGAAAGTTCTAGGGGCTAGAAGTCTGAAATAGAAGTGTTGGCCATATGATTCCTTCTCCAGGTTCTAAGTGATAATTTGTTGCATTTCTTTCATAGCCTCTGGTGACTCTGGATAATTCTTGGTACTCCTTGTCTTCCTTTATTTTCTTCCTACATTGTCATATGGTGATCTTTATTTTCTTTACCTGTGTCTTTTCTCCTCTTGGATTAAGACCCATGACATTATAGTTATATATATAGATATATGTTTTATTTGGCACTCTCTGGTGGCCTAGTGGCAAGAAGTTACTCTAAAATCCTGATGGCAGTTGCTGTACAATCCTGAAGGCACTCAGTTTGAATACATCAGCTGTTCTGTGAAAGAAGAATGGGCAATCTCCTACCATGTCAGTTCTGACTTTACGGTACACAAACACAACATATCAAGATTGAATTCTTTTTCTTGTTGTTATGTGCTATTGAGTGGAGAACTAATGATCCTATGAACAACAGACCTGCACCCCGTCCTATCCTTTGCTATCTTCACACTTCCTGATACATTCGAGCCCATTGTGGCAGTAACCATGTTAATCCATCTGGTCTAGGTTCTTCCTCTCCTTCATTAACCCTCTATCCTTCTAAGAATCAGTGTCCCTCTCCAAGGAATACTCCCTTTTAGCAAGACACCAGAAGTTTGTAAGGGGAAACTTCATCATCCTGGCTTCCAAAGAGTACTCCAGCTTCACCTTTTCCAAGTATATTTGTTTTATTCTTTAGGCAGTTCACAGAATGCTCAGTTCTCTTCTCCAACAACACAACTCAAAGGCATCAATTTGTCTTCTGTCATCCCTATTTGTTGTCCAGCTTTCAGAGTTACAGCGAGTGATGAGAAAGACCAATGCTCCTTAGTCCTCAAACTGAAATTATTACTCTTTAATAATTTGGAGAGATCCCTAATTGCAAACTTTCTCAGTACAATATGCCTTCTGATTTCCTGACTGCTGGTACCAATGGTGCTAATTTTGTATTCAAGTAAGATATTATTGACAGTCTCAATCTCTTCTCTATCCATTATGATGTTGCTTTAGCAGTCCAGTGGTAAGAATCTAGTTTTTTTCCTTGACATTGAAATGCAATCCATATTGAAGGCTGCACACCTTGATCTTCCGAAATAAGTGCTCCTAAAGATAGATAGATAGTTAGATAGATAGATAGATAGATAGATAGATAGATAGATAGATAGATAGATGTTAAAGCTACAGGCTAAATTTCCAGAAAAAAAATCATTTGGACAGCTTTCTAATATCTTTATATGTGTAAAGTAAGTATATTGAATCAGACACAACAGGAATCATTGCTCAGTTATTTAAACTTTCTCTAAATATTTTTATATTAAGAACAATGATTAAATAAGTAGAATTTCTTTCTTGATCAATTAAATGTACTTTACCTAGTTAGAATCTAGATTTTATTGTAATTGAAGAAACTGCCTTGTATTACATTCAGAGTATTTTT
>NW_006399779.1:7526053-7527755 GCF_000299155.1 Elephantulus edwardii | reverse complement strand
ATTATAGTATATCACTTTCTCTAGGACATGTATGTTTGTTCTTTTGGCAGTCCCTGGAATATTCAGTATTCTTCTCCAACACCACGACTCAAAAACATTGACTCTTCTTCTATCATCCTTATTCATTTTCCAGCTCTCAGATGTATAACAGGGGACTGGAAAGACTGTGGCCTGAACCAGGCACACTTTAGTCTTTAGACTGGCATCTTTGCTCTTTAGGATTTAGGAAAGATCCTTGACAGGAGACTTTCCCAATGCTATACGTCTCCTGATCTCCTGACTACTAATACCAAAGGTATTGATTGCAGATTCAAGACGAAATAATTGACAATTTCAATCTTTCTCCATCTGTCATGATGGGTGAGGAGTTTTGTCTTCTTGGTATTAGGATTTAATCCATATTGAAAGCTATAGTCTGATAATCTGCACCTCACTTTCAGCATGCAATGTGGCATCTGCATAATACAGGCTTTGATAAGTCTTCCTTCAATCCTGATGCTGCATTCTTCCTTAAAAAGTCCAACTTCTCTAATGATTTGCTCAGAATATAGATTTAATGCTGATATGCAGAAAGGATACAACCCTGATGCACACCTTTCCCAATTTCAAAACAAGCAGTTCATACTTGCTTGTTAATATTACCACTTCTTGATCTAGGTATAGATTTAATATAATTAAGTGTTCTGGAATTCCCATTCTTCTCAATGTTAGCTATATCTAGTTTGTTATGATCCACACAGTCAAATGCTTATGTATAGTTAATAAAACACAAATAGACATACTTCTGCCAAGATCCATCTGATATCAGCAATATCAGAGCCCTGGTAGCCTCTTTTAAGCCCAGCCCGAACTTCTGGAAGTTCTGGCAACAGTTCTAGCAGTTCTTGGATGATCTTCAGCAATATTTTGCTTGCTTGTGATATTAATGACATTGTTCTAGAATTTCCACATTCTGTTGGATATGTACATATGCAATTTTCTCTCTGTCCTAATTTTGTTCTCTAAACAGCCTCCCCACCCCTCCACCTCTCCCTGAATGAATTGATTCCAACCAGTGAAGGGAATCTCAGAAAACTGAACCTTAGCCCCTTTGCAAATTTCTGGACTGTCACAAGCAGGTTGTAAATTTTTTCAATGGAAGAGAATATTGTTGGTTTATGTATATATAATCACTTTATTCATTGCACACTTCCTGGACACATAGAATATGTACTCCTACTTGACAAGTACTAGCTAAAATAGTTTGCTTCTCTGATAGGAAGTATGTTTATAGAAATGTTATTGCTATTTTTGCCTTTGTCATGTGCTGTCGATAACATAGCTGCCACTCATAGCTAGCCCTCCAGAGGATTTTTCGGAGGCTATTAATTGCACATGAGGAGATTGCCTATCTTTCTCCCACTGAGCTGCTGGTGGATTTGAAACACTGCCTTTAGGTTGGCAACATAACTCCTTATTGACTTGTTGCTGTATATCACCAAGTGGGAACTGAGCCATAGCTGACCTTCCAGCAGGTTTTCAGAGACAGTAAATCACATAGTAGGAGACTGTCCATCCTCCAGTGAAGCACTTGGTGGATTTGAACTGCATGCCTTTGGAATGGAATTGTGCAGCTTCTTATCGCTAAGCCACCAGAGCTCCTTCCTTACCCACTGGATGTGTGTGTGTGTGTGTGTGTGTGTGTGTGTGTGTGTGTGTGTGT
>NW_006399779.1:7493157-7525953 GCF_000299155.1 Elephantulus edwardii | reverse complement strand
TGTGTATGTGTGAGATAAATAGTTTAACTTTGGAGGTAAGGAAGGTAGGACTTTGTTTCATAGATTTGGGCCATGCTACCAGGAGTGGGCAATTGCTAGAGAATGATATGATGCTTGTAACAGTGTCAGTGAAAAAGAAGAAAACTCTGAACAAGACAAACTGACCCAGGTGTCACAACATAAGAATGTTAGTGATGGCAAGGATGGGACAGGTCTGGCCAGTGTTGTTTGTTGTACGTCAGGTCTGTATGAGTTGGAATTGACTTGAGGGCACCTAACAACAAGGGTCAGAGAAAGAAAGAGAGATTGACAATGAGGTTGATCAACACAGTGACTGTGACAATGGACTTGAACATATGAGGAATTGTAAGGGTGGTACAGGACAGCGCAAGGTTCAGCTCTTGTTTGTAAGGTCATTAAGAGTTGTAGTTGACTGGATGGCATCTAACTGCAAGAACAAAATGATGAATACTCTAGAATGCAGTGAGAATCCCATTTACCTTCCCAGAGTTCTCTATTTGAGGAAAGATGTGCCAGACTAAGAGCAGCCTGCTCACTTGCCTTTCACATTTTTTAAAAACTTCCTTCATTTATATTTCATATCTGGTGCGTAGGGAAAACATTTGACATTTGTCCAAATACCAAATGTACTTTGGATTTCATCACTTACATATTAGCAAACTCCAGCTACACGAGAGAACGTTTCCTCTGAATGCAGGGACCTGAGGGCTTGAGGGTCAGAGCTGAGGCCTCATGAGCAAAGCAGAGCTGTGGTCGCTGGGTTCTGGTTCTGACTGGTGCTCTTGGCAAAAGCTGAGGCAGGCACCCTGTGTGGGCTCCAGTCCTGCCAGAGGGTGGAGATTAAAGGATCAAGTGGATTTGGGAAGTTATGACTGTTTCCAGACAGTGTTCTTCATAGCCTTGGATCTAAAGAGGATTTGGTGTGGCTGCCTCAGAGCTGCCCAGAAGGTCAAGGCCAGTCAGTGGGAAGACTAAACAAGCTCAAGAATGGGCTGGTTGCTGACCTTCTTCTGGCCTTGTGTCTGCATAATTTAATAACCTGTCCAGGTTTTCTGTAGATGTGGTACCTGAGGCTGTTTTCAAACTAGCACCTTTCCCTGGGTTTAAAACAATGGGTCATGAAAAGAGGTAGCTCCTCCAACTTTTTTTGTAGCTGGGAACCTTGCAGGTGTGAAGATTGGAAGGGAAAGATGAAAGTGTTAATGATAGCTATGACTTTATTGAGTTTTTCCTATGTGGTCATTGAATTTATGTGTTAGATAAACAAGCAAAGTATTTATCAGAGTACACTTTTCATTGTTAGTTTATTTTACCCCTTACAGTACTCTCTGATGTTCTCCGAGGTAAAATCAAGATCTGTGGGCATTTTCATTTTATGCATGAGGATTCTGAAAGCACTGAGAGTTAAAGCCACTTTCTTAAGGTCACAGCTAATTAGGAAGAAGTTCTGAATTGGAACACAGACCACTTGATTTACTTCTAACTCTGTGTCCTCTCATTTTCTGCTGGTAAGGAGAATTGTAATAATAGGGAATATATGATTTAGTTGTTGTGTACCATCAAGTTGGAACCAACTCATAGCTGATCCTCCAGAGAAACTTCAGAGGCAGTAAATTGCTTGGGAGGAGATTGTCCTACCTGCTCCTGTGGACCAGCTTGTGACTTCAAACCATGTGCCTTTGGGATTGCAATGCAGCTTCTTAACACTAGGCCAGCTCCCTGGTATATCAACAGAACTCTCTGTTATACTAGTAAAGTATAATAGGGCATAATATTCTGGAATGTAGACTTACTATAGGTAATATATTCCAGTGGATCTAGACTCAAGCTGATTTCCTGATTTTTTTTTAATTTATATTGGTTTGCATACAAAATTCCTATGCATTGTGTTTCACAATTTCATTCATTCGCATTGTATTTCGTGCAATCATTCCAGTACACTGTGTTTGATAAACTTAATCCCCATTGAATTGTTTCCACTATATTGTGATTGGACATTCGGGCTGTTTCCATGTTCTTGCGATGGTGAATAATGCTGCTATGAACATTGGTGTACAATCTCCATTTGGGCCTCAGTTCTAATTTCCTTGCGGTATATTCCTAGCAGTGGAATAGCTGGGTCATATGGAATTTCTATGTTCAGCTTTTTGAGGAAGTGCCAAACTGCCTTCCAGAGTGGTTGTACCATTTTATAATCCCACCAATAGTGCATAGGAGTTCCTATCTCTGCACATCCTCTCCAACAATTATTGTTTACTCTCCTGTTAAATTTTACCACTGCTACTACTGGAGTGAAATGGTGTCTCATTGTGGTTTTGATTTGCATCTCTCTTATTGCTAGTGATTCTGAGTGTTTCCTTTTTTTTTCTTCTTTAATTTTGTTTTATATTGAATTATGTACAAAGTTTTAATACACTGTTTTTCATACTGAATCTTTACCATTTCCTTGACTGCTCTCCCCACCTATCAAATTGTAATGAGCATCACTTCATGTGTCTGTTGGCCATCTGAATATCTTCCTCTGTGACATGTCACTCCATGTTGTTTGCCTATTTTGTAATTGGGTTATCTGTCTATTGAGATTGAGGTTGTTAACAATTTCAGCTTGCTTGGGTCCACAATCAACACTCTTGGCACCAGCAGTCAAGAAATCAAAAGACAAATTGCGCTGGGAAAGTCTGCTCTCAGGGACCTTTCCAAAGTGCTAAAGAGTAGTGATGTCTATGGAGGACCAAAGAATGTAAAGGACTGCATCCTTAGAATATGGCTGTGTGCCCTGCACTCAGAAGGTGTCTTCAGAAAGAAGATTGCAAGCAGAGCTCACAAGGCGCTCTGAGAAGGAAGATTGCAAGTGGTTTTCATACATCTTTAGACACTGACTTTCATTATTATTCCTGCTTTTGATAAGGTTGTTGCAAGATGAGAGAAAACACAGTTTATGAATACATAGAAGTCTTGGTTGAATCTATCTAATTATGTACTCAGCCCATTGGAGCCCTATGGTAATTTTAATGTTTCTACTTGTACCTGGCCTGCCTGGGCTCTATGATGTAACTCTTAAAGTTTATATTTCCCTGTGAACCATGTCTTTGTTTCAGAAAGGTGTAAAAATAAAGACAACACAGCTGCCTGGGGCTGGTCCAGTCTTGTCCAGTGCTGTTTTGTCTTTGTAAGTTGTTTGTCTCTTGTGTCTTTATTTATTCATTTCTTCCAGGCATAACTCCCCCTGAGAAACAGAGTAAGTGGTCCCCAACAGATGTCAGTCTAGGGACTAAAGTGCATCTGATCCAGGCCACGGTCTTCACAATTACTTGCTATTCATCAGAGAGCTGGACAATGACTAAGGATGACAGAAGAAGAATTGACGCCTTTTAGTTGTGGTGCTGGAGAAGAATATTGAACATGTATCATGGACTATAAAAAGAAAAAAATAGGTCTGTCTTGGAGAGGGTGAAATCAGGTTTCTCCTTGGAGGAAAGGATTTTGAGGCTCCATCTCATGTAGTTTGGGCATGTTCCCAGAAAGGACCAGTTCTTGGAGAAGGACATTATGCTTAGAAATGTGGAAGACTAACAAAGAGAGGAAAACCCTGGATTGACACATTAACTGGGATAATGAAGGTAGGTGTGCTAGAGAGAGTGAGATTGGTTTAGGACAGGGCAGGGTTCAGAGTCATCATCCATAAGGTCACTATGAGTCACAGGCAACTCAAAGGCACATATCAACAACTACTACTTAATACTAGGAGCTCTGGTGGCCTAGTGGGTAAGAAGTTTCACTGCCAACCCAGAGGCAGACAGTTCAAATCAACCAATTGCTTAGCAGGTGAAAGATGGCAATCTCCTTCTTTATGATTTACAGCCTCTGAAAACCTACTGGAAAGTCCAGCAGTGAGTCAGTTATGACTGGATAGCACAAAGGACTTTTTAAAACCATTTAATAGGAGTGTGTTTGTGTGTATTATTTAACCTTTTTGAACCTCTGTTTATAAATTTATAAATGAAGATAATTTCAAAGACCTATGTGAAGATGAATAGAGTTATAAATAGTGGTTCCCTCATTGTTGTTAGGTGCTGGTGAGTATGACTCAAAGTGATCATATGAACAACAGACTTGTATCCTCTCTTACCCAGTGTCATCCTCATTATCCTGATACACTTCAGCACATTGCTGCAGCTATGATCTCACTTAACCTCACTGAGAGTCTTATTCTGTTTTTCTGACCCTCCAACTTTCAAGCATGATATCCCTTTCCAAAAAAAAATAGTCTCTCCTCTTTTCTCTTCTCTTCCCTTCCCCTCCCCTCCCCTTTCTCTCTCTCTCTCTCTCTCTTTCTCTCTCTTTCTTTTTAAATTTTTATTATTTTGTCTGTGTGTGCTGTCAAATCGGAGCTGACTGGCACAGGAGGAGATTGCCCCTCTTTCTCTAGCAGAGCATCTGGTGGATTTGAACCACGTACCTCTGGGATTGTAGTGCAGCTTCTTGCCACTAGGCCACCAGAGCTCCCTGTAGGCAACGATTTTGAAGCTCCACCTCATGTAGTTTGGGCATGTTCCCAGAAGGGACCATTTCTTGGAGAAGGGCATTATTCTTGGAAAGGTGGAGGAATAACAAAGATAGGAAGACCCTGGGTTGACATAATAAATGGTGTAATGAAGGTAGTTGTGTTGGAGATAGTGAGACTGGCTCAAGAGAGGGCAAGTTGCAGAGTGATTGTTCATAGGGTCACTATGAGTTGATGGCACATACCAATAACAGTAACTTATCCGAAGTATGAGAGATGAAGCTTCGTCATCCTTGCTTCCAAGAAGTACTTTGGCTGCACGCTTTTCCAGTCAAATTTGGTTTGTTTTTTTTTTTTTTTTTAAATCCATGGGATACTCAGTATTCTTCTCCAACTACAACTCAAAGCCATCTAGTCTTATGTTATCCTTATTTATTGCCCAGCTGTCATATACATAACAAGTTATGGGCTAAATCAATCACATCTTATTATTTAAACTGCTATCATTACTCTTCAGTAATTTGAAGAAGTCACTGACAGAAGACTTGACCAAGGCAATGCATCTCCTGGATTTTTAACTGCTGGTACTAAGGGTGTGAATTGTGGATCCAAGAAGATGGAATCATTGACAGTTTCAATCCTTTCTCCATATATTATGATGTTATCTAATGGTCCAGTGTAAGAACCTTTGGGTTTTGTTTTTTTTTTATGTTGAGATATATTCCATATTGAAGGCTGTGGTCTTTGAGCCTGATATTTCATAGTAACCAATAAATAAGTATTACTCTTACTATGAAATAGTAATAAACATTATCCCTATTTTAAAAATAACACAGGCTCAGGGATATTACATAGCTTACTCAGTAGCATGTGGAAAGTTTTCTGAGCTAGGATTTGGATTGATAGCTTGACTCTAAATCATCTGCCACATTATCTATTAGCAACTTGGGTTGTCTCCTATGTCTCCCATACTTAAAAGAGCATGTCCTGTATTTTATTTTTATTGGCTAAATCTGGCAACCAGCGCATGTGACAGCATGTTTTTGAACCTCCTTGCTATTGATATTCCTCCGAGTGAAAAGAAGATATTCTCTATGCCAATTATTGCTAGAAGGTGCCTGGCATGTCAAAATCCACTGAGGTAAAATTTAATTTCTGGAGCCAGGACTCTTGCCTTTGTCATCCATGAGGCCAGATCAGAGAAGACCTGTGCTGAGTGGATCCTGACACCTGAGAATGTCCACAGACCTCACGAAGCTCTTAAGGACTGAAGCACCTGGCAAAACTCCTGATTTTCTCAGTGGACACGGTCTTATAATGAGAACTGCTTAGAGCAAGTGCCTATGGTTTTGAACTTTTTTTCTAAGAAAAACCAACTGGAGCCTAAAAGACATGCTCTCTTCTAAGAAACATTCTCACTTTACTGCTGCAGAAACAGATTTGTTCATTCTTCTGGCAGTCTACGATGTTTTCAGTATTCTTTGCTAACACCATAATTTCAAAGCATCGGTTTTTCTCATTCTTCTTTATTCATTGTTCAGCCTTCACATGCATGTGAGTCAAGAAAAGGTATCATGGTTTGGGACAGGAGCACCTTTGTCCTTTAAAGTGACATCTCTTCTTTTCAGCACCTTTAGGAAGTCTTTTGCCACAGATTTGCCTAAGGTCATTTGCATTCTTGACTGTTACTCCCAGGACTTTTAAGGACTCCTGATGGTGCAATGCTTCAAGCATTTCAATGCTGCTATAAATTTAAAATGAATAAATATAATTTATATGTCAGTGAGATAAGATTGGTGGCAAATGAATAGAAGAGAAAGAGAATTTATCTTTATAATGCCATGGTTTAAAATTGGAAAATGTGTATGTTAGGGTTATATCCTTTCTCTGTACCTATTCAATATGTATGCTGAACAATAATTTGAGAATCTTTTCGTTAGGAAGAAGAGTATAGACAGGATAGAGTTTCAATCAGTTGTTCATAGGATCACTAAGAGTCATTAGGGGATCTCAGTAGAAACCAACTACCACGACCCCCCACCATATAAGACCTACCCCACATGAATCAGGCTTTTTATAATCTTTTGTTGTTGTTAATTTATTTAATCCTCTGGAGTCTCAGCACTTGTCTCAAGCTTCTCAACCCTTTTCTCTCTTTCCTTCACCCCTCAGACTAGAATTTCTGTAGAGGAAACCCAATTTATGCTCCCTCTCAGATTGACTCCTATTTTTGAGTTCATATTTATAAAATAGTGGTATTTCCATAGGTTTTAGATCTTCTACTTTCTCCTTTGAAATTTTTTCCTTGAATATTTTTCTTGCTGATTTCCTAGCCTAAAAGAAATTGAAGAAATAAATTATATACAATTTTAAAGCCAGGAAGCTTACTGAATTACATTGGCAGGTAGTAATCCTGGGTAAAGGAGAAAAAGAATACTTATCTTTGAAATGGGAAAAATGCTTTACCTTAATGGTTTCAAACTTCACTAAATAAAAATAAGTTTATGTAAAAAAATGTGTTGTTTGGCTACAGGTTTAATAAGTTCTAAGAGAAGAGTAAGACAAGGCTCTTCTCAGATCACTTGGAACCAGTATATGTGAGGCACTGGTCAGGTGCTCAGAACATAATTCTAAGACATCACTGTCTTTGGCTTGAGTTCATACAAAGGCAAGTTGGAGGAAAACCTATGCACTGCCATCAAATGGAGTCCAACGAAGAGCTACCTTCCAATGGATTTATGAGGCTATAAACCTTTATGGGAAGAGACTGGCCACTGAGTGAGTGATGGATGGATTCAGATTGATGACCTTTTGCTTAACTGCCTGACCCTTTCCACCAAGGCTCCTTTGGAAGGAAGACATAATGATATATTTCTAAAAATCAGTCCCTGAAAATCCTGTGGAGCACGTTTCTAATTTATTATGCTGGGGGTGGCAGTGAGTGGACAACTTCAAGGATAGCTGTGGGGGTTTTAGTAGTAGTGCTTTCCTTCAAAGACTTTCCCCTTGAACCTTTAATGTCTTCACTCTGGATCTGTTCTGCGCTTTGTGTATTCCCACCATTTATATACGTCTTTAATGCACAAAATAATGTTTATCAGGATATTGAGTCTGTCTGGAAATTGCTTTATTTAGAGAAGACTTAAAATTTCACTTGCTTTATGAGCATAGTTGGACTATGAATAAGAATGAAGGACAATTGATGTGTTGTCTTTGGCATATTGGCAAAGGATATTGAGTGTACCATGGACTGCCAAAATAACAAAGAAGTCTGTGTTGTAAGAAGGGTGGCAAGGGGGTTGAGATTTAGTCTCACACACCTTGGGCATGTTCTCAGGAAGGGTCAGTCCCTGGAGGAGGGCACAGCACTTGGAAAAGTAGAGGGTCGGTGATGGAAGAAAAGACTCTCGAGGATATGGGTTAACAAAGTGACTGTTGCAGTAGGCTTGGGAAGGGTAGAGATTGTGGATATGGTGCGAGAGCAGACAAGGTTTCAGTCCGTTGTTCATGAAGTGGCTGTGTGTCAGAATCTTCTTATCAACAACAACAACAACAGCGAAGAGTTGAATGGATTGGTACTCTTCAGGCTGGTAATGAGAACATAGTTCATTTGATTGGAAAAGAGATGAAACTTGTTTTGCATGGTTCCACGAGGCAAAACTGGATGGAAATTTCAGGGAGAGGGATTTCACATTCAATTTAAATCACTAAGTGCCAAGGGCTTACCCAGAGATGAGTGAAACAGAGAAAATGCTTGCATCTATTGGGCTACCACCTTATAATTATTTTTTTTAAATTTTATTTTATATTTAAAAAAATGCACTTACTGCAGAGGACCGAGGACTGTAGCCTTCAGTATGGGCTGAGGCTCAATGTCAAGAAGACAAAGATTCTCACCACTGGACCAATCGGTAGCATCAGGATGGATGGTGAAGAAATTGAGATTGTTCACAGCTTCAGTTTGCTCGGCTCCATGGTCAACACTCTTGGCACCAGCAGCCAGGAAATAAAAAAAAACGTATTGTGATGGGAAAGTCTGTGGTTAGGGACCTCTCTAAAGTACTCAAGAGCAGTGGTGTCTCTCTGGAGACTAAGGTGCGCCTGATACAGGCCATGTTCTTTGCAATCACTTGTTATGCATCAGAGAGTTGGACAATGACTAGGGAGGATAGAAGGAGAATTGATGCCTTTGAGCTGTGGTGCTGGAGAAGAGTATTGAATGTTCCATGGACTGCCAAGAAAACAAACAGATTCATCCTCGAGAGGGTTAAACCAGGCTACTCCTTGGAGGCAAGAATTCTGGGGCTTCGTCTGACATACTTTGGACATGTTGTAAGGAGAGACAGGTCCTTGGAGAGGGACATCATGCTTGGTAGGGTAGAGGGACAGCACAGGAGGGGAAGACCCTCTATGAGGGGGATTGATTCAGTGACTGGGGTAATTGGGATGGGTGTGTCAGAGGCAATGTGATTGGCACAGGATAGAGCAGGGTTTAGGGCTGTTGTACATAGGGTTTGCTATGAGTCGCAAACGGTTTGACGGCACATAACAACAACAACAACAACAACATTTTGTATTAGTGTGCATAAAAAATTTGTATACATTGTGTTTCACATTATCCTTCATTCATATTGTGTTTCATACAATCATTCCAATTCTTTGGTTTTTTTTTGTAAAATTAATCACAATTGAAATATGTCCATCATTACACCCGTCTTTTTATATCCTTGATGGATCTTTTCCATTTTCTTTACCCCCTCCCTCCACCCATCAAGTTGTGCAATCTCTTGTGTGATTTTCCCTCTACTCCCTTGCATGATTCTCACCCCTCTGCTCCCACTCCTTTCTCCCTTAGACCCCATATATGTTTTACTAGTTCTCCTTCTATTGTTACAGTATTTATTTTGTAGTATTTATCCTTATGAGGCTGAGTTCACTCAGCATAATGATCTCCAGTGTCTCCCAAGTTACGTAATAATTTTTGAAATTGTTGCTCCTGAATGCTGTGTAGTTTTCTATCAGGCAATATACCACAATTTCTCACCACCTTATTCTTTTTTATAAGTAGAACCACAACCTAGTCTTGGTATAAAAATGTTGCAGAGATATATCATAGTCTGCTATTGTTGTGTACCATCAAGTCAGAACCGACCCATAGGTGACCCTCCAGTGAGTTGTCAGAGGCAGTAAATCACTCAGGGAGGAGACTGCCCATACTTTCACCATGAAGCAACAGGAATATTCAAACTGCGTGCTTCCGGATCGGAGCATAGCTTCTTAGCATTAGGTCACCAGAGATACCTTTCTCATAATACAGTATGTATTTTATAGATAGCTTATATTTGAACAAATACATCTGGATTATTTAGTTTTTTATAATGTTTCTTTGAACTCCCTTTAACCTACCTGCTCTCAAGAAAGTAGAGGGTTTTGTTGACAAAGCATTTTCATTGTTTGACAGAGAGAGTCTAAGGAAAGTCTGGATGAAATTCATTTGGATCTTATCACAAATAGCCTATGTGCTTTTGGGCCTTAGATTTTTTCATCTGAATAATCATGACGTTGAACTTTCTTTCTCCATTCCATGTTTTTTTTTCTACTTCTACTTTGTTATTTTAACAATTAACAGAAAAATCCTATCCGTTCTTGAAGGGTAGGCAGATGGTTATTATGAGATGCCTACTAATATGATAAATACTTAATTTGATAATTTTTCTTTGGATGAAAATAAAAAGTCATCTGGCAAGAGTAAACCCTGATATTCATGTGCTGGAAAGATATTAGCTCTAGTGCTTAACTAGATTCTAAATGTTACAAGGAGGACTTCCTGTTGAGTTGAAACTGAAGACAAACAAGGTATGCTAAGGACTTTCAGGCAAGAAAGCAACTTCAGTATAAACTAAAGGCAGGGAGCAATGGGGATAAATTAGGGAAGTGGTAACTTCTAGAAATGACGACAAGTTTTATTGAAGTGGTTTTTGTTAAAGAGAAAAAAAAATAAAACTACTAAATTGAAACAAAAATTCTTATTGATATTTCTAAATGAACAGTGAGCACAGATGATATTTACTGCATCTTGCAATACACTCCTAATAATGTTCCTACTGTTATTGTGAAAATACACATGTGTGTTTCATGGGCAAATAGTTCAAGAACATGGGAAAATAAAAAATTTTGTCTCTGGTAGAAAATAATATTTTGCATTGTAACTGTATTAACAAATGGGAATAGAAACCAGTATCTTTAAAAAAAACAACAATTTAAGTCAGAAAGCATGTTCGGTGTGTATGCTGGTAAAAGAAATCATAGATTTGGGAGGATATGCACTCACCTGATGGGGCAGATGCAGGGAGCATACAGCAAACACTGTTGTCTCCTGCCTGCTAACTCTCAAAGAGAACCATTTCTCTCAAAAATCTAATTTTCAAGTAACTTGGTTGTAGTTTGTAGTTTCCTATAGTGCTGTCACACGGATTTCGGGGTTCCCCATCCACTGATGGAGCAGGACGCTGGTCCAAATGACATGGTAACAGGTGATACATCTTAATACCTAGGAGGGAGTTTTATAAGAAGCTGGAAGTTCTTGATTATATGCATTTAAGTGGTGACGTCTGTACAGATTAACAATTATGGAAAAGATGGTGTTGCTTTTGCAACTAAATATATCCAAATTAACTTGTCTAGTGATGGCAATTAAATAAAGTACAAGGTAATAATTGCTAAGATGTGGTACTGATTAACTGCAAAGCTTGAGTAGTTACTCTGTTTTCTAGTTTACTCTTATCTCCTCACTCCTACTTCTATCCTTTCAGGCTGATAGCAATTTTTATGTCAGAAAAAACACAAGTCAAGAAGGCCTGATGCTGCCACTTCCTTGAATCATCAACAAAGAGAGTTTCAATAACCCAGCTTCGGACACCCTGTTGTTCTGTGCCACCAGTTTGGAACCCTCTTGTAGCTGACCCTGCAGTGGGTTTTCAGAGGCTGTAAATTGCCCAAGGAGAGGATGCCCATCTGTCTCCCATGGAGCAGCTGGTGGAGTCAAATGCTTGCCTTTGGGTTGTCAGTGAAAAGCCTTACACATTCTACTGTCCTCTGAGTAGTGGAACATAGTTATACACAGAGTAATAACGATCTGGTCCATGACAGGGGAGAACTCTGACCCTGTTCCCAGAGGCCATTTGACCTAACAGGTCCTGTTTAGTACTCTCACCTCATCATCTCGAGGCTACCGTTTCCTAAGCCTATATTTTCTTATGTGAAAAATCACATGTTGTTTTAGAGGACTTCAAAGTCTAAAAAGTGATAAATCAAATTACCACTCATTAATTCACATTGAATAATATTAATTCAAGTTGAATAACACGTGCAGAACTCAGACTGAAAAATGCAGACCTGAAGGACAGAATCCTGAATCCTTAGTTATTTCCTTGTGCCCTCATTCATGCCAGGAAAGCAGGACTCAGTGGTGTCTGACGACCTCCAGGACCACAGTGGTTGCAGTCTGGAGATACTGACTATACACGCTGTCTTTTCGGTTGTCTTTGTCCTCAGGACCAGGACAGGCAGCCTGGTATCTACTGATCTTTATTCTTTCATTTCACTGAAGGAGCAGTATCTGGGTCCCAGACTTCATGTGGAAAAGTCAGTGCTGTTGCTGTCACACCTGCCACAGTGACATTTGGTGGCCACTGGATACACATACAGAGAATCTATGTGATGTGCCCAGTTGGGCATTCCATAATTCAGAGGCATTCATTCTTCGTCAATCTTTCTTATTCATTGCATAAATCTTACATCATTTATAAGGCCTTTGAAAGTACCATGACTTGAGCTATGAGCACTTTATTGATATATTTGCCTTTTTTTACACCTTAAAACAGTATTTTTACAGCAGATTTAAAAGATGGTACATACTACCAGAAGGACAAAGAAACCTGTCTTGGGAGATATACACCCATAATTCTCAGAATTTGTCAAGAAAGACCAGTCCTTGCAAAAAAAGACACTATACCTGGTAGAGTCAGTGAGAAAGATGAAGACCGTCAATGAGATGGACTGACATGGTGGCTGGAAGGATTGACGCAGACGTAGAATGATTTAGGGGATGTTGCAGGACCCACAGTGCTTTGTTCTGTTGTCCATAGGGTCACTATGCTTTGGAACCAACAGAATGGCACCTAACAACAATAGTAACTTGGACAATGAATAAATAATTTGTTTTATAGGTTAAAGGAGCTGCAAGACAATAGTTTCCCCAGTCTCCCACAGGATCAATATCCTACCAAAAGTGAAGTGTTTAGTAAGTTGAGTTTTACTGACCAAACTTATTTAATATCAAATGAAATCTATTCTAATATAATGAACTATTTTCCATTTCAGCTTCTTGAGCTCTACCACAGTCAGCTAGATGCCACAGAAAAACAACAATGAAGAAAGCAGCACTCCCCATTTAACAGATCTGTTGTGAGTAAGCTGTTAGAATGCTGGGGAGAGGTTTAATTACCTGTATGCCTTGGTTTGCTTAAGGACATAAAGCCTGAATTTTCTGATTCATTTGGCCCTATCATCTACAAGGACTGATTGTGTACCTAGATTGCTGTTGGTGTTTGCGTCCAGGCAAGCCAATAGGACAGACTTTATAATTTGGATTCTTGCATTTTTGTTTGGCTCTGAAATGAATTTTGGTACTCTTCTATTGCTAAAGTAAGCCTTTTATTATTCCAGTGGCCCTTTTAAGATATTTAACAATATACCATCTTTATATTTACAAATGTACTTATGGCCTTATTTATTGCCTTTCAATAGACAACAGGGGCACCGAAATATCTTTGGCAATGCACATCACCCGAGTTAACACTAGTCTTCGACTACTTCACAAACTTGTTTTATCTAAATGAAATCCGAGCCCAAGTATCCAATATGAAAATTAACTCCAGTTGCAATTTAGAAAGTGTTGGCTAAAGGACTCATTGGCTACTATTTGAGGGAAATAGAACATAGAGTAAGATTAATGAATATTGTACAGGTACTCATCATTCTCATTTCCAGCAAAGCAGAATTCTTTACCTGAGAGTAGTAGGAGCTCATGCACCAGGTGATTATCTTATACTCCTTTATTTCCAATGCAGTGGTGATGTTGTTTGTTGTTGTTGGTGCCGCTGAGTTGAGTATGACTCATAGTGATCCTATGAACAACAGATCTGAACCCTGTCCTATCGTGTGCCATCTTCATCACTAAGTGGGTGCCTGAAACACTGGAGCCCATTGCTATAGCCACTGTGCCAACGCTTTCTTTTTTTTAATTTCTTTTTATTATTTTATTATTTTATGTGTGTGTGCACGCACGTACCGTCAAATTGGATCTGACTGGTACAGGAGGAGATTGTCCCTCCTTTCCCGGCAGAGCATCTGGTGGATTTGAACCGTGCACCTCTGGGATTGCAGTGCAGCTTCTTGCCACTAGGCCACCAGAGCTCTCCTGCCAACGCTTTTTGTTGAGGCTCTTCCTCTCTTTAAGTCACTTCCTGTCTTTCCAAGCATGGTGTCCCTTTCTAAGGAATAAAGTAACTTCCTCTAGTGACTTGTGCAAAGTATGTGAGACAAAGTTTCTCCATCATTGCCTTTCAGGGCATATTCTGCTACACTTTTCCCAAGATATATGTGTTTGTTCTATTGGGAATCCATGGGATGTTTAGTAGGTGTCTCCAACACCACAACTCAAACTTAGTTGCACAACTTAATTGCAGATGATTGCACTTGAGAAAAGCTGGACTAACCTCATACCAGACTGAGAAGCAAACAATTAGGGCCCATTAAAAACCATGAAACTCAAAGAACTATCAACATTATGACATTGACCTAGTCAAGCAGATTTGAAAGAAAAGTGATCTTCAACTCCACAGTCACATTCAGCTCAACAAGTTGGCACATGAAACATATCATAAATCAGAACTCTGTAATTCTTTAAGCAGAGTTATTGCTTTCAAAGATTAAGATTTTTAAAGGATTTTAAAAGAGTTATTATTTTTAAAGGATTAAAAGATCAAAGTTGATAATTTTTCTTTATAAATGACCCCATTATGCTCAGTTTTCATGACTAACAAGCTTTAAAAAAATCTTAATCCTAATAAAACTCAATTTCTTTCTTTTGAAAAAAAAATACAAAAAGCCCCCCACTAATAATAATAGGTGAGAGCAACGCAAAGGTGAGAGCGGACATAAGTGAACTCACAACTTTTGTGGGTGTTACCATAAATCTAATACTTCTATAAAAGATAAAGTGTATACTTTAAAATGGGGAAGAAAAGGGATGGTACAGGATAGGACAGAGTTCAGATCTGTTTGTTTCTAGGGTCGATGTGAGTTTTATTAGACTTGATGGCTGCAGCTGCAAAAACAATGTGATTTCCACTACAGTTGCTTTACTAATCTGTCTGTCTTCTTCTCTTTTATAGCTCTGATTTCCCTAGCATTATGTCTTTTTCAAAGAATTGGTACCTGCTGACAACATGCCCAAAGTATGTGCAACCAAGTTTCACTACCTTTGCCTCTAAGGAACAACTTGGTTGCACTGCCTCCAGGCAAACTTCTTGTTCTTTGCGTGGTCCATGGGATATTCAGTGTACTTTACCAAAAAATCACAATTCCAAGTTCTCAATTCTTCTTCAGTCATCTCTATTCATTGTCTAACTTTCAGATGCATAAGAAACAACTAAAAAATATCATTTATGCATTATCCTATGTATATATTTGTACATGATAATTATAGTGTGTTGGGGTTTGGGTTTGTTTGTTTGTTTGCTTGCTTGACTTTTATAAAATATCTCTGGTGGCCTAATGGGTGAGGTGTTGTGCTGCCAACTCCAAGAGAGTTTGAATCCACCAGCTGCTCTGTAGGAGAAATAATCGGCAATCTCCTCTCTTGCAATTATTTATAGTCTCTGAAAACTGTCTGGAGGATCAGCTATGTGTGTGGCTTCTGACTCAATAACTGAGTTCAATTGCTTTTCTAGAGTAATAAAAATAAAGGAACATAATTTAGTTCACGTTTTCATCCAGAAGAATATCTCAAAGGTCAGGGTAATTGGTCTTCAAAGTCAGTAACTTGCTAACACTATAATATTTACATAAACTCTATTTAGGAGACCTATGCCTGCCTGGTCTCCCAACAAGATGGTAATAAAAAGACTCTTCCTGAGTGTCCTCATTTGCTCTACAGGTCCTGAAAATCATAGTAATTTCAGAAATAACTATCTCTACTTGATAGCTATGTAAATGGAGATCTATTGTCTGAAGAATGTTGTACACGGTATTAAGCCTCAAGTTCACTTTTTATATAAAAACACACATGCAACTAATATACCAAGGTGTTCCAGTGATTAACTGATGCTGGCTGAAAAGAAGAATGTATTTAAATAGTTATCAAATCCTTTTAGAATAATCTAAGCACAAAAGTGTAGAAAAGCAATGCCAAAACATTTATTTAGAAATGAAATTCTGTATAATAAAATAACTTACTTATTCCTTTATCTTGTCAGTTTGAACATAACTATAGTTCCTCTGCCCCCTGTGGCATCTTCTTGTTTTTGTTTGTTTCTTTTTTTATCTTTCCCCATATATTATACCTCTGCATTGCTTGCTTTTCAGTATCTAAGAGCAGTTGTTTCATTATTTTGCCCTATTTTCTTGTTTCAGGAGCTCCGGTGGTGTAGTCCATAGAGTTTCACTGTTGAAACCATAGACTGAGAATCTTCAGTTGTTCAAATCTACCTGCAGCTCCTTGGGAGAAAGATAGGCGGTGTCTAATCATTGCAATTACTATTTACAACCTTGGAACCTGATGGAGGGTCACTATGAGTTAGAATCACTTCAACTGCAGAGGGGGAGTGAGAGAAAGAGATTTTCCTGTTCGTGGTAGGAGCATCAGACCAGGACTCATTATTCTATAAGGAAGTTTGTACTCTTGAAAATCAAGTCCAGAGTTGGTTGGATGTTTAATATAGGTGATGGATTGGGGAGGGGGAGCAAAAACCAAACCCCCAAACCCTCATCAGTAAAGTTTTGGATTCTGAAAAGCAGAACAAACATTGACCAAAAATTACTTATCATTTCCTTGGATAAGCAATAGAGAAAATCGTTAAATTGCAATCACTGGCTTCTGTCTTAATGTTTCAAAATATCCATCTTATTTTTCATTTAAAAGAATTAGCAAGTAATACATTCTGGCATGAATGCAGAGATACAGGAACTCTGGTGTACTGCTGGTGGGAATATAAAATGGTGCAACCACAGGGAAAAGCAGTGTGGTATTTCTTTAGAGAATCAGAAATAGATTTACCATTTGATCCAAAAATTCCATTACTAGGTTTATATCACATTGTTGTTATGTACCACTGAGTCGCTGGCAACTCATAGCGACCCTATGTACATTAGCCCTGAAACCAGCTCGATCCTGTGCCAACATTTTTGTCTCTGATACACCTACCCTCATTCACCAAGTCACTGAATCAATCCATCTCATTGAGGGTCTTCCTCTCTTGTGCTCTCTCTCCATCCTTGCAAGCATGATATCCCTCTCCAAGGACTGGTCCCTCCTTGCAACATGTCCAAACTATGCCAGATGAGGCCTCAGAATCCTTGCCTCCAAGGAGCTTCCTGGTTTTACCCTCTCCAGGACGAACCTGTTTGTTCTCCTGGCAGTCACAAATTGACATATGGACTTTCATGTTTATTGCAGCATTATTTACAAAAGCAAAGAGTTAGAAATCCAAGTGTGCAACAATGAATGAGTGGTTAAAGAAACTATGGTACATTCACACCATGATGTGTTGTTATTGTCTGGAGTACTGGACATCACTAAAAATTAAGAATTCATGAAATACTGAATGACATGGATGAATCTAAATTTATGCTGAGTGACTTAAATCAGTCACAAAAGGACAATTACTCTGTCTAACATACTTTGGACATGTTGTGAGGAGAGACCAGTCCGTGGAGAAGGAAGGACATCATGCTTGGGAAGGTGGAGGGACGGCGCAGGAGAGGAAGGCCTTCTATGAGGTGGATTGATTCAGTGACTGGGATAATTGTGATGGGAGTGTCAGCGACAGTGCGACTGGCACAGGACAGAGCAGAGTTTAGGGCTGTTGTACATAGGGTCGCTATGAGTCGCAAGCGACTCGACGACACATAACAACAACAACAACAATTAAAAAAGTTAAGAAATGGTGTACTCACAGAATCCGTTCTGGAGGGTTAAACAGGGGTGGGAAGGGAGGGAGAGAGGAACTAAAAATTAGTAAATAGAAAAGTTGGGTGAAGTGAAAGGCAAGGTACAATAAAGGGCTGATTAGACACTGTAATTAATGAATCACATTAATTATAAGTAATTAATGTTTTAAAACAAAATGTTTGTGATTAATTGAAAGAAAAAGCAATAAGATCTGTTCACTTTCACTCAAAAGATTTAAAATAGGCTTACAACCGAGAAGATGATAAACCTTTACTTTGGTAGGGGATCTCTAACAACCCTCTGTCTTGTGCTTGCCATAATGCTAAACATGTACTACAAGCTCCACTGGAAAGAAAATTCAAAACTCAAACTCACTGATGTTGACTCAGAACCAACTCATAGCTGAACAGCAGGTAGACTTTCTGAAACTGTGAGTCACAAGGGAATTGTCTATCTTTCTTCCTTGGAGAATTGGTGGGTTTAAATTGCCAGAAAGGTGCCACCTTTGGGTAACAGTGCAACTCTGTAAAGACTAGCCATTGGGTAGATATAAAGCAGATACTGTACTCACTAAGTTATCTTCAAGTGAGTGGTGAATGATTCATCGTCTGCTAATTCAAAGACTGAGTTCTTGTGTGTTACTCAGCCGTTCTAGCCCTCTGAGGAAAGGTTCAAACCAGGGCAGGGAGGGAAGTGGGGGGAAGCCATGTCCTCTGACCACGGCATCAGTGACATCTCAGCCCTCTTAACCTAGACTCTAGAGGAGTTGAGTACCAGAGTATATGGTGCCCACTCAGACTGCATGACACCATGGAAAGGCACAGATCTTTGGACCCCAACAGACCTGAGTGTGAATCTTATCTCTTTCTCTTTCTCCCTTGGTTTGTTTTCACATCTGAAAATGGGGATAATAATGTGTCCCTTGCAGGGAGGTTGCAAGGATTAAAGGGGATTATGTCAGCAAAGCACTTAACCTGATCTTATGATAGATGTTCAATACACAGTGACTTTTCCTGTTCTTAGCCAAATGCTCATTAATTGATTGAATAGTTTGTGCTCCTCCTGAACACAGTTGAGAAACTTGCCCAGTGGAAATAGATCGCACTTCTGCAGGATGTTTGCCAGTTTCCCTCTTAAATTAGCTTCTGGGGCAGTAGGAAGAGAACTACTGAGTCACAACTGCTTAAATAATGAAACCAAAGCAAGATAAGCATGGCAAGAAACATTTTGCTTGTGCATTATAATTGTGGAGCAATATCTTCTAGATAGTTAACCCTGAAGGCTTTATCGATTTAACTGAAAACTAATCAACTAACAATTTGGGAATACCGTTGGAAGCACTTCTCCAGAGAGCCATTGTAATTAGCAGCAGGCCCCCTTCTGGGCTGTGCGGCTGCCACCCCTGTTTGCATTTGGTCAAGTAATTTTTCAGCTGAGTGATCATCCCAGAGGACACTGTTCCCCTTAATACGACTCCCTCCGTTTTGCTAGCCACAGCAAATTAGCCCGGCTCAGCTTCTCCAAAATGCCCAGCCTTTGACCTGCAACTCCTCTCTTCTTGGAAGTGAAAGGCATACATACATTTAGAAATGCAAGGATTGAATGGGAGGGAGGTCTCATTTTGATTGCTTTCATGACGCTAGGAAGGCCTTCCACTGTCTGGAACTGCTTGCATATTTTCACCTTGACTGGCATTGGTATTTACATTGTCTGATCACTTACTTCTTCGAGGATTTTCCAGCTGGATCATCCTTCATGGAAGAGAGAATTTCCTCTGCTCCATTGTGGTCTCCATGAGGGATATTTCCCCTAGGCCCAATCTTGGTTTTCTCTAAATGTTTATTACCTTAATTTGGGGACAATAGAGTTCTCTGCCGATTATGAAACTTGGAAACACTGGGTCTGTTGCACACAGCTTTACCTCTCCTGTTTAGGCATGGACAAAGGACCCCAGCATCACGTACAGATCAGATGATTGTGACCCACAGAGTTCTCCTTCGTTGATGTTTTGAAGTAGATCATCATGCCTTTTGTCCTAGTTTGTCTTAGTCTGGAAGTTCTCCTTAAACCTGCTCAGCATCCTGGCAAAAAGCAAAAAACCATTAATATGAGGCAGAGCCTCCTCCTTCCTGTCTCCAAAGAGCGCTCTGGCTGCACCTTCTCCAAGACATGTCGATTTGTTCTTTTGGCCATCAGTGGAATGTTCACTTCTACAGTTAGGAAGATGGCAGTTCCTTCCTTCCTTCCTTCCTTCCTTCCTTCCTTCCTTCCTTCCTTCCTCTCTCTCCTTTTATTTTACAATACATTACTACAAAGTAAATTTTTTTGCGGGGGGCGGGGCATGTTTCTAGAAGGGGTTATTCCTTGGAGAAGGACATGAAGCTGAGAAGGGTGGAGAGTTGGCGAAGCTGAGGTAGACCCTCAACCAAGGGAACTGACACAGTGACTGGTGCAATGGGCTCTTGTGTGCCAGGAAGTGTGAGAATGGCACAGGATAGAACCAGGGTTCTGATCTTTTGTTCATAGGGTTGCAATGAGTTGTACTCAGCTCAATGACACTAAACAACAACAACACAGCAATCCTGTGAACTTGTGTATTAGTAGTTGATGGTCTGTTCCATAAGGTGGTGACCTGTCCTAGTTTTTACAGCTAATATTGAACTTCTCCAATGATTCTTTCCACAGATGTAATCAATCTGATTCCTGTATAGGCCATCAGGTGAGGTCCATGTCTGTAGTCATTATGTTTTTTTAAAGGTATCTGCAATAACTAAAAAAAAAAAAAACCAAACCAAAACCAACAATCCCCCCAAGCTACCATTAATAAATGGATAGTGTTTGCATGTGAGTTTCATTTCCTAAAAATAAAATTTGATTCTCTGCATGGAAGGTACAGCTTCTACCACTGAGTCACCAATGTTCCTTCACAAGAATCTGAAGACTCTGAATAGACAAACTCTAGGCAGAGGGTTGAGGACTTTCCCAGTTTCTTCCTTTGATATAACTACTAAGACCATTCCCAAACTCTGCCCAGTGGAAAACTCAAAAGTTTAGAAATCAAAAAAGGAAATAGCAAGAACAGAAAACCAAGTCATAGTGAGGTACTGGTACTGTGTCCTTTTCCCAGAGAAGGAATAGATACTGAGAGGTTCAGTAACTTGCTCAAGACTATACTACTCTTCAGTTGTTGTTATGTGTCCTTAAGCCCATGACTCATAGCAACTCTATGGACAACAGCTCTGAATGCTGCCCTATCCTGAGCCAGTCTCACTGACTCTGACACTCTAATCCCTTTGCGCTACTTATCATGTCAATCCATCTCAACTGGGGTCATCCTCTCCTGTACTGTCCCTCCACCCTTACAAGCATGATGTCCTTCTCCAAAGACTGTGCCCAAAGTAAGTGAGAAGGAGCTTCAAAATCCTAGCCTCCAAAGAGAAACTTGGTTTCACCCTCTCCAAGACAGTTTTATTTGTTCTTCTAGCAGTCCATGGTATGTTCAATTCTCTTCTCCAGCATCACAACTCAAAGACATCAATTCTTCTTTTCTCACCCTTAGTCATTGTCCGGCGCTCTGATGCACAGCATGTAATTGTGAAGACCATGAAGACTCTTCAGTAGGTGGTCTGAAATGGGAGGAATAGTCATTAAGGCCTAGGCTAGTCCTTCTTCTAGGCAGAAAGTGGCAGCCTTGAACTACTTCCACTATGTTTTTGTTTTTTAAGCATGTGTTTTCCTGACAGATGGAAAACAGTCCCCTCCCTTAATAGCTGTTTCTCAGTAGCTTTTGTCATTCCAACCTATTCCTAAGAGTTAGCATCCTCTCTCTCATTTAGGGTGCCAGGAAGCACACAACTACCTGATGGCAGCTACAACTTGTCTTTTTGACAAGACAGATAGTATTTCAGCAAAATTATATTCTGAGACATCGATCACCTTGACAGGATGTGTGATAATAATTGGGATACTCACCATGCACCCCATTATAGGTTGAAGTTCTTCACCACGATTTACATTTTTCCTATTACCCTGTCTTTTTGGCAATTTGTAGAAATTCTCAAATGGTATAATCATTTCTTAAGTGCTTTGCCTCTGGTACCTTGAAGGAAATTAGTGGATGCACTTGCTGACTTAGTTATTTTGAAATGAATTGAGAATCATTAGAAATTAAGACCCAGTTCAAATGCCACCTTATGTGGGATCCACTGAGAGGTTGTTTTTGGTAGTCTAAAGCTGAACTTAGTGTTCCATATACTTCATATTTCCTTCTTTTAGAACTCTCATCAGCCTGGACTTGATTTATTTGTAAGTAATTATCCTTTTGTAAACTATTCCTTCTATTTAGGTACAGGTTTTGGAATAAAATGATCTGAGTTCATGTGTCTTGCCACTTCACTTGCAGTGGAATCTGCAGAAGTTTATATGAACTTTCAAAATCTCAACTACCTGACCTGTAATTCAAGTATAATAATTTCTCCCTCCCAGAAAAATTTTATAGATTATAAGTGAACATATGTAGCAAGTGTTAGCATACAAATACATAAAAGAAGTGGAGTAGCATTTATATATATTTCAATTATTATTGTCTGAGCACAAAGCACAACGCCTGTCACACAGTGAGGAATACTCTCAAGGAACCCCACACAATGAAATGAAGTGCTGCGCAATCCCCACACCCTCAGGTCTCTGTCTTTTCCTTCAATCAACAACACTTGATTGTGGATTCAAGTGAAAATGAAATCCTTGACAATTTCAATCTTTCTGCATTTACCATGAAGTGTTTATTAGTGTCATTGATTTTCGTTTTTTTTATGTTGAATTGTAGTCCACACTGAAATCTTTGATCTTAATCTTAAAGTCTTCTTCATTTTTAGCAAGCAAGGCTGTGTCATTTTTGTAGCACTAAATCTTAATGAGCTGTCCTCCATTTCTAATGCCAATTTATTTTTCATGGAGTCCAGCTTGAATATCTGTTTCCTGACCTAAAAATCAGTGCTTATTTTATAAATAAATTGCTTCTAATAAAACTATTCTACTCTAAAATGATTTTTTCATATTATATCTGATATTGCCTCAGTCTTTTCCCTCCTGGCACTTCTTTTTCTTTCTTTCTTATTTTTTTTTTTTTTTTTTGTGTGTGTGTGTTTGAGAAAAATTTATATTTAGAATTAGCCACCTGGACTTAGTTAAGATGAACCCATTATTGTTGGCAGCATCCAAGGCATCTTAATTAGGAACAAGTTGAACATAGGCCTTCTTCTCTCCATCAGGCCTAATCAAGATGTTGACTTTGGGTATAAGAGTGTCACAGAGCCTCTTTACAGCTTGTTTGTCTTGGTGCTTATTGACCTTGATATCCACAATGAACATAAGTGTGTTGTTGTCTTCTTTCTTCTTCATGGCTGACTCAGTGGTCAGCGGGAACTTGATGATGGCATAGTGATCAAGATTGTTCCACCTGGAGACACTCTTCCAGGGGTGTTTGGGCTCCCTTTGGAGTCTAAGCATCTTAGGTCACTGAAAGATGGATGATGTGCAGATCTTCTTCTTCTTCTTTTTTTTTTTTTTGCAGTGGATGTCCTTCAAAACTGCCTCTTGGCCTTTAACGCTTTTGCTTTTGCTTCAGTTTCGAGAAGGGCAGGGACTTCTTTCTTTTTGTTTGGCACCATCTTCATAGAAAGCCTCCTGGAACTTCTAATCCAGAAGTGAAGATGCTGATTTCATCCTTGCCAAATGAAGAAGTAGCCGTGTGATGTCATAGGGGTTAACTGAGTGTTTGGCTGGCCCTCGCCTAGCTGCAAATGTGCCAGGTGCTTGTCACAAAGTCTGGGCAATCACTCTCCACAGATATTTAGCAGTGAGGAGAAGAAGGTAACTATTATTGTTCAGAATAAAGGTAAAATCCTGTTCCAGGGCCTTCTGCAGTAGAGTACCCCTCCTGAGAGCTGCCTGATCTGGTAGGCTATTCTGATATACAGTGATGATGCTATATTGGTTATTAAAATACTGCTATTGGTCAACCATAGGAGTGATGATATCTTCAATATCTATGAATGACTCCACTCTTAGGTACCCTGTCTACCTCAGATCCTCTCCAAGAACTTCCTAGACCAAAGAGTTAATGCTTGACATAATAAAGAATTTCCCAGAACTTACACCGATTCTGGTTGCTGGTGTCTGCTTGACAACACTAAATATTTTTTAATACCATCCATTTGCAGGGGGTAGCTGACCCACTCCTTGATCTACAAATTTCTCCTTCTTTATGATTCTTGAGTTTCTTCTCTTCTCAGCTGGGTGATGCTCCTTTAAATCGGGCAGTTCTCTAGGACTTGGCAACACTCTTGTTTGCTGTTCTCAGCTCCCTCCAGGATCTTCTGTTTAGCCTATCCTTGACACCTCTGCAGATAGCATGTCCAGCAATGGCTGAAGTCTCTCCTTAAGGCTTATGTTAAGGGTGGACCTTTGATGGCTTAGTGGTAAAGAATTTAGCTGCACCCAAAAGAACGTGGTTTGAATCCACCAGTTGTTCCACCAGAGAAAGAGGGACAATTTCCTTCTGTGTAATTTACTGCCTCTGAAGACCCATTGGAGGGTCAGCTATGGGTCGGTTTTAACTTAAAGGTACACAACAACAACAACAACAACTACTACTACTACTACTACTACTATTCTACTGGTATAGTGCATAATGACTGCTAGCTGAAAGGTTTGAAGTTCAAATCCAACAGCTGCTCTGAAGGAGGAAGATGATCAGTCTCCTTCCATAAGGAAACCCAACAATGGAGTGTCACGATGAGTTGGAACCCAATTGACAACAGTGAGCTTGATCCTAGTTTTGTCTGTTCTGATGTAATCCCCTTCAAATTACTGGATGAAAACATGAAAGTTCTGTTTCCAAGGGAAAAAAAATAATATTCACAGGTACAGGGATTAGCATGTCAACACATTTTAAATTCACTCCCTAACACTTGACTTCTCTGAATTCCTGTTAAACTCTCCTAGTTGGTCATTTTTCCTTTTTGGTTAAGGTGTTTCCCTTTTGTCTAGAATCTTCTGTTCCACAGTCTAGGTGGTCTGCTCTATTCATTGATAATTTAAATACAATAACTATTTACAGATGATTATTGAAACAAATTTGTTCTTTCCTTTTAGTATTATATTCAGAACAGACAGGACCTTTGAATCTAGAAAACAAGTAGATACTATAAAGTAAAACTCTTTTCGGGGGAAGCCAGACCACTTTTATACTACTGGCACACTCTACATTTAATTACCTTTTGTTTTTCCCTTAGCAATTAGTAAAGTGCCAGTCTGTCTCAGATGTGCTAAGGAGAACCAAGAGATGTTTTTGTCTACACTTGAGCCCAAGTGTTAAAGGAACAGTGGCACATTTACAGTGGCGATTGGGGGAAGAGTGGAGAGAGAAAGTAATTAATATTTATTGGGCAACCATCATTTACTTTTTTAGGCATGATCTCATTTTATCCTCACAGCAACCCTGGAAAATGTATTCTGGAGGTAGCTTGCTCAAATCCTAGAGTTAGTACATGGTAGAGCTTTGATTTAAGCCTGTCTTTCCACACAACCCCACACTGCCTTCCATTGCTAGAGCATTAGAATGACAATAACAACAGTGATCAAGCCTGGAGAATGCAGTGATGAAGTAACACTGACAGACAGTGCGATGCCTGTTCATTTTCTGTCTCTTTCTCAATCTCTCTCTTTTTCCTTTTGTCTTTCACTCCCTCACTCACTCATCATCTTTACTGAGAACACCTTTGTAATTTCCCCCCTTGCTCTAGAGACTCAGGTTACACCGATTAAGAAGATAAATATAGTCCCTGATTTAGAGAGTTATATTGTAAGGCAGATTATAGAGATTGAAAAAGTAATTTCAGGCATGACGTAATTACTTAAATTATTTTGGAAACATCTCTAGATGGCAGTTGAGCGAGTCGGGGAGGGGGTCAGCAAGCCTCAGTGAGCTAACAATACATAGATTGAAATGTAAGGAAGAATACATTTTGCTGAGGGTTGAGAGCATGGCTGTTTCAGGCAGAAGAAACTTCAAGAGGATAAAGAATGCAATGCCTTCAAGAAAATGCAGACAATGGCTGTCATCCCAAGAGAAAGCTGAAAAAGCCTAGTTTGTTTTATTAGTGTGGATAGTGGACTAGAGTAGGGAGCGGTCATAAACAAGTCTGGAGCAATCAGGAAGGATATCATATAATGAAAGTGGAGCCTCAACGATTTGGCTAGAGAACAGTGTGGTCATGCAGACTGATTTGATTTCAAGTGGTCACAAACGGAAGAAGTAGAAAGTGGGGATAAGGACATGAGCGAATGAGGAACCGAGACAGGACTTTGAAGGTTTGAATCATTTGATAAGGAGCATTCTTCAACTGCAGTGGCAGCTCTGCCTTTGCTGGTTTTTGAAGTTGCATTTGGAATGAAGAGACAGTGTAATTGTAAAAAGCCTTTCTGCTCCTGGAAAGAATATACCGAGTGGCAGTTGGGACTGTGATCAAATTCAATCTCTCCAAGTCTGTAATTATAAACCGTTTTCCAACAGTGTAGGTAGGTAAGCTGATTAAAGTGCGTTCTCTGAACTAGCCGACTGCTTTCTCCAAATTTTTTTAAGTCGAAGCAGGTCCCTCATCATGGAATTCTTTTCTGTATTCAGTATTAATCAGAATAATGTATTTGTATAAATTCAATACTTAAAACAGCAATTTAGTTATGGAAAAGGATTTACAACTGGAAGAAATGTTAAATCCACCTGTTCCTGCATCCTTTCCACTTACAGACAAGGGAGATGGAGTTCAGAGAGGATACATAAAATAATTGTATAGGATCAAAAAGCTGGGCATGAGGGTTAAACTGGATATTGCATTTTGCAGATAAATAAAAGGAAAATCAAATTGACACAGAGCTTCAGTTCCAACTGAACCTGTCCACTGATAGTATATAAAACCTGTCTGATGGTTTACCCCTTCCTTTTGACAGTTTCCATGGTAACATTTATTTTTCTGGCTTCTAACTCTCCAGACAAACCTGATTATTGCTATTAGCAACATGAAAGACATCCCATTAAAAATGGTGGAGTAGAAAGCTTGTAAACATGACAAGTAGAATTAATTCTAGAGTATACCAGATTTTCCATCGTGCCATGATAAAATTCTTCCATAGTTAGCTAAATGAATCAGACTCCATAAATGTCAGGACTTTTCTCTCTTTTTCAATACAACCATAAACATGAAGTAACTACTTTGTGCTTAGTTCCATCGTGAGAACAAAGAAAGTGTGATGATGGGGACAGGGGACATACCTTAGACTTAAGAAATTTACACAATAGATAATGATTTTGTTAATGAGTAGAAGAAACCAATGGTTCTTGTTTCTTTTCCTTTGTGCCTTCACTCCCTGTTTCCTTACTTAATTCTCAGTCTCACTGTGTGAGCTGAGAAGGCCAGAACAGCAAAGTATAGTGAGCTGAGTGAAGACCTCACCCAAAACAGATATGCCCACTTAGAACTAGTCACTATGGTTTACCTTATATATATATATATTTTAAAAAGTCCTTATATATGTAATTAAAGATCTTGAGAACTTATTCTGTCTTAGCTAACACCTCTTGCCTGGACTTTGACTCATGGTGAGTCCATGCATATCAGAGCAGGACTGTGCTCCATGAGGATTGCAAAGGCAGATAGTATAAGTAGATTGCCAGGTCTGTCTTCCAAGGAGCCACATCCTTAGCGATTTTTAGCCCCCAGGTACTAAGGTGAACCCTAAATCTATCGACAGGTATAATTCTAAGAAAGAAGAGAACAGGGCAGAGGAGAAGATGATATAAAGATGGAGACATCAATTGGAAAGTTTTATCTACACATTAAAGAATATCAAAGGTTGACTCAAATTTCAAGAAGCTAGGAGAGAGACTGGGTCCGGATTCTCCTATAGAACCTCCAGAGAAAGTAACCATGCCAACTCCTTGCTTTTGGACAAGTTCTAGTCTTCAGAACTGTGGGAGAACACATTCCTATTATTTTATTTTAAGTTAGCCAGTTTGTGGTACTTTGCTACAGCAAATACAGGAGGGAAATATAAAAGGGAGAGAAAGAATTAGTATACTGAATCTAAGTAGGAAGTCTTTTCCTGAGTCAAACATTCCTGCTTTTCTGTTGTTATGGATAAGAATGAATCAAGAATGAAAAATTCTTTAGAAATCAGGTGACTTCTTTTCTACTACATTAACAGAGGGATTTAATTTTTTTTTAATGTCAGATGCATGGACATTTTTACAATATTGCAATCAATATTGGTTTACTTTGTAGTATACTATTTTAAATTGTCATGTATGTGTGTGTATGTGTATATATATATTTTAATTCAGTTGTCTTATATCTATCTTTTCACTGTGTTATAGTATCTTTAAGATGAACATTTCCATTTTCCTGTATGCTAATGCTATTAGAAATCTTCCATGTTTCCACTTCTGTTAAATCATATAGGATTTGGATAGATTCCTCAGCCTCTTAAGTATCATTGAGTGAGAACCTACTCACAGCTGACCATCCAGCAGGTTTTCAGAGTCTGTAAATGTCTTGGGATGAAGTTGCCCGTCTCTCTCCCGAGGAGCCACTGAATTTAAACCATGAGCCCTTGAGTTGGCAGCACAGCTCCTTACTCCTCAATCACCAGAAATCTCACGCTTGGAAGAAAGGCTTCAAAAATATTGCTAACTTTTTGAGAGTTTTTGAACTTAGAGAAATTTTACTTTAGGTATCAAGAGTGATTTTCTTCTGAGAGAGAAGAAATTAACAGCTTCCAAGTGCTGTAGCTTACACCTGGGAAAATGGCTAAAGGCTTTATAGATGCTCTTTGTACTAACCTTGTAATTTCTATGTAAATCTGAAATTGTTTCAAAATAGAAAGCAATAGAAAAATTATATTTTTTTCCTTAAGCAAAAGACCAGACATGAGTCTAAGTGCACATAGACACTTAGAATATAGATAAACTCCCCTCATTATTTCACATCCCCTACCCATTCTACCAGAAAATCTTATCAGCTCAACTCTTGAAATACAGCTAGAACCTGCTACTTCTCACTAGCTAATACACTGGTCCAAGCTAGTCTCTTCTCCTTCTTGGATTATTTTCACAGCCTCCTCATTGATCTTGTTGAATTAACCTTTGCATCTTTTTATCAGTACATTAACTAGAGTGATTCTTTCAAAATGTAAGGGGTTTTTTAAAATTTTATTAATTTTAATGAACATTTACAGAGATTTTGGATTTCCATTGATTTGTTGTTGCATTTTTCTCCCTGCCTACCTCTCCCCCCTAGTTCACTATTCTCTTTGGAAAGTAAAAGAAAAATTCTTTCATTGGTATACAATCCCTCCCCCCATCCCCCGAGTACACTCCGCTATGCAACCTTTATTCTGGACTCTTGTCATAACCATAATACCCAATCATATTAAAAATGTAAGTTGTATTATGTCCTTTATCTGCTTGAACTCCTCTAAAAGCTTCTCATCTTCTCCACTATAAAAGTCAAAGCAGTTGAGATAATCTAGAAATAGGATGACTATATAATTTATTATATAGTTTTTATTATTTTATTTTTAAATATTATCTAAACAAGGACTATTGTCAGAAAGAGGATGTTATTAATAACATGTCAAGGGAATATTAATAAATTTAAATTATCAAGTAAACTGGAATATATTTGAGGCCTATGAAGTCTTACATAGACTTGTGGTTCAGTGCCATCAACTCAAATATGACTCATAGTGACCCTATGAACAAAAGATCTGAACCCTGTTCTATTCTGTACCATCCTCACACTTCCTGACACAAAAGAGTCCATTGAGGCCGACACTGTGTCAATCCACCTGGTTGAAGGTCTTCCTCTCCTTCATCAACCCTCCAACCTTCCCAGTATCATGTCCTTCTTCAAGGAATAGCCCCTCCTAGCAACATGCCCAAAGTACGTGAGGTGAAGCCTCAGCATTCTTGCCTCCAAAAGAGCACATGGTTGCACCCTCTCCAAGACATATCTGTTTGTTCTTTCGGCCATCCATGGGATACTCAGTACCAACATTACAGCTGAAAGGCATCAATTCTTCTTCTGTTATTCTTATTCACTGTCCAGCTCTCATATGCAAAGCTAATAATTGGAAAGATTATGACTGGAATCAGACTTACCTTAGTCCTCAAACTGACATCATTACTCCTCAATAATTTGGAGAGGTCCCTAACTGCAGATTTTCCAAATCCAATGCATTTCCTTATTTCCTGACTGCTGGTACCAAGGGTATTAATTGTGGATCCAAGCAAGATGAAGCTGTTGACAGTTTCAATCTCCTCTCCACCCATCATGATGTTGCCTATCAATCCAGAGATTATAATCTTTGTTTTCTTGGCATTGAGTTGCAATCCATACTAAAGGCTACATTCCTTGACCTTCTGCAACAAGTGCTTGAAGTCCTCCTCACTTTCAGCAAGAAGGTTGTGTCATCTGCATTACACAGGTTATTGATGAGACTCTTTCCAATCTTGATGCCATACTTTTCCTCATAGAGTCCAGCTTCTCGGATAATTTGTTCAACATACAGATTTAATATGTATGGAGAGAGAATACAACCCTGGTGCACTCCATTCTCATCTTTAAACCATGCAGTATTCCCCTGCTCTGTTCACACAATAGCCTCTTGGTCCAGGTAAAGGTTTCCTATGAGCACAGTTTAGTGCTCTGAGACTACAATTCTTCTCAGTGTCAGCCACATCTTCTTAGGATCCACAAATGCCTTTGCACAGTCAGTGAAGCACAATTAGACATTCTTCTGATATTCTTTACTTTCATCCAGGATCCAGCTGACGTCAGCAATGCCCTGGTGGCATCTACTGATTAAGACAGCGTAGGAAGCAGGATGGACCATCTACTTCTTAAATAACAGGCCTTTGAAAACCATATGAGCACTAAAGGAATGAGGATAGTTGTAGTAATGTAGAGGTAGAGCCCAGATTAGAAGTCAGTTGAAATGAGGAAAAGTAGTAACAAACATTGTTTAATAATTGGAACATGGTATATACATAGCATGAATGTTAGAAAATGAGATTGTTCAAAAAAATGAAATGGAACATATGAACATTGACATACTAGACATTAGTGAGCTGAGATGGACCAGCTTTGGCCACTTTGAATCAGATAATCATATGGTATACTTTGCAAAGAATGAAAAACAGAGTAAGAATGGTGCTGCATTCATGGTCAAAAAATTAATTTCAAATTCTATCCTGAAACACAATGTTGCAAATAAGATAATAGCCATAGGCATACAATAAAGACCCCTTATCATGACTATTATTCAAATGCTCATACATCTGGAACCAAAGAGGAAGATAATTGAGAATTTTTACCACATCTTGCGGTCTGAAATTGGTTGACCATGGTTAATGACAATTGGTGATGGAATGCAAAAGTGGGGAACAGTGAAAAAGGGATATTGTTGTTATGTGCCATCGAGTCACTTGTAAATCAAAGTGACCCTATCTATAACAGCTCTAAACCCTGCTCTATCCTGTGCCAAACTTATTGTCTCTGATATGCCTACTCCCATTACCCCACTCTCTGAATCAATCCATCCCATCCAGGGTCTTCCTCTCTTGCACTGTCCCTTCACCCTCCCAAGTATGATGTCCCTCTCCAAGGACTAATCCCACCTTGCAACATGTCCAAAGTATATCAGACAAAGCTTCAGAATCTTTGCCTCCAAGGAGCAGCCTGGTCTCACCCTCTCTAGGACGAACCTAGCAATCTATGGTATCTATGATATAATCAATACTCTTCTCCAGCACCATGGCTCAAAAGGCATCAATTCTTCTATCATCCCTAGACACTGTCTAGCTTTCTGATATATAGCAAGTAATTGCAAAGACCATGGCCTGGATCAGGCACACCTTAGTCTCCAGACGGACATCTTTGCACTTCAGTACTATAGAAAGAGGTCTGACAGCTGACTTTTCCAATGAAATTTGTCTTTTAATTTCCTGGCTGCTGGTACCTAGAGTGTTGAGTGTGGAGCCAAGCAAAAAAAGCTGTTAGCAATCTCAATCTCTATCATCTATCATGATGAAGAAGGGATAGTAGCTGGAAAATATGGTCTTGGTGATAAAAATAAACTGGAAATAGAATGATTGAATTTTGTATTTACAATCATTTATTCATCACAAATACCTTTTTTAAAGCCATAATTACTTTACACTTACTTGTACTAGGCCTGTCATTTGTTGGTCTCATTTAAGATTTCCTGTTTTTCAAATATGACAAACATGTTCTTTTCACCCAGCTTGTTTCATGGCTCATTCCTTTACCTCCTTCAGCTCTCTGAAAATTCACCTAAACTTTCCGCCCACTCCTCCAGTTCCCTGGGCCGCTCTGGCTGCACCATGCTCACTGAGAGCTTCAGCTGCTGCTCAGCTAGTACCCCCTGCCACTGTCATGATCATCTACCGGGACCTCATCAACCACTATGAGATGTTCTCCAATATCTACACAATCGGAGAGATCACCGTCGGACTGGTGCTGGAGGTGGAGGGGAAGATAATGGTCAGTGGGACAGAGGGTAACACACTGATGACTCACTCATTGGTGGAGACGCCTTGACTGAAGGCACCGTTTGGGAAGGAACAGAAACTACAATCATCACTGGTGTTGACATCATCATGAGCCATCCCTTAGAGGCAACCAGCTTCACAGAAGAAACCTCCAAGAAGTACATCAAGGATTCCATGAAATCGTTCAAAAACAAGCCTGAAGAACAGAAACCAGAAAGAGTAAAATATTTTCTAACAGGTGCTACAGAACAGATCAAGCACATCCTTGCTAAATTAAAAAACTGCACTTGCTGCGAAGTGTCAAGGACTGCAGCCTTCAGTATGGACTAAGGCTCAATGTCAAGAAGACAAAGATTCTCGCCACTGGACCAATTAGCAGTGTCAGGATGGATGACGAAGAGATTGAGA
>NW_006399779.1:7471792-7490052 GCF_000299155.1 Elephantulus edwardii | reverse complement strand
GAGGTGGATTGATTCAGTGACTGGGGCAATTGGGATGAGTGTGTCTGAGACAATGAGATTGGCACAGGACAGAGCAGAGTTTAGAGCTGTTGTACATAGGGTCACTATGAGTCGCAAGCAACTCGACGACACATAACAACAACAACAACAATGATTTGCAGAGGAGATTACCCATGTTCTTCCTTCAGAGCATCTGGTGGATTCAAATTGCCTGTGTTTGGGTTGGCAGTGAAGCTTCTTACGCACTGTTGTGTTGTACCATAGAGTCAGGTGACCCAAACTGACCTTCCAGGGGGTTTTCAGAGGCAATTAGTTACATGGTAGGAGAAGCTCATCCTTCTCCTTGGAGCAACTGGTGACCTTGAACCATATACTTTTGGGATTGCAGCACAGCTTATTGCCACTAGGCCACCATAGTTCCCACTTTACCTGCTAAACAATCATTACTGTGTTTACCATTGTAATCTTTTTTATTGTCTCCCCCCCATGCACCAGTCAGTTTTATTGGCAAGGTGACAGCTCAGGCCAGTGTTTAGCATAAGGAGGCTGCCATTGTACTTGTGACACTTAAGACAGTGACTGGCACATAGTAGAAATTCCCTATTTGTTGAATGAGTGAGATTCAGCTACTTGGTTTTTCTTGTCACTAGAATGGTAAAGTCCACTCATTTCTTTCCTAAATCTGTGGAGTCAGTGCTTGTGATCCAAGGTGGTGGCATCTTTGACTCCTCACACTCCCTGAATAGATGCACTCCCATGTTCCAATGATTGCCCAAGGGAATTTTTTTCCTAGGCAGTTTTAACTGAAAAAGCTACATGAACCTCATCAAAGTATATCCACTTCAGAAAGTAAAGTACACTATAGTTGTAAACAAACATTTTTTTAAAAATTATTATTTTCAGTTCTTCAGTGCTCTTTTTCAAGTCACATAAAGAAATGTTTTCTAAGAGTTATATTAGAAGAAGCCTGCACAAACCTAGAACACAAAAACCCTTACAATTGGGCCAAAAAGCAACATCATGGAAACTGGAGAAAAGATTGCAGTTGTCAAGGATCTCATTTTACTTGGCTGCACAATCAATATCAATGAAAACATCAGCCAAGAAATCAGATGATGTGTTGTTATAGACAAATCTTCTGTCAAGCACCTCTTTAAAGTGCTATAGAGCAAAAATGTCACTTTAAAGACTGAGTTGAGCATGTCTCAAACCATGGTATTTTCAGCTTCATATGTATGTGAAAGTTGGGTAATAAGTAAGGAGGACCAAAGGATCAGTTCCTTTGAACTGTGGTCTTGGAGAAGAGTGAGTGTCCTGTGGACTATTAAAAAAAAACCCCACCAAAAAAACCAACAAACCCCACAAAACCAACCCCAAACAACTTGGTGAAGAGCAGCCAGAATGTATAAGGTTAGGAACTGGAAAACTTCCTTTTAGCCTGGCCTACTTAACCCCATAAGGAACCCTGATGGCCTAATGGTAAGAAGCTGCACTGCAACCCTGCAGGCATGTAGTTTAAATCCACCGGCTGCTCTGTTGGAGGAAGATGTGCAATCTCCTCCCATACAATTAACTACCTCTGAAAAATCCATCAAAGGGTCAGCTATGGGTTGATTCCGACTAGATGATATATACAACAACACTTAACACCATGGCGCTGGCCTAAGCAAATTCTTTTTCAGTTGCTGGAAGTCCCCACAGCATCAGCAGAAATGCCTCAATCCCTGAAAGCAGACTTTCCTAAAGCAACTCATCTTTTGATGTTTTAACTGCTGGTGCCAAGAATATATAGATGCGAGCCACTTTTCACTCACAGTCTCTGACATACCTACTCCATTGCCACAGTCACTGTGTCAATCTGTTCCATCCAGAGTCTTCATCTCCTACACAAACCCTCTACCCTCCAAAGTATGATGTTCAAGGATAAGTCCCTCCTGACAACATGCCCAAAATATGTGCGATGTATCTTCAAAATCCTTGCCTTTAAGGAGCAACCTGGTTTCATCATTTCTAGGACAGGGCTGCTTGTTCTCTTGGCAGTACATGTATATTCAGTACTCTTCTCTAGCACCACAACTCAAAGGCATCGATTCTTCTGTCATCCTTAGACAGTCTCTGCTTTCTGATACATAGCAAGTAATTGCAATGACCATGGCCTGGATCAGGCATACCTTAGTTTCTAGACTTACATCATTGCTCTTCAGCACTCTGGAGAGGTCTCTGACCACAAACTTGCCCAATGCAACTTGTCTTTTGATTCCTTGACTGCTGGTGCCAAGAATGTTGATTATGGATCTGAGAAAGATGAAATTATTAACAATCTCGAGCTCTTCTACAACTATCAAGATGTTGCCAGTTTTACCAGTAATGAGAATCTTTGTTTTATTCATTTTGAGATGCAGTCCATATTGGAGTCTACAGTCTTTGACCTTCTCTAGCAAACACTTCAGGTCCTTTTCAGTTTTGGCAAGTATGGTTGTGTTATCAGTGTTCCTCCAATCCTGATACCACATTCCTCCTCATAAAGTCCAGCCTGAATAATGATCTGTTCCACATATAGATTGAAAAAGTAAGGAGAACAAAAAAAAAAGAAAGAAAAAGTAAGGAGAAAGGACATATCCCTGATGCACTCCTTTCCTGATTTTGAACGATGCAGTGTTTTGCTTTGTTTGGACAGATTCTTGATCTACTTATAAGTTTCACATGAGCACAGCCACAATTTATTGTGATCCACATAGTCAAATGCCTTTGCATTGTCAGTAAGACACAAATAGACATTCTTCTGGTGCTCTTTACTTTCAGACAAGATCCATCTGACAATGGCAATGATGCCCCTTTAATCCCAGTTTGTATTTCTGATACACTGAGGAATCCGGAGCTATTAAAAGAAGGCTTTAGGTTACGGAGAACTCAGTACCAGAGACAGAGAAAGCTCGTGGTTGCCAGCTCTTAATCTAAACACAATGCTCACGGCATAGGACAAATTTGTTATTAGGTGACAGATTGGTTTCAACTCATAGTGACCACATGTGTGAGACTGTGACACACTGCCCAGTCTTGGACTATCCTCACTGCCACTCTCGTGCTTGAACTCACTGTTGTAGTCAGTGCTATTTTTGTTGAAAGTCTTCCTCTTTCTCGCTGACTTTCAGCTTTATCAAACATGAATGTCTTTCTCCAGGAACTGGCCCCTAAGGCTAAGATACTCAAAGTATATGAGAGGAAATCTCATCATCCTTGCCACCAGAGAACATCCTTGCTGTGCTTTGTCCAAGACAGGTGTGTTTGTTCTTTTGGCAGTCCAGTGTGCGATGACAGATTACTCACATTTTATCGGAGGTTCATGAAGAATGGTCAGAGACAAATACCAGACCAGTCTACCTTAGTGGTATCAGGAGAAGAGTTGCATTCTGGGACCTTTGCCATCATTATAGTATTATCAAAGACATTTCTCCACATTACTGTAGGGAGACTCTGGTAGTGACTTTAGGGGGAAATTTCACTGCTAACCCAAAGTTTATGCTTCTCTGGCTCCCTGTGAGAAAAATGGGCAATCTCCTCTCCTGTGACTTATAGCCTTGGAAACCTGGTGAAGGATTAGCTATGAGTTAGTACTGACTGGATGGCCATGAGAAAGACAGAGAGAGTGAGAGAAAGGAAGGGATAGAAGGTAGGAGGGAGAGAAACAGAGAGAGAAGAGAAAAGCTGGAGAAAGAGAGAGAAGGGAGAGAGATTTCAGAAAGAAGACGAGGAAGAAAAAGGAGAAAGAGCTAAACAATGAATTAAACCCAGAGAGTCCTTTTTTTTTTTTTTAAATATGAGAGAGTTTTTAAATGGTACTCATTGTGCTTATTTACGGTTTTGTACTGGTTTTTATTTCTAGCATACTCCTTGGAAGATTGGGCTGGATATATGAAGGATCCCATTGTTGATTTAGCTTGCAGATGTATGAACATATAAAGCTCCACCACCACTTTGACTCACTAAGTCTACTCCTTAAACATAACACAGAGATTGTTGTTGTTTGAGGTGCTGATAAGTTGCTTCTGAGTCATAGCAACCATATGGGCAACTAAACAAAGCAGCACCGAGCTCTGCACCCTCCTCACGATGACTGCTGTGCCTGAGCTCCTTGCTGCAGACTTCGTGCCAGTGCTTCTCATTAAAGGCCTTCCTCTTTTCACTAACCCTCTAACAAGCATGGAGATTTACCCAAACAAAACACACTGAAAACGGTAGTCTTTGAGGCACAGGTTATTATTGCTATGTGTTAAAAATTCTAAAATAGTACGAGAGTCTGGACAAATAAATTATAATACTTGCATAAAGATTCACAATGTGCATACAACCAATGAAACCTAAAGTAGATTTATAAGTATTGTCATAAAAACATCACTAAATTATATGAAATAGAAAAAGTAAGGTGATGGAATTTTATTCTTTTTTATATTTGTATACACTTATACACATAAAACTGTATACCCAGAATGTATCTTGGTATAAAAGTGGAGGGAGATTTACTTTGCATCTTAAATTCTTTTATATTTTTTTATGTTGCTATTTTTTGAAATCAATATATGCATCGATTTTATAATGAAAAAGTGAAATTTGTACCTCAAATCTCTTCTTCAGGGCTCCACTCCAACAGCAAGAGATTTAAGTATGAGAATTGAGTCTTTGATTTTATATATATGTACATATACAGTGATTCCCTCTTTTACTAAAATTAACCTGTAATTTTTTTATGACTACTGAGGAAAAGTAATCTAGAAACTGAAACAAAAGCACCATCATTTTTCTCCTACCTTTGCATAGTTTTATTACATTTTTAAAAATTCTGTACCTGAAGTCATTCCTTTCAAAAACTGGGATGAGAGGGGGTTTCAACAAAGAAAAGAGATTGTATTTTCTTTATTTAGCAGTCTGAAGGCCTACAATCTCCTCTGATATTGAAGCCCAGAGCAGAGAGACATGACAAAATGATTTGGAGAAGGTGATCATCCAGAGAAGATAAATAGAGGCTACAATTGTTTTGGCCTGAAAAATCAATTCAGTTGTCTATGGATTTCATGGGAGGAAAATCACCTTTGCTGAGGAAAATATTTTTTTTTTACTTCTAAAGGAACCAAATCAACTTCAGGGAGGAGGGAGGCCTTTTTGAGGTGATGACCCTTCCCTCTAACTAAGGTTGAAACTTTACAGAGAACTAGGGAACACATGCTTACTTCTCAGCATTGAATTAAAACATTGCCATCCTTTATTGTTGTTCAGCGACAGGCATTACTCACTGGGTTATACAGGCTAGAGGAGCAAAAAGCTGTCTCATGCTGTGAGGGTAACAGACTGATGAGCTGATGAATAAAAACAAAGCACACAGAAGATTCTCAAAGTGACAGAAGGATTGGAGAGAAATGTGCAGAAAGAATTGTCAACTGAGCAAATGATTTCCTGACCGCTAGTGTCCTTCGCCTACTGCAACTTCCTCATGTTTTTTAGGAGACCTGTAAAAAGAATAGGGGTACTGGTTAGTGAAGTTAAAACGCACTGCTTCTAACCAAAAGTTCTGTGGTTTGAACCCTTCAGCTGATCAGTTGAAGGGAGATGTGGCAGTTGGCTTCCATAAAGATTTACATCCAATGAGGCCATTCTCCTCTGACCTCTTTGGTCACTATGCATTAGAATCAATTCAATGGTAGCAGACTTTGGGTTGGCAAGAAGGACAAGTATCATGACTTTTCTGTAAGAAGCACACAGAAGCAACTTCTGGGTAAAGACCAGCCAGAGATCTCTGGCTTGTGATGGGCACTCACTTTGGAACCAGCTGATTGCTTGGGGTGAAGAATTAAAGAAAAGAAACAAATAACTTGTTTAATATTTGTCATTAGGGGTGAGAGTACAGGAGGAATAAAGTGTTGGGACAGGCAAAACATAGTTCAAGTGGTCCAGTAAAAAAAGAACAAAGTATTGGAGTACTGGAATCATGGGAAGATAGGAAGGGAATTGTCATCTGTAGACCTTTCCTACTCACTTGTTCCACCCTTGTTTTCTCAGTTAATTGATAGTCATGCTATCTTGACTATCAAGCAGTTCCGATTTCTTGGTACCAGCATTCAGGAGAACAGAAGACATATTGCATTGGGAAAATTTGGACCTTTCCAAATTAGAAGAGCAATGTTTTCAGTTTGAAGACCAAGATGTGCCTGATTAGGCCATAGTCTTTTCAATCACTTGCTAAGAATCTGAAAACTGGACAATGAATAAGGATGACAGAACAAGAATTGATGTGGTTTTTTTATATTTAAATTTCTTTTATTTGGTGAGTCAAACTCATTACAGTTGTTATTACTTAGATATTTAAGGCAGCACACGGTTTTATTAAATGGTGGAAAATACAAATTAAGCAATCATCCAAATCATCTTTAGATCCCTGTGTCCTTTCTCATGCCTTCACTATTGTTTTCCCCAAATTCTCTCCTTTCAGCATTCCCATAAATGCAGCTGGCATGTTTTCAAATCCTCCTTTGATGTATTCGCAGTATTTGATTTTACCCTCTAAGACCCATTTCATCAAGTCTTTCAGAGCCTTCTGGCGTACGTCCCCTTGCCAGCGGATGACGATGAACTCTTCCATGCGGAGTTCCTGATAGATGACAATCTCTGGGGGTGGGCCTGGGGGTAGTGGACGAGTACTGTTATACGTAGAAATGGCCCCACATATCGCAATTCTTCCAAATTTTTTCATCTGGGGGATAACAGTATTTGAAAACTCTCCACCCACATTATCAAAATAGCAATTATAACCATCAGGAGATGCTTTTTTCAAAGTGTCTTTCAAAGAGTCTACTGTCTTGTAGTTAAAGGCAACATCAAATCCAAGCTGTTTAAGGTAGGCAACCTTGTCATCAGACCCAGCTGCTCCAACCACTTTACAGCCCTTGAGTTTAGCTATCTGTCCAACAACAGCTCCCACTGCTCCTGCTGCTGCATTAACCATCACTGTTTCTCCACCCTTTACACCACAGATATCAAGTAAGCCAAAGTAGGCTGTTAGGCCTGTCATGCCAACTGTCCCCAGAGCCAAAGACAGTGGTAATGTATCTGGCCACTCTGTTGGCAGCTTTTCCAGTTCTTTCCCATCAGAAATGGAGTGTGTTGTCCAGCCTGAAAAAGCCAGAACAACAGTCCCTACAGAAAAGGCTGAGTTTTTACTTTCCACAACTCTGGCTAAAAATGTGGAACGCTTCACAAATTTGCGTGTCATCCTTGCACAGGGGCCATGCTAATCTTCTCTGTATCATTCCAATTTTAGTATATGTGCTGCCGAAGCGAGCACAAGAATTGATGTTTTTGAACTGTGGTGTTGGAGAAGAGTATGGGATATCCCATTGACTGCTGAAAGAACAAACAGAATTCTCCTTGGAGGCAAAACTTTGTCTCACATATTCTGGGCATCACGCTGGGAAAGGTGGAGATTGGCAAAAGAGAAGAAGATGGAGTGACACAGTGAATGCAGGAACTGGCTCAAGTGTGTCTGAGATTGTGAGGATGGCACAGGATAGAACAGAGTTCAGATCTTTTGTTCATAAAATTGCTATGAGTCGTACTTAGCATGATGATGTCCAACAATAACAACAACATTCATGTGAAATAGTAATAGCTAGCACCTTTTCATAGGGAGTTTTCATGGCTTAGTGGTAAGGAGATGCATGGTCAACACATGGCTCAAATCTACCAGCTTCTCTATTGGATAAAGACAGGCAAGCTCCTCCCATGCAGTTTGCTGCCTCTGAAGACCTAGTAGAGGAGTCAGCTATGTGTTGGTTCTGAATTGATGGTATATAACAACATCACATTTTTTAATAGATGAAGGAACAGGCATTCAGAGAATAAGCCTCCTGTCTGACAATTATTATTAATGTAAATTATTATTAATGTAAGTGATGTAATGTAATGTAATGTAATGTAATGTAATGTAATGTAATGCGTCCTGTCTCCATACCTTTTCAACCTGTATGCAGAACAGATTATCTGGGAAGCTGGGATCTATGAGGAGAAATGTGGGGTCAGGATTGATGGAAGATCTATCAACAATCTGCATTATGCAGATGACACAATCGTCCTTGCTGAAACTGAGGAGGACCTGAAGCGCTTGCTGTAGAGGGTCAAGGACTGCAGCCTTCATTATGGATTGAGGCTCAATGTCAAAAAGATAAAGATTCTCACCACTGGACCAATTGGGAGCATCACGATGGATGGTGAAGAGGTTGAGATTGTTCACAGCTTTAGTTTGGTTGGCTCCATAGTAAACACTCTTGGCACCAGCAGTCAGGAAATTAAGACTTATTGCGGTGGGAACATCTGCTGTTAGGGACCTCTCCAAAGTACTGAAGAGCAATGGTGTCTCTCTGGAGAATAAGGTGCATCTGATACAGGCCATGGTCTTTGCAATCTCTTGTTGTGAGTCAGAGAGTTGGACAATGACTAGGGAGGATAGAAGGAGAATTGATGCCTTTGAGCTGTGGTGCTGGAAAAGAGTGTTGAGGGTACCATGGACTGCTAGGAAAGCAGATTCATCCTGGAGAGGATTAAACCAGGAGGCTCCTTGGAGGCAAGGATTCTGAGGCTTCTTCTAACATACTTTGGACATGTTTTAAGGAGAGAACAGTCCCTAGAGAGGGACATCATGTTTGGGAGGGTGGAGGGACAGACAGCACAGGAGAGGTGGATTGATTCAGTGAGTAGGGTAATGGGAGTAGGTGTGTCAGAGGCAGTGAGATTGGCACAGGATATAGTTTAGGGTTCACGTACATAAGGTCACTATGAGTCATGAGCAACTCGACAACACATAACACAACAAGTAATGTAGTCAACTTTCTGACCTACTGATCTGTTTCCAAACCTGTGCTCTTCCTATTGCAATATGACTTCTCTTATTACAGTGGTGCACACTTAGAAAGTACATGGTCAATCTATCTTTGCCAGTAACCATCTTTATTGTGATTTTTTTGTTGCCATTGAATTAGCTCCAGTCCATGATGAGCTCAGGCATAACGTGACGTGACGTGACGTGACGTAACGTAACGTAACATGGCCTTGTCCTTGATGCTTGCTGTTTTGTGTGCCTTGCTGTGGCTGTTGTGCAGTGCCTTCCAACCTAGGGGGTTTATTTTTTAGCACAATGTAGAACAATATTCTGTTGGGATCCAGATGAGTTTTCATTAGTTAATTATGGAAAGTAGACCACTTGGACTTTCTTTTTAGTCTTTCTAGATATTCTGCTGATATTCATCCATCATAGGTAACCCTACAAATATTTACTATGTCCATCCTGGATCGCAGCAACACTCAAACCATCATAGTACTGTAAACTGACGGATCAGTGGCAGTTACCATCTTTAATCTTTGCCATTTCAAAAGTTTGTCTTATTCTTCCTCTATTTTCTGTTAACTATGTACTCAAACCCCAATTCCAATTTTACTTTTATCCTCAGAGCAAACTTTAGAGTTATCTGCTGTCACTAGATAAATTTCAAAAAGGACTAAAAGAAACTCAAATGGTTGTGGTAGGGAAAATGATGTTTTGCTTATTGCTTTGCTTTGGAGCAAATTTCTTTGAAATCAGAAACAACTAACTCATAGCTGACCCTCCAGTCAATGGGAAGTCATCTTTCTTTTGAGATTGCTGGTGTATTTGAACTGTCAGTGGCCTTTGGCTTAGTAGGATGACTCCCTGTGGACTATGCCACCAGAGCTTCTGTTACTGAACAAAGGCATTCTGGAATTTTAGGACTGGCTTTGGCTTGAATTTGTTACATAGTTCAATAACCAGTTCTAGAAAGCCTCGAGCCTAGACATTGGCTCTAATGTGCAGGAAGCATAATCTCCACTAGATGGCACTATAAAAAATGCTTTGAATCACGCTGTGCCTTCCTCTGGGCTGGAGCTGCATTTCCTATTCAGCAAATGCTTTGCCCTCCAGGGAGTCCTGGGAGCAGTTCTCCAGAGTGCTTGGCATTCCAGCTTTTGCTCAGAGTGCTCTGTTCTGATGCATCCTTCTATTCATCCTTGTCGGGAAGGGGATCATGAATGATTTATTACTAATGACTCATCATTAATGAAAAGTGCCAAAGATGAATCTCGAAAACCTGTTCTTCTTGAGAAGTTTTCTTCCTTCATGGAATCTGTTTTCTGTGAAAAAGTACCTGGCTGACCTGCACCTGACTCCTTCTCAACTAGTAAGTCACACCCTGGAGATTTTAGAAATCATTCCAAAGCAAAAAATAAACTGGATAGCAAACCTGTTTTGAGCAAGGGAAAGATGCGATCTGAGAGCTTTATTCTCCAGACAGAAGCTTGTTTTGCGGGTCATGTTAACCTGGAACCAAACCAAATCTGACAGAGTCGAGGCTCTCTGAAACCTGTTGCTGCCTCAGTCATGACTGTTGCTTCTTCAATCACGACTCTTGTGCTAGTTTGCAGTTACATGTAAAAAGACTTGTATTTTAATGAGTGAAACGAGTGATATTTTGTGTGCTTTGACCGTAACCAATCACATCACATCAGCTTTCTCACCTTAGAAACTTTGCCTAGGATGTGTCTGGAAAAGGAAACAATAGGCACTCTTCTGTGCTGTAGTTAGCTTTGTTCACTTCATCTCCACTCTCACACTGCTTAGGTCTCATTGGTGAGAAGTCGAACCCAGTGATATTTTAATTTGTTTATTTTCCCTCGTTGATCCAAAGACCTTTAAATCAGTAACCATTTCTGCCTTGTTGCTCCCTAATTCCTCAGAGCCTGATATATACCTTCCTGTGGGCCCTTGGCAGGGAGTCACGTTCCAGGGGGCAATCTCCTTCTGTGTGATTGTTTCACTGACTCTGAAAACCTGCTGGAGAATCAGCTACAGATCCGTTCTGAATTGACAGTATGTGACAGCCACCACAGTGACCCCAGAGGACCAAGGAGAACTGCCTCACATGCATTTCAAGATTCAGAATCTTTATAGAATTATACTAGCACATATTCCTCCCACACAGCAGCGAGTGGGCTTGAACCTCTGACACTGCGGTTAGAAAACAAGCCCTTCATCACTTTAACCATGGCACTACTAGGATTCCTTACCTTCCATATCAGTCACTCGTTGCCAATGAGGCATAGCTGACCCACAGTTGAGCCTATATTGGGTACCCAAGGCTAGAAATCATGTGTGACCAAGCTGTGCATCTTTCTCCCAAGAAGCTACCAATGGAGCCACATGGCTGCCTGGGGTGTGAGTTAGCTGTGCCACTAGTGTGCTGTCTGGACTGTGCCATCAGAGCTCCCAAACTTCCACATGTTGTTATTAGTGGTGGAGTCAGGCACCATCACGTTGGAACCAACTCCTATCTGACCCTCTAGTGGATTTTCAGAGATCCGTATACATAAAGGAGGACATTGCATGTCTTCATTCCCTAGAGAAGCTGGTGGATCCGAACCATGTGCTCTTGGGTTGAGTACAAATCCTTATCACTAACCCAACCTTACTATGAATGATTGTGTATTTCAGGCTAGTCTAGTCTAGGAAATTAATATCATTTGAGGGATACTCTGATGTAGATTTAGCAGATATATTTAATTTGGAAACATATGAGAGGCTTTCTATAGTGTAGTTAGGAAACTTTGGTGGCTTAGTGGTAAGGATTTGTGCTGACAACCCAAAGATATATTGTTCGAATCCACTAGCTGTTCTGTGGGAGAAAGATGGACAATCTCTTTCAGTGTCATTAAATTATCTGAAAACCCACTGGAGCATCAGTTATGGGTCAGTTTTAACTCTACAGTATGCAATAACATAGGATAAGAACAAAAATACATATTCCTAGAAAAGGAATAACAAAATTGGCTCTTACTATATATATATATATATATATATATATATACTAATAAAAAATTAGTGCATATCTTTCTTTATATTACTTGACTAACACACCAATTAAATGTCTACTTGGAATTATAAAACTGCATTTTTCTTCTGAATTCTTAGTTATAGTGGTGATTGTGGTTATGTGCTTTCATATCGTTTGTGACTTAGTGATCCTATGTACAACAGCCCTGAACCCTGCTCTATCCTGAGCCAACCTTACTGTCTCTGACACACCTGCTTCCATTATCCCAGTCACTGATTCAATCCATCTCATCGAGGATCTTCCTCTCCTGTGCTGTCCTTCCACTCTTGCAAGCATGATGTCCCCTCTCCCAGGTCCCTCCTTGCAACATGTCCAAATTATATCAGAGAGAGCTTAAAAATCCTTGCCTGCAAGAAGCAGCCTGGCTCCACTCTCTCCAGGATGAATTTGCTTGTTCTTCTAGAAGTCCATGGTATATTCAATACTCTTCTCCAGCACCACAGCTCAAAGGCATCAATTCTTTTGCCATCATCGTTAGTCATTGTCTAGCTCTCTGATATATAACAAGCAATTGGGAAGATCATGGCCTAGATCAGGCACATCCTAATCTCTAGACTGACACTGTTGTTCCTCAGTACTCTGAAGAGGTCCCTAACAGAAGATTTTCCCAATGCAATTTATCTTTTGATTTCTTGGCAGCTGGTACCAAGAGTGTTGATTGTGGAGCCAAGCAAATTGAAGCTGTTAACAATCTCAGTCTCTTCACCATATATCATGATGCTGCCAATTGTCTCAGTGGTGAGAATCTTTGTTTTCTTGATGTTGAACATCAATCCATATTGAAGACTGCAGTCCTTGACCTCAGTTTCGGCCAGTAAGGTTGTGTCATTTGCATTATATAGGTTGTTGATGAGTCTTCCTCCAATCTTGATGCCACATTCCTCCTCATAGAGCCCAGCCTCCCAGATGATCAGTTTCACATATAATTGAAAAGGTATGGAGATAGAATGTATCCCTGGTATACACTTTTGCTGATTTTGAATCATGCAGTGTTTCCTTACTCTCTCCTGATTACTGCTTCCTGGCCCAAGTGTAGATTTTGCATAAGCACAATCAAGTGTTCTTGGATTCCCACTCTTCTGAGAGTTGGCCACAGTTTGTTGTGAACCACACAAATACCTTTGCATAGTCAATGAAACACAGATAGAAATACTCTCTACTTTCAGCCAAGATACATATAAGATTGACTATAATAATCCTAGTGCCACAGCCTCTTCTAAACCCAGCCTGCACATCTGGCTATTCTCTGTTGATGTGCTGTTCCAGTCATTTTTTGATAACTTTCAACAGGGTCTTCCTTGCATGTGATATTAATGATAGAGTTTGGCAATGACTTTTGCAATTGTTTGAATTGTTGTTTGAACATTATAAACTCATGAGCTCTGTTTTACTCAATGCTTTTTTTTTGTTCTTTTGCTTCTAGTCAACATGTTATCTGAGATGTCTATAGTAGAACACAAATAGAGAGTGTTGCGCCAATGCAATAGAAAGAACTCTCAATATCTAGCTAAGGAAGCTGACTGACTCTGTGATACTATTGAACCTACTACCTATGAGCCACAATTTCTCCTTCTGTGAAATGAAGAATCTATATGAGTGGCACATTAGACACTTTCTAATTGCCCTTAATCATCCCCTCTTGATATTAATCAAACCCTTAATCATACCACGTTCGGTATTTATGTGCTTGTTTAATCTTGTGGCTTGTTTACAAGGTAAACTGAACCAAGGGATTTACTTTGAGCCAGTAGACTATGACAGAGATAATGGGTCATTATTTCTTACCAGAGGACCCTTTCCTTTGTGGGAGCACATTCTCTTTACCTCCATCTCCTTGGCCTTGATGAAGCAAACTGCCATGTTGGAGGAGCTCTTGTGATAAGGAACTGGGGCAGAGGCAGGGAGGGGACAGGTTGGGCTTGGTGCCTGGCTAACACCTCATGAGGAGCTAAAACACTTACTTAAAAAAAAAAAATTAGAGAAAACGAATCCTGCTCCAAACCACACAAGCAAACTTAGAAGTGAAACATTTCTCAGCTGAGCCTTCAGATGAGAGTCCACCCTGTCAAGTACCTTCACTCTAACTTCTGAGAGCTTATGAAGCATAACACCCAGATGAACTAGGTCTCAATTCTTGATCCACAGAAACTGAGATAATAAATTTTCATTGTGTTGTGCTTTAGCTTTTGGGAGAATTAGTTACAAACTAATAAGTAATAAAGATTTTCAAATTGATTAATGGCTTACACATTAATGATCATATACATGGTATCTCTTTCCAGAGACAACTCGTTACTTCTGACATGTTCATGTTAAAAAAAAAAGTAGTAGCTATGGTACCTATAATATCACTTTCTTTAAGGTTAATAAATTAAAAGCTCTGATATGATCTGCAGCTAACTATCAGAACACCCGAGTAACAGTGATAAGTGGGGTCAGGAAAGTTTAATAAGGAGTCTATTGGTGTATCTATTTTTTTAAGCCTGTTTCCCAACTGTAAAATAAAACGAAAACTCAGTTGTTGTCAAGTCAATGGCTCCTAGCTGATCTTCCAGTGATCTTTCCGAGGCTGTAAATTGTATAAAAGGAGATTGTCTGTCTTTCTTCCGTGAAGCAACAGGTGGATTAGAACAGTCGGAGAGATGCTGTCTCAGAGTTAGCAGCACAACTCTATGAATGACACCACCCACTGTAAATTATGGAGGATGAAACGGGGCATGGCTCTCAGAATACAGTCCCCAGAGGAGCAGCATCAGAATCATTAGGAAACCAATGACCCACCAAATCAGAAACTCTGTGGGTAGAGCCTAGTATTTGGTGTTTTAATAAGTCCTCAAGGCAATTCTGATGCATGGGGAAGTTTTTTGACATCCACTGATCTTCTCATCCTTTAAGATCTCTTACATGAACTCTACATGAATAAGACGGTAGTAATAAGGAGGTAGTTAACTAAAGTTAACTCCACAATAAGGGACATACCTTTAACTTGCTGGTCTGTCTGATACTTCTCTAAATCTGAACATTCACATTAAGACAGACTAGGAAGAAGGATTGGCCATCCACTTCTGAAATAGCAGGCCTCTGAAAACCCTATGTACAAAAGTACTGAAGAGCAATGGTATCTCTCTGGAGACTAAGGTGCGTCTGATACAGGCCATGGTCTTCACAATCACTTGTTATGCATCAGAGAGTTGGACAATGACCAAGGAGGATAGAAGAAGAATTGATGCCTTTGAGCTGTGGTGCTGGAGAAGAGTATTGAGAAAACCATGGACGCTAGGAAAACAAACAGATTTGTCCTGGAGAGGGTTAAACCAGGTGGCTCCTTGGAGGCAAGGATTCTGAGGCTCCGTCTAACATACTTTGGACATGTTGTGAGGAGAGACTGGTCCTTGGAGAAGGACATCATACTTGGGAGGGTGGAGGGACAGTGCAGGAGGGGAAGGCCCTCTATGAGGTGGATTGATTCAGTGACTGGGATAATTGGGATGGGAGTGTCAGAGACAGTGCAATTGGCACAGGACAGAGCAGAGTTTAGGGCTGTTGTACACAGGGTCGCTATGAGTCGCAAGCGACTCGACGGCACATAACAACAACAACAATAAGGAGACATGTTTACTGGTAATATGCCAGGCCTGATAAGAAGGGTTTTATGTTCCTTGTCTCATTAATCTTCACAATATACCATGAAGCAGATACTTCTTATCTGTATTTCAGTATATACGTATGAATGCAACAAAATCCAGTAAGCTCTCTGATGTACTTGCTTCTTAAGGTGAGGGGCAACATTTTATTTATTGGTAAACTCCCGTAATCTTGTCAAGATTCCATAATTGTTTGTACATGTTAGTTAGTTGTAACAGTACATATCTGAGGAATGAACTAGTTAAAGAATGAATCAACAAATTCATTTAAGAATAAAAATTATGGGAATAAGTAGTTGAGGTTTTTGATACTGTTTTCTGGAGAACTCTGGTGGCCTGTTGGTGAAAAGTTGTGCTGTCAACCTGAAGGCATGCGGTTTGTATCCACTGCCGCTGCTATGCAGGGGATAGATGGACATTCCCTCCCTTGGAATTATCAGCCTCTGAAAACCCACTGGAGAGTCAGCTGTGAGTATCAGCTATGAGTTGATTCTGACTCAAAGGTACACAACAGCAAGACATGTTTTCTAGACAGTAACTAGAAAAGACGGTCTGGAAAAGGTTGGTTGACTTTCAAATCAGTATGGAGACTGTATCACCAGATTCGCTCGTCAGTGAGACTGACCTTGATCTCAGGGCCAGCCCTCTTTTCGATTCCCAGTGATTTCAGTTTGTGGGCATCATCTATGGAAGAATCTAAAATGATGCTTATTCATTTTCTCTGCGGAGTGACCCAGGGAGAGGAGTTATTTTACAAAAATAAATTCATATCTCAAGGGCATAAGCAAAGATTTGAAATGGCATTTCCGATGTATTAATCAGAGCATTCTAGAAAATAAGAGAAACCGCAAACAATTTAGTAGCTACTGATCCTCGTTCCTTGGATCTCTGAGTTGAACGAAAGGATTATTAGATTTGTTTCTACATCCTTTACAGATCTGGTCTCTTTGTCAACTAAAGGGGAAAAAAACGTTGGAGGCTTTGATGCTGTCAAACATCTAAATAAACAAGTACAGCGGGAACTCGCTCTGAGTTCAGTAACATGTTGCACATTATTCAGGATTATTATAATATCTTCCTTGCTCTATGTGTATGTGTGGGCATGCACGCTCACAGGCATCTTCTTTTCCTTCTTCTCTATTCTTTCATAAGAGACCTCTATCAGCACAGATTACCTGCTAGGCAATTTTATACTGTTATTGTGCATCTTTTCTAACAGCTATCAAAAAGTAAAGGTATAATTAATCTTTACTAGGTTAATAGTAATCTATTGGTATTCTTCAGATAAGAAAACTTAAGAGAAAAGTTAAAAAAATATCATGCCCTAGTTTATAGTGTTGACTTCAAATTCAATAATTTTTTTACTTACTATTTTTGTAATACTAATTAGACTAAATCAGAATATTGTTGTTGTTGGGAACCAACTCATAGCTGACCCTCTAGTGGGTTTTCAGGTCAATAAATTGCATGAGGGGAGATTACCCATCTTTCTTCCATGGAGCAGCTAGTGGATTTTAACTATGTGACTTTGGGTTGGCAACACACCTCTTTACCACTAAGCTAGCCCTATTAATGTTATGAAGGACTGTGGACTCTAACTCATAGTGATGCTGTGTGCAACAGTATCAAGCTTTACCTGATCTTGCACCGTTCACACAATGTCTGCTGTGTGCAAGCCCCTTGTTGGAGCCACTGTGACAATCCTTGTTGTTGAGTGTCCTCCTCTTTGTCACCAGCCCTCTACTTTTCTAAGCACAGTGTTCTTCTCCAGGGACTTGTCCTTGGTAAAAACATGCCTGAAGTGTGTGAAACCTAATCTTACCATTTTCACTTCTAAGGAGCGCTCTGGCTGTATTTCCAAGACCAGCTTGTTTGCTTTTTTTAGCAGTCCACAGGGTATCCAGTATTCTTTGTCAACACTGCAATTCAAAGACACCAATTCTTCTACAGTTTTCCTTATTCACTATTATCACTACAAAGTAACTTCTTTGCAAGTTTGTAATACTGTGGTTGCTTGCTTGTTTGCTGTGATGCTGGAAGCTATGCCACTAGTATTTAAAATATCAAGAGTCATTCACAGTGAATAGATTTTAGCAGGCTTCTAGATTAAGACCCAGACTAAGACAGACAGGGAAGCAGGCCTGACTATTAATTTCTGAAGTAATGATCTCTTATATTGGAACATAGAATGTATGATACATGAATGTAGGAAAATTGGAAATTGTCAATAATGAAAGGGAATGCACAAGGATTGATATTCTAGGCATTCAGTGCAACTTAACTCATTTTCATCTAGTCAGAACCAACTCATAGTTGATCCTCCAGCCAGTTTTTGGAGGTGATTACCTACCTTTGTGCCTCACAGCTGCTGAACCACCAGCAGGAGAGCTGCTACCTGTGGCTTAGCAGTGCAACTCCCTGTGTATTATGCTTCCAGAGCTTGTCATGGGCATTAGTGAACTGAAATGGGCTGATATTGTCCACTTTTAAATGAGACAATTGCATGGTTTATTTTGCTGCTGTCAGGGATCAAATCGTGTCCCCACTAGAACACATTTTAGTTGCCTATGTATTTACAAAGCACAGGGAAGAACTCAAGATACTAAAGAGTTGAACAGAAGATTTCAAAAGGCAGCACGGGATGACAAAGCAAAATATTACAATGAAATGT
>NW_006399779.1:7464432-7468552 GCF_000299155.1 Elephantulus edwardii | reverse complement strand
CTGGGGTGAGATGATATCTCATAGTTGTTTTGATTTGCATCTCTCTTAGAGCTAGTAATTTTGAACATTTCTTCATGTGCTTGTTAGCCATCTGAATGTCTTCTTTAGTGGAGTTTCTGTTCATATTCTGTGCCCATTTTTCTATTGGATTATTTACCTTTATCTTGTTGTGGTGAGGTAGCTGTATTTTAAATTATCTTAGCTAAGGCTAGTTAGCATGTTTAGAGCTGCACCAGTAACTTTTGATATATCTTACATCATTGATTACTTTCTTAGAAACCATTATTAGTGCAACTCAAGTCTCTTTAAGTTTGAAAAGTACTGAGGATTTTCTTCTTTTTTTGTTTTCTTACTCCAAGTCCTTGCATATATTACTATTAAGGTGGTGTGTGTGGCCTGCATCAAGTATGTGGACATCATGGCAAATCTAGATCCTGTACTTAGCTCTCATTATCTGACCCTTGTTTCTTGTGGTTTGAACCAGAATCCTGTCCTCTTCTCCACTGATTTTGTGTTTGTCAGTCATGCAACTCCATGAATCCAAAGAAGCCTCCAGCCTGACATCTGACCTAAGAACTTGAGAGTTGCCAATGTGAACCATTTCCTTGAGAGAAATCTCCCTATAGATACTTTTAAAACCTCTACTGGCTTCTTCTCTCTAGAGAACCTAGTTTAAGATGCTTTGTGAACCCTGAAGATGATGAAATGACATGGGTAAAACTTGATGCCCAAAATATTGCTTTTTCTTTCATTATTAATTGAGTGAGAGTCTACTCTGTTTTATCACATTATTTGTAATCCCTGCCTTGTGTCAGCATTTTTCCTACAGTTTCCCTTTGATTTTTATTTCTGTTGACCCTAAAAATGTTGACAGCAGTACATTAGTGTATTCAACACACTACTCCCAACAAAATGGGATGACTTAATATCCTTGAACTTAACCAATCCTTCTGCTCCTTGGGTTGCTATGTTTCTTGATTTTTTTCTTTAACATTCTTTTTTTAATTATTTTTATTATTATTAAATTTTATTAGTTTTAATGAACATTTACAGAGATTTTGGGTTTTCATTCACTCATTGTTGCACTTTTTTCTCTACCCTCCTCCCCAGTTCATTCTTCTTTCCCCCCCCTTGAATGTCTGTTCTAATTGTCCAATTGCCACAGTGCTTGTCAAAGCCAGTTCTGATTAATCTCCTTTGTCATTGTGACCTTTTCCATTCCCTATCACTCCTCCCTGAGAGAGACTTCACCTTGATTCATAAGGAAAAGGGGATGGCGTATTCTCTTAGCTACTTCCTGCTGAAAAGGGACGCTGTAGGTTTGAGGGTTTCTTTAACATTCTTAAGTATCCATGAGGGACAAGGATGCTGGAAAAACCTTTATTTTCAGTTAAAAAAATAAACAAACAAAAATAACCCAAAACCCCAAATATACTGTTATCAAATAAGTTCCCATTCACAAAGGTCCTGTATGGATAGAGTAGAGCTGCCTCATAGGATTTCCCAGGCTGTCCTTCTTTACAGAAGCAGACTTTCAGATAGTTCTCCTGAAGAGAAACTGGTGGATTCAAACTGCCAACCTTTGCTTAAGAGATAAGTGTTTAACTACTGTATGACTGGACCTTCTGTTAGAATTTTTCATGATTAATTGGACTATCAATTGAGAAAGGGAACAGAAAAGAGAAATAGTACCTGTGGTTAAAAGTAAATCAACTTATTAGATAACATATTTTTACAACTTGATGTAACACACTCAAATTGAATGACTGAATCTGAGCGAGCAGGCAGGAATTAAGAGAACCTGGGAGCTACAATTCCCTTCTGAAAATAACTGGGAGAAGGCAACTAAAGGAACCCAAAGAAGTTGGTGAGAACAAGTCCCATGTAGGAAACAACCTAAAGAGAGTCATGGCTTTAGGACATATTTAACGCTGGAGACTCAGCAGATAGGGCAATGGAGGCAACAAAAATGCTCCTATGTCTCCACCAATCCACAGAAAACCACAGTACAAAATACATTTGTTCATGAAGTTCTTATGAGTCAAGTTCTTTGGGCAAAGACTGAGCTGGAGAGAGGTGGAGAGAGGATCTGTGAGGATAAGCAAAATGTCTGAACACAGGTTCTGAACTCACTGGTGAGTCAGTTAATTGATACATTTGAGGGGAAAAATGACCTTCAGCTTTTAAGAAAAGCAGGACTAGTGGTAAAATTCTGAGATAAAAATGTTTCCATTTGGAAAAAGGAAAAATAAGGACAAATTTTTTTTTTAGAAAGTATATTTCATGTACTAGACTCAGTACTGGATCTTTCTATGTTACCTATATTTTTACATTATTTGGAAAACCTGCCAGAGGGTCAGCTAGGGGTCGGTTCTGACTCCATGCCGAACAACAGTAACAAAAACAGCAATGATGACATTTTTTCAAAGACAACTGCTTTCATTATGAATTATATCGCAATACCAAGGGAGCAAAAATCCTCACCACTGCACCAATAGTTACCATTGTGATGGAGAAAAGAGTAAAGTCAATAATTTTTTATTACTTGGATTCACAATCAATACCTAGGGTGACAAAAGTCAAAGAAGTAAAAGATTAGAGGGGTCTTTTGAGGATTAAATCCCTGTGTGCATTAAAAAAACCCCTCTTTTTCCAACAGATTGAAAAGGAAACCTACTGACTGGGGAAAAAAACCCCACATTTGGCAATACTGTCTCAGACAAGAGTCTCATTAAAAAACAAACAAAAAAACCCAGAATACTACAGGGCCTCCACAAGAAAAAGATTAATAACCCAATTACAAAATTGGCAAAAGAATTTTCATAGAGGAAGACATTCAGATAGGAAACAGACACATGAAGAAATCCTCAAAATCACTGACAATAAGAGAGATGCAAATCAAAACCACAATGAGGTGTCATCTCACTCCAGTAGCAGTGGTAAAGTTTAACAGACCAGCAACCAATAAATGTTGGAGAGGATGCAGAAAGCTAGGAACTCTCAAACACTGCCAGTGGGATTGTAAAATAGTGGAACCACTCCAGAAGGTGGTTTGACATTTTCTTGAAAAGCTTAACATGGAAATTCCATATGACCCAGCTGTTCCACTGCTGGGAATATATCCTAAGAACATTAGAAATAAGACAAAAATGGAGATTTGTGCACCAATGTTCACCGCAGTGTTATTTACCATCTTAAGAACATGGAAGCAGCCCAAATGTCCAAACACATTTGAATAGACTGAGGAATTGTGGTACATTCAGACAATGGAATACTACACAGTACTCAGAAGCAACAATTTCAAAAATTAATGCATAACTTGGGAGGGACTGAGAGCATTAAGCTAAGTAAAATGACTCAAGTCTCATAAGGACAAGTACCATATTAGACCATTATTGTAAAAGTAGAAAGATAGCTAGTAAATGTGTATGAGGATCCAAGTTGGGGAGGGAGGGATCAAAGAGGTGAGGATGGGCATGGGGGAAACAATAAAGTCTCACAGTTTTGTGGGTGGAGGGAGGGGTGCATAAAGGAAACGAGAAAGATCTGGTGAGGATCTAGAAATATAAGGTAATGGTAGGCATAGTTCAATGATGATTGATTTTATAAAACATAATGAAAAGGAATTATTGTACGAAACACAATGTGAATGAAGGATAGTGTGAAACACAATGTATATGAACTTAGTTAGCAAACTGATAGGAAATAAAATTTTTCTGTAAGAAGGACATCTCTGAGTTTCTCCTGCAGTGCTGGTCTTGTTTTTAAAACTCTCTTAGGTTTTGCTTTTCTGAGAATATCTTGATCTGTCCTTCATATTTGATGGATAATTTTGCTGGGTACAGTATTCTTGGTTAACAGCTGTGTTTTTTGAGTGTTTGATATATGTTCTTCCACTCTCTTCTTGCCTGCATGGTTTCTGCTGAGAAATCGGTACTTAATCTTATCTGTTCTCCCTTAGAGGTTACTCTTTGTTTCTCCCTTGCTGCTTTCAGGATTCTCTCCTTATCTTTGTTTCTGGCAAATTTAACTATGATATGCCTTGATATTTTTCTTTTGGGGTCGAATCTATATGGTGTTCACTGAGCTTCCTGAATACATATTCTCTCATTCTTCATTA
>NW_006399779.1:7462012-7463492 GCF_000299155.1 Elephantulus edwardii | reverse complement strand
CAGGTGCCCTCACACAACAGCCCCTGCTCCAGCAGGGTCCTGGATCTGACAGGATCCAAAAAGTCAAGGTCAAATTCCCACCAACTCACTAGCCTCTGGCTGGTCTATAGAGTTCACAGAAGCCAGCTGGCTGGCTCATTTTGGGCAGTTGGTGTAGCCCAAGAGAGCTCGGCCAAATTCGGCCAAATTCCCCACCTTAGGTGCTCTCCCAGGTAATCAGCAATGCCCCAGTAAACACAGCCAAGATCCTACCGGCCTTTCTCCTGCCAGGTTAGTTCCACAACAGCTCAGCTGATAGCTCCAGGTGATGGCTGGATCCGCGGAGGTGCCCTGAGGTCACAGGGCTGAGGTGTGTGGGGGCTGAGGTGTGTGGTTGTAGAGCTGCAAGGGGGTGGGGGAAGGGGAGGAAAGCAAGGGACTAGGGGGGTAAGGAGCACAGGGCTTGGACACTATCACCAAGGGGTGGGGGTGGGGCTTGGGCGCTGCTGGGGGTTTATGCAGCAGCACTTTGTGTGTTGGGGGGGTCACACAGGTTTGGGCTACAGGGGGGTCACACAGTGGCAGGTAGTCTTCGCTCCTCTGGGGTCTCACCGTCTTTGCTCTTCTGGAGTTCCATGGTGGGTGGCTGACTGTTGCTCTTCCCGGTCTCTTCCCGGCCCGTCTGGCTGTGGAGCCCTTCCGTCTGGTGGAGTTCTTCCGTCAGGAAATAAAATTTTTAAAAAGTACCACTTGAGGGGAAAGATTGAGACTTAATTATTTGGGAGCGTGATCCCAGGAGATAGAAGAAGAATCAGAGGGAAAGAAACAGAAAACAAGAAAGTCAATGCAGGAATACATATTATGCTCATTGCCCCTTTTAGGTGAGTAGGTAGGAAGGAGTTCAGTTTTGGAGGAATATCTGTGAAATCTCCCAAGATACATCTTTTAGTAATTCCTTTAGAGAAGAAAGAAGAAAAGAAAAAAAAAAAGCATTTATTCATTGTCTCCTTCCCTGTTAGTCAAGAGCTCATCCACACAGCATTAAGCAGGCTTATTCCAGTGCAGTGTTCATCAGCTACCTACTTTTCTTCTTCTCTCTCTACTCCTATTATCTACCCTATTGTTATAATTGTGGTCCTATGTAGTGCTTGTCCTTTTTTGGTTGAGGTGTCCACTTAGCATTATGTCTTCCAGACTTCGTCTATGCTCTAGTGTTTTATGAGTTCATTGTTTTTCAGTGCTGTGTAATATTCCATTGTGTGGATTTACCACAGTTTTTCTATCCATTTTTTTGTTGTTGTTGTTGATGGACACTTTGGCTGCTTTCATCTCTTTGCTATTATGAAGAAGGCTGGAATAAAATCACTGTGTTAAAAAAAAGAAAAGAAAATATTAGAAACAGTTGTTGTTGTTGTTGTTATGTGCCGTCAAGTCGTTTGCAACTCATAGCGACCCTACGTACAACAGCCCTAAACCCTGCTCTATCCTGTGCCAATCGCAC
>NW_006399779.1:7454901-7461637 GCF_000299155.1 Elephantulus edwardii | reverse complement strand
AACTCTCTGATGCATAACAAGTGATTGCAAAGACCATGGCCTGTATCAGGCACACCTTAGTCTCCAGAGAGACACCATTGCTCTTGAGTACTTTAGAGTACTCTAAAGTTTAGAGTACTGTTTAGAGAGGTCCCTAACAGCAGACTTCCCCATCACAATACGCTTTTTGATTTGGCCTAATGGCAAGAAGCTGTCCTGCAATCCCAAAGACACACAGTTTGAATCCATCAGATGCTCCGCTGGAGAAGGAGAGGCAATCTCCTCCTGTGACATTCAGATCCAATTCAATGGTACACAACAATAATTAGAAACATGGTGCATGATAATTCAAAGGCTAGAACACCCAGGGTAATAGCAGTCAAGAAGTAAAAATATTAGAAACTGTATGTATGACAAGTATCCAAGATCGACTGAAACAGTTATGTGAGTGTTGATTGTGGAACCAAGCAAGCTGAAATTGTTAACACTTGCATAATGCAGATGTTTATGGATCAGTTTCCTCCAATTCTGATGCCACACTCCCCCTCATAATTTGGGGGCAGAGAAGATGGTGTGAGTGGATGAATGGGCCCAATCTCTTTGTAAACCTATAAATCGTGACATTGGCAAAGAGTACTGAGTTTGACACAGATAGTATTCAGGATTCAGATCTCTTATTCATAGGGTCTCTATAAGTTGTACTCAATAGCACCAGAATCAATCAATGCCTTTGCATTGTGGTGTTGGAGAAGAGTACTGAGTATACCATGGACTGCTAAAAAAACAAACAGGTCTGTCCTGGAGAAGGTAAAACCAGGCTGTGCCTTGGAGGCAAGGATTCTGAAGCTCCATCTGACATACTTTGGGCATGTTTCCAGGAATGACCAGTCCTTGGATATCATGCTTGGAAGGGTGGCAAGACAGTGCAAAAGAGGAAGACCCTGGATGAGATGGATTGACTCAGTTACTGGGGTAATGGGGATAGGTATGTCAGGGATGATGAAATTGGCTCAGGGTAGTGCAGGGTTCAAAGCTATTGTACATAGGGTTGCTATGAGTTGGAAGTGACTTGATGCACATAACAATAACATGGACAGCCAAAAGAACAAACCAATCTTTCTTAGAGGAAGTGCAGCCAGAATGCACCTTGCAGGCAAGGATATTGAAACCTAGTCCCACATCCTTTGGGAATTTTGTCAGGAAGTGACAGTGCCACCACTTGGAAAGGATATTATGCTGGGAAAAATAGAGTCGGCAAAAGAAGAAGGCCCTTAATTGACAGAGACTGCAACCACAGGTTTGAGCATGGTGGACATTGTGAGGATGGCACAGGCGAAGCCAAGGCCCCATTATGGCTCATAAGACCACTAATGAGTTGTAGTCTGTCTGATGGTGGCTACCAACAACAACAGAGATACCACAAATAAATGGCTTCGGCAAACAGAAATTGACTTCCTTACAGTGACATAAGCCAGAGAAGTCTAGATTCAAGGCGCTGATTTTATGTGAAGGCTCTATAAGAAGACTCTATGTATTTTGTGGTTCTAAGATATTTTGAGGGTGACATAATTAAATCTCTAACATCTGCATATCTTGGGTTCATCAGCTTCTGTAGCCTGAGAGGCAGCAGCCAGCTATCTGACCCGGCAACCTTAGGAGGTATTTCTAGATATACAAGTATAAACATCACTGGTTTAGCTTCTCTCAAAGGTACTCAGGAGCAACAGTGTCTCTCTGGAGACTAAGGTGCGCCTGATACAGGTCACGGTACTTGCAATCGCTTGTTATGCATCAGAGAGTTGAACAATGACTAGGGAGGACAGAAGGAGAGTGGATGCTTTTGAGCTGTGGTGCTGGAGAAGGGTACTGAATGTACCATGGACTGCCAGGAAAACAAACAGTTTCATCTTGGAGAGGATTAAACCAAGCTACTCCTTGGAGGCAAAGATTCTGGGGCTTCGTCTGACATACTTTGGACATGTTGCCAGGAGGGATGGGTCCTTGGAGAGGGGCATCATGCTTGGGAGGGTGTAGGGACAGCGCAGGAGGGGAAGACCCTCTATGAGATGGATTGATTCAGTGACTGGGGTAATCAGGATGGGTGTGTCAGAGGCGGTGCGGTTGGCGCAGGATAGAGCAGGGTTTAGGGCTGTTGTGCATAGGGTCGCTATGAGTCGGAAACGACTCGACGGCACATAACAACAACAACAACAACAACAGAGAACTCAACCTCTAGAGTACTTGCCATATTAATTTAATTACATTATTTGCCAAGTATTTTAATTTGCAACCTCTCATTTTATTGATTACTAAATTTAATTACTAAACTAAGGCATGAAAAAATCAAATGATTCGTCCAACATTTTACAGCTGGGTAGTGTCAAAGCTTACCATAGCTCTTAGAATCCTGTATCAAGCTCTATGTTCTACCGAAGAGTTGTTGTTGTGTTCCATTGAGTCAAAATCAACCTATAAGAGCTGACCTTCTGGTGGATTTTCAGAGGCGGTTGATCGTATGAGAGGATATTGCCCATCCTTCTCCCACAGAACAATTGGTGGATTTGAACTTTGTTCCTTCAGGATTACAGTGCAACTTTTTACCTCTAGGGTACCAGAGTGTCCAAAGAGTAGGTTACTGTATATTTTACATTAATACAAGAAGTAAAGTGCTGGCAAAAAGTGACAAATTGAACATCAGAGCAAATAATGGCCGTAGGTAAATACACATGTGTGTGATCAACTGATTTCCAACAAAGATGCCAAAGAAAATCTTTTCAATAAATGATGCTTGAACATCTGACTATGAGGAAAATACAGCTTGCCTCTGCCTCACATCATTCCCATAAAATTCTACATAAATCAAATGTCAACGCTGAAATTGTAAAGCTCTTTGGGAGAAAACGTAGCAGTATCTCTTTATGGCGTAGGAAAAAGCAAATATTTCTTGGAGTGGACATCACAGAAGCATTAACCATAAATGAAAATAAGGGTTTAAAAGAATAAATGAACTTTTTACACAAAATAGTTTAGAAAGTGTCAGGAGTATAAGAAAGTAGATACATTAAAAAAGCAGCAGTAAGAGATGAATAAAAGTTGCTGGCAGAGTATTATGAGAGATTAGTCTATTTTGAATTTTCCCCAAGGCTCTACTATCAGCCTCTTTAATTTGAGTCTATGAGATTTATTTGGAAATTTCCTAAAAGTCTCTTAGTAAGTTCAGTATACCAACAATTCAAATTGCTGAATCTATTTTGTTCTTTTAAAACGTTGAGCCTTCCTCAAACTTTGTTTCACTCTGTCTATGACACCTCTCAGAGGTTTAATTTGTTTACCCAGTCTGAGTCATACAGGTTTCTGGCCCTGGACATCAGACACTGTTAAGGCAATAGCTCCACACAGTGTTGGTTTATGACGATCCCATGCTTGTCACGTAGTGGACACTGGATTGAAAAACAATGAGTTGACTTCTCCTGACCAGTTTGAGAGGTATAAAAGAAAAGACAAACACGAAGCTAAATGACTTTGTTTCTTGTTCCTTCTGACCTCTTGGTCTCTTTAGCTGACATTGTAGACGTTTGCTTCCCGAGTAGTGAACGTTTTTACTTTCTTCCTAAAATGGTCGTTTAGCAAATTATTGCATTCTTTGTTCATCTGTGGCAGGAGTTTCTTCTTCTGTGTCACCCAAGAGGTTACAGTAGAATTCTTTGTGGATTATGGTACTCTAGTTCTGAAAAAAGCACATTAATGAAAACTTCATTCTTTGTCTCCTTTTGTTTCCAGAACATGCTAGTTTTTTTTTTTTTTCTAATAGAATAAATCTACCATCTTCACTTATCATTCATCTCCTATTTTATTAACTATAGTCTCTTGTTCTGGTCCTAAATTGGCTCTCATTCTCCTCTCCTTAGATATTATCATTTCTGTGTTTATTATGCCTTCAAGAACTTTTCTGTCTTTTATGTCCTAAAGATTAATGGGCATTTGAATGTGGGCAGCTAGTTTGTGATCACCATCTAATCTTTCCTTCAAATTCATTTCCTTTTTGTGTTACTTTTTTTTTTAAGATGGAAAGTTACCCTTGTCCCTCTGAGGACTTGAAACAGCCAAATGGGAGTTTGACTAATAAAGGGGGAAACTTGTAGCAATACAGAAAGGCACGTTTGGCAAATGCTCCCACCTGGCCTGGTGCACAGCTCACCTAGAGTCTTCATGAAGTAACTCTAAGCCACGGGCATGTAAAATACGTGTTGTGATAAAGAATTTAGGAGGTGCATGCACAGTCTCACTGTAAGGCAGGTTGGCAGTAGCTAAAATCCATCAGCAGCTCCAGCCCCTCAGCAACAACTTGGGGAAAAAACCTTGTTGATCAGCTATCCCAACAATTGCAGTCTAAAGCCCAGCGGGACAGTTGTGCTGTGCTGTACAGACTCACAACTTCAAACTTGTTGCCCTTGAACTGATTCATACTCATAACGACCTTCTAGTTAGTTTCCAGAGCTGTATGTTTTCACAAGAGGAGACTGTGTATCTTCCTCCCACACAGTGCCTGGTGGATTCAAACCAACACGTTTATGATTAGTAGTCTGATATATTATACGCTATACTACACCACCAGGACTTCCCTATGGGGTAAGAATCAGAATTAACTGTATAAAACACATAGCAATGTGTTTTTAACAGGGATTTAAATTCCAGGGCTCTGTTCAGGCGAGGGAATTTGTTTCTGTGGAAGCATGTGCTCCTCTAGTTGTCTAGTTGTACATTTTGCAGAGCTGCGATTCCTGCCATTGTCTGAGGTCTCAGAACAGCTTATGTTGTCATGGAAAATACAGAGGACAGTAAGGAAGAGCTCAAGTAACAAACAAACAAACAAACAAACAAACCCACACCAACAACTCAGACATTGAATACCAAATAATGCAGCTCCATACTCTGAAAATATCTTCTGATCCTGCTTTGCCACAATGGAAACTGATGGAATTTTCTGAGACATATTTGGGATATTTCATAGTGATGATATATTAGGAAGATGTGCTGACGAAGTCCATAGTAAATTGTGCTGTTAACTCATCAAGTTGCATATCCCTCCTGGATTTGGGGGGAAATGTGAGTAATCTTCTCCTGGTCCTATCTACAGCTTGAAAATTCAAGTGGAGAGTTCCTGTGAGATGGAGTAGATTCAGCAGCAGTGAACTAATGCCTGGTGGACAGGAAAGGAGTTAGGATTTTTTTTTAATAGGGTTTTTATTGTGATTTTGACAAAAGTTTACAGAAAACTTGGGTTTCTATTCATTCATTGTTAAACATTTTCCTCCCTACCCACCCCAGTTGACTTTTCTCTTTAAGAAAATTCTTTCCGTTGTTGCACAATTTCCCCCCTTTACCACCAGCAGTCAACTTCACTATGCACCTCTTATTCTGGACTGTTGTCATGCAAATAATACCTAATCATACGTTCCTTTTAAACTGTTCTTTCCCTCATCTGTTTCAAAGCAGTTTACATTATTTATCTCCTCTTTTCTTAGTTTTCCTCCAACCTTCATGCCAGTCCTGTTTTATAACAGCAGTGTTATGCAGTATTTGTCCTTTTGTGACTAAGATTTTTTTCACTCAGCACAATGTCCTCCAGAATCACCCATTTTGTATAATATTTTATGAGTTTCTTGTTTTTCAGTGCTGCTTAGTATTCCATTGTGCATCTTTCTTAGTGCTAAGGGTTTTGAACATTTCTTCATGTGTCTGTTCATTATCTGAATGTCTTTGGTGAAGTGTCTGTTCGTATCCCATGCCCATTTTGCTATTTAGTTGTTTACCTTTATCTTGTTGAAGTGCTGGAGTATTCTATCAATTCTAGATATAAGTCCCTTATCAGACATAGCATTACTAAACATTTTTTCCCCAGTCTGTGGCTTTCCTTTGTATCATGTTGTAGAAATTTTTTGATGTGCATAGGGATTTGAATCTTAGAAGAATTCATCTATTTTATTCTTTCATGGTTGTAGGTAAAGTTATTAATTTTTAACAATGGAAGCATGAGCATAATATCACAGATAATTTGAAACACAAAAAATACTAATACACAAAAAAGCAATATCAATGAATTGCCAGTGACTTCTAGGTTTTTCTATGACTGAGCATCTTAAAAGCACATTTCCATTTTATCATGGCAATTGCATGTGAGCTTATGTAGTATTTCCCTTGTTTTATGGATAAGGGCTGAGAAAAAGAAATAATGTATTTAAGATTTGCCACTAATTAGAAAAACTGGCTATGATGATGAAATTCAATATCAAAAGGTAACTGCCAGAAATTCAAGGTGGATTCAGCAAAGACCATGGCACAAGGAATATAACTGCTGATGTCGGATGGACCTGGGCTGAAAGCAGAGAATAACAAATATGTTTACTGGTATTTTATTGATTTTGCAAATACATCTGATTGTGAATAAATTATGAATAATAACAATGAAAAAGTGAGATCACCAAACACTCAATTGTTCTCATGTGAAACCTATACCTAGACTAGGAAGCACTTGCCCAAACATGACAAGGGTACATTGCATCATCTAAAATTAGAAAAGTTGTGAGGCAATGTGTATCTCATTCAGTCTGTATGCTGAACAAATCATTCAAGAAGCTGGACCACATGCAGAAGAATGTGGTATCGTTGTTGTTGTTGTTATGTGCCGTCGAGTCGTTTCCGACTCATAGCGACCCTATGCACAACAGCCCTAAACCCTGCTCTATCCTGCGCCAAC
>NW_006399779.1:7439790-7452251 GCF_000299155.1 Elephantulus edwardii | reverse complement strand
ATCACTAGGGTCTGCTTACAACTGTTCCTCCTCTTTTGTATTTCCATACTTGATAGACTGGATAAAGACTGATTAACAAACTGCATTGTACAGATAACACAATCTTGTTGCAGAAAGTAAAGAAGGCTTAAAGGACTTACTACAGAAGACCTTAAAGCAATTAATTTCAAAAGACTGCAGCCTTCAATATGAGTGTCATCTCAACATCAAGAAAACAAAAATTTTCGACACTGGACAAATAGGCAACATCATGATTGATGGAGAAAAGTGTTATGTTATCAAGGATTCCATTTAACTTGGATCCGCAATCAATACACATGGTAGCGACAGTCAAGAAATCAAAAGTGTGTCATATTAGGAAAATCTACTTTCAATATCTTTCCAAAGTGCTACAGAGCAAGTGTGTAAATATGAAGACTAAACTGTGCCTAATCCAAGGCTTGCATTTCCAATTGCTTCGTATGCATCTGAAAGTTAGACAATGGATAAAGAAGACTGAAGAAGAATTTCTGTCAACTGAATTGTGGTATTGGGAACAGTATTGAATGTGCCCAGGACTGCCAAAGGAATAAACAAATCTGTCTTCAAAGAAGTCCTGCTAGAGTGCTCCTTGGAAGCAAGGATGGTGAAACTTCATCTCACATGCTTTGGGTCTATTTCCAAGAGGAACTACTCCTTATCATGCTGGGAAAGAGAGAGGGCCAGTGAAAGAGAGGAAACCCCTCAGAGATAGAGTGATGCAGGAACTAGCACAATAGCCTTGAGTGTGCCAGAGCTTGAAAGGATGGTACAGGATAAAACAAGGTTCAGCCCTGTCGTTGGTAAGGTTGCTATGAGTCATATTGAGCAGACCCAGGCCCAAGAAGACACAAACTAGGCAAAAATAGGAAGCCTGTTTAGGACAGGCCCAAGCCCAGGAAGATACAAACTAAACAAAAATAGGAAACCAGTTTTAGGCAGGCCCAGGACCAAGAAGGCCCTAGCTAAACAAAAATAGGAAACCTGTTTGGCAGCCGAGACCCCCAGGAACAGCGGCAGGTGAACAGCTCTAACCGTAGAAGGTAGATAGACGTTCAGCAATAAATAACAGAAAAAAACAGGCCAGCAGCAGCTTGAAGTTGGCTTCCCTGTAACCTGAGGGAATTTTAACTAACTGAGGACCTTTCTACCTGTGTATCTAACTGTCCAAATGCCATTTTGCCCAAAAGGTTTAACTAATCAATCATAATGCATGGAAAAACTAACCAATAGAAAAGAGACTCCTAACCACTACTTTGTAAGCCTTTAAAATAGAGAACATTTTGTGTTTGGGGAGCCTGACCCTTAAGAGTCTGTGGTCCCTGTCAGTGCTCCCTGTGGACAATCAAGTCTTCCTTGCTTCACTAGTTGATCTGAAGTTGCTGGACAGGAGGTTGAATTCTTGCAACAATATCTGACTTGATGTCACCTAAAACCAAAAATTACTTAGCACAGGAATTTCTGGGTGTCACAAACAGCTAAGTGCTCACTTTTTAGCCAAAAGGTTAGAAATTTGAACGCATGCAGTGATCCCTAAGGAGACAAGTTTGGTGATCTGTTTCTGAAGGTCAACGCCATCAAAGTCTATGAGCAGTTCTATTCTGCACATAGAAGGTCGCTAAAATTTGGAAATGACTTGAAGATAACTAATGAAAACAAATACTGGCCACAGGCAGAATGAGATGGATACAAGGTTTGTATAGCTTTAAAGTCCATTATCTTCTACTTTAAGTTAGGCCTTATCATGATCCAAGAGTAAGTAAGGTTCCAGTGTTTAGCTTATTTCTGTTGAGGATAAAGATGAAGCTTCAATAGACAAAGCTTGCATTCAAGAAGTTGCAGCAAAGGTACATTGAACTTTACCTGAGCAGATTATAGGAAAATGATGAAAAAGACATTTTGGGAAGTTGAATTTGCTGCCATTTTTTAGGATGAACTGGAGGAATGGGTGACTGGACACAGGGGCCCAGGATGACAGAGGCCACTACTATGACACAAGACTTAATCCTTAGGTTCTTTGCTCCGTATCCAATCATCTGATGCAGTGTCATTTGTCTTTAGAGGTCAACACAATTTTCGGAAGGCTACAATTGCTCTGAGAAGTCCCAATTTGGATATGCTTTAGTTTCAATTTATTTTTCCCTTCAGATGTTCTCTGGCCTCAGGGTGACTGTAGGTGAAATACAGTAACTTAGCTACTCTCTCTCTCTCTCTCTTTTAATCCTCTGATCCCCATCATCCTTTAAGCCTGTTCAGTTCACTAATTAGAACACAAGAGACTTCTTTTCAACATAGCTGAGACCCAAGTCCTCAACTAAGCCATTTGCAGTTGTGGGTGGAGGTGGTTTGAGGAGACCTAAAGGAGGTTATTTCTATTCTGGCTGAGACTTGGTATTTATCTTGCCTTGGAAATTGTAAACCAGAACTTGGTTCTTTTCATTGAGGGGCTGGGCATCCGACAGCATCTCTGGCTTCCTCCAGCACTCTGCCTGGCATCGCTGTATAGTATCAACCAGATGCATTTGGGATTTCACAACTGCAGCCGCCTGACAGCATCGCCTCCCTGCTTCTCTTCTTCCCAGGCTATAATTCAGGAGCTCCATTTACCTGCAGAGAATGGCGGCTCAGCTGTCAGCTGCCAGCCTGAGGCTATACTTTTTCTGTCTGATTCCATTGGTGCTCATTATTTATTGTTCTGTTTAGTTGAGTATCATGTAGAAACTTTGAGATGTTGTGGAAAACCCACCAGATCACAAAATGTCTAGGATTTGCAGATTCCACACAGCTGTGCTTTAATTCTATACTGGTTAGAACGCACAAACTTCAAAGTCTGTATCTCAGAGGAAACAGTAGTATTAGGTGGAAAATGTCCTATAAATTTAGGGAAGTATTAAAATCAAGTCAATCTGTGTATCTCCTTTTTGTTCCATACAAATTCCAATTCCTACAGCTGTAACATATGTCTTATTAAGGTGAGATCAGATATGGTAAAGTGAGCACTAAGGAAACCTGAGAAAAACAATATTCTTTTGAAATACAATGTGGCAAAGTAAGCTGAAGCCATTATTATTATTATTAATACTACTGTTACTGTTGTATGTAGAGTTGCCTATTCCTAGTGACCCTATGTGCATTAGCTCTGAACCCTGCCCCATCCTGAGCCAATCTCATCATCTCCAACAGACCTAATTAGATTTCTGTAGTCACTGAATGAATCTATCTCATCCTGGGTCTTCCTCTCCTGCACTGTCCCTCCACCATTCTAAGCATGATGTCCTTCTCCAAGGACTGGTCCTTCCTGGCTGCATACCCTTAGTATGTGAGATGGAACTTCAAAATCCTTGCCTCCCTTTTGGAGTAGCTTTTCCAGGAGAGATCTGTTTGTTTTTCTGGCAGTCCACAGTTCACTCAAGACTCTTCTCCAGCAACACAACTGAAAGGCATCAATTCTTCTTCTATCCTCCTTAGTTATTATACAGCTCTCTGATGTATAGCAAGTAATTTTGAAGACCATGGCCTGGATCAGATACATCTTAGTCTCCAGACTGATGTCATTGCTCTTCAGTGCTCTAGAGAGGTCCTTGACAGCACAGCAGACTTTCTGAATGCATTTGTCTTTTGATTTCCTGACTGCTAGTACCAAGAGTGTTGATCGTAGAACCAAGCAAACTGAAGTTGTTAAGAATCTCATTCTTTTCTCCATCTATTGTGAAGCTGCCAGTTGTCCCAGTGGTGAGAATCTTTATTTTCTTGATGTTGAGATTCAATCTATATTGAAGACTACAGTCCTTGACTCTCTGCAGCAAATGCTTCATGTTCTCTTCAGTTTCAGTGAGCAAGATTGTGTCATCTGCATAATGCACTTTGTTTATGAGTCTTGATGTCACACTCCTCCTCATAAAGCCCAACCTCCCGAATGATCTGTTCTGCATATAGATTGAAAAGGTATGGAGACAAGATGCGTCCCTGATGCACTCCTTTCCTGATTTTGAACCATGCAATGTTTCCCTGGACTGTTCTAACTACTACTTCCCAGTCCATGTATAGGTTTCACATATGTTAATTATAAACTGAGAAAAATGTTAAAGCCTGTATTCTTTATAGAGGGAGCACAGGTGGTGTAGTATGTAAGGAGCTGTACTGCTAACTCAAAGACTATGTCTCTCTAGTGGTTTGAATACATTAAGGGCTCCACAGAAGGAAGATGAGAATCTCCTCTATAACCTTGGAACACTCACTGGAGATTTGACTAAGAGTTAGTTCCAACTTGCTGACAATGAATGAATGAGTCTATAGTCAGCAACTGTCTTTATGAATTCATTGTCTCTCTACATAATTACCCTTCTGGAATCATTAGAAGATACCTTGATCATGTTGGGGGTGAAGAAGGGATAACACCTTAGTTTACTAATTCATGTAGACATTTCTTAATAAAAAATTCAGTACTTAACAAAGCCTTACTCATTACTTTATGATCTAAGGGAAGTTAGCTTAGAAGCTCTAGCCTATGGTATAAATAGGCTTGCAAATATATAGCCGGAAATGTACATCCAGGAGCAGATAAACTTGACAAATGGGACTTTCTAAAAATTAAGTCTCTGTGTATATCAAAACCTTTTTCCAATAGGGTGAAAAGAGAACCCACAGACAGGGAAAAATAATTGGCAATGACATCTCAGACTAGGGTCTCATAATGAAAGCTTACAGAATACTGCAGGACTTCTAAAAGAAAGTCTGATAACCCATTAACAAAATGGACAAAAGACATGAGAAAACTTTTCACGAAGGAAGACATTCAGCTGGCCAATAGACATGAAGAAATACTCAGAGTCGCCGACAATCAGAGAGATGAAAATCAAAACAACATTGAGATATCATCTCACCCCAGTAGCAGTAGCAAAGTTTAATAGAACAGCAAACAAGAAATATTGGAGAAGATGGGGAGAGCTTAGAACTCTCATGCACTGCTGGTGGGAGAGCAGACTTGTACAGCTACTACTCTGGAAGGCAGTTTGGTATTTCCATAAAAAGTTGAATATAGAGTTCTCATAAGACCCAACTTTTTCACTGCTGGGAATATACCACAAGGAAAAGAGACCCAAGACACAAGTGGAGATATATACACATATGTTTATAGCAGGGTCATTCACAATAGCAAGAAAATGGAAACAGCCTATATGTTTATCAACAAATGAAGGATTGAGAGATTATGGTTTACATTCGTATTATGGAATATTATGCAGCACTCAGGAGTAATGATTTTGTAAAGCAGCCTCTAACATTGTGCTGAGTAAACTAACTTAGTCTTGTCAGGACACATCCTTCGTAAGATCATTATTATAAAACTAGAAGGATAACTTGTAAAATGTGTATGGAAATTCAAAAGGGGAAGGGACGGAAAATAGGAAGGGTGGAAATCTCTAGGATAAAAGAGTTTAGTGGAGGAATGGGGACCATGAAGGAATAGGAAAGATAGTGCAGACCTGAAAAGATAAGGCAATAGTAGGCATAGATCAATGGTGATTAATTTTATAAAACAATGTGTGAAACACGATGTAGACAAGCTTTATATGCATACTGATATAAAATAAAATAGAAAAAATAATTTACCAGCCTGTCTCGGAATATGTGCAACAAAGGTGCTTCTTAGATGCAAGGGTAGAGAAATTTTATCTTACATACTTTGGGAGTATTGTCAAGAGGTGCTAGTCATTAGAAAATGACAGCATTCTAGGAAAGGTAGAGAGAGGGTCAGCAAAAAAGAGGGGGAGTCTTTCAGCAATACAGATTGACATAGTGACTGCGACGTGCACCTCAAGCATGGTGGAGACCCTGAGAATATGATAGAAAAGAGTGACATTTCAATCTGTTAGTCATAAAGTCTTCATGGATCGTAGTCAACTTGATGACATCTAACAGCAAAGCAGCAACAACAGAGATGCAAGATCAAAGACTCCAGCCTTCAGTATGTATTGCACCTCAAAATAAAGTAAGCAAGAATTCTTACAACTAGACAAATATACAACATCAAGATAGAGAAAAGAACGAAGTTGTTGGGATTTCATTTTATGTGGATAAACACCACCCATGGAAACAGAACTCAAGAAATCAAGGGACATATTTAATTGAGCAAATCTACTGTCAAGGACCTCATAACAGGGCTAAAACCAAAGATGTCAGCTTAAAGGTTATGGTGAGCTTGATCCAAGCTATTGTATTTTCAATTTTTTTGTAATTCTGCTGAAGTTGAACATTGACTAGGAAAAGCTAAAAAAAGAATTGATGCCCTTAAATCAGAGAAAACTTGTGATGGTGGCGAAGAACTCCATGGACTCTCAAAAGAACAGCTAAATCTGTGTTGGAACTAGTACAGCCAGAGTGCTCATTAGAAGCAAGAATGGCGAGACTTCGTCTCAAATACTCTGGGATGTTGTCAAGAGGGGACAGTCCCGGGAAAAAAAAAAATAATGCTTTGAAAGTTGGAGCGTCAAAGAAGGAGAAGACCCTCCACAAGATGGCTTGACACAGTGACTTAAAAAAATGAACATTAGCACAGTGGAGATTGTGAAGATGGTACAGGATGGAACAAGGTTTCTATCTGTTTTACACAGGATCACCGTGAGTCGGAGTTAACTCCAGGGCACCTAACATCAACAGAAGAGCTACACACATTTCAGGGGTAAACCAGCAAGAGGAAGTTACTCAAATTGTGACCTCAGAAGACAAACTTTTTACCCCCATCTCTTTGGATAAGGCAGTTGTTACATATGATGGTCATCAATTTAGATAATAAATAAGCAATAAGAAAGAGATGCAAGGAGATTTAAGTTTGATATATTTAAAGTCCATTCATTATAATGCTCAAGATACAGAAAGTCCCATTCATTTCCTATCAGATCCTAAGGTTTCATTTTCTCTCCTATGTCAGTGCCTCCATGTGTGAAATTTCCCCCATAGGTTGGAAATAATTGGAAGCTTTTAGGAAACATCTAAGTTTATTTATTCCCAAGAAATGAGAGGCTTTTATCCTTTGGGCTACAACTCATGTACAATATGTGCTCATTCTGCTACAATAGCCCAGAAATCTAAAAGCAGACATGGCAAGATGAGCACCTCCTTTAAAGCATAAGAATTTCATTTGGATGAAAACAATTTGCTTTTCTCATCCTTAAAAAGAGAGACTAATTTTCTCATCCTTAAAAAGAGAGATTCAAATTCCCCTCACACTTATCTCAATCAGTCCAAGAAATGGCCATAGTCATCAACACTATTCTTTTATCTGCTACAATTTCAACTGTTGTTCCATGTCTCTCTTCCTACAAATGTGCATGTATAAAAAGATCAAACAATAAAATAGTAATGCAAGATAGACTGCTTGGAAGGAAAACATTAATTATCTGGTCCAAGCACTAGAAAATAAAGAAGGTAGGCAAGTGGTTTAACATATTAGACATGTCAGTATTTTTTGTCCTCATTTTCATGCAGTTGGGTACTTGGGTGTTGGTATTACTGTGATTTTTGTCTCTATGGAAATTTCTATTTTGATTTGTTTTAAAATAAAATTTTACTTCTAATCAGTAGAAATAACTCAATGGCATTGGCTTATAAACCAAAAAGTATGTCAAGTAGGTAGCCTGTTGGTTATTATTTTTGAGCTTCCTCCAAGACATCCAAATGAAAATCAGCTCATGGCCACTTTGCTGATGCAGGGCCTTACACTGGGCCTCTATAAGGGATAATGAGTAGGTTTTTATCTTATATATAGCTCTGATTGAGTTGTATATTATTGGGAAAAAATTCTGGAGCTGCTTTCAAACTTAAGGAGAAAGAAATTAATAAATAATATGAAATGCTTGCTATAGGCACAGACGGATATAGTGAAAGTTGAGAAAGTAAATATTTACCATCGTATAATACCATGCTCCTCTTTGAAGCACTTATGATACACACTATCTAGATTTTGAACACTGTTGTCTCACAAATTTGTTAAGAACTTCAGTGTAGTAATAGTGATCCTCCATAAAGTACTTATATCAGGAACAGTTATAAATATTTTCTATATTTTAATCTTTACCATATCCCAAGAGCTTCTTTTATCTCTTCCATTTTAAAATTCAGGAAACAAAAGTTCAGAAAGATTGGAAATATTACCTTAGGACATAGCTAGTAGATAGCAAGGTCAGATTTAAATCCAGGCCTTACAGTTATATGGACCATACATGCACTCTGCATACCACCGTTTACATTAACTAAGTGTTCTGATCTTCCCAAGGGACCAACTTTCCCATTCACTTTTAAGTCCAGCCTTCACAACATTCTCAATAGCTCTTTCATTATTTTTCTTCCCTCCTCTTCCTCCTTCCCCATTTCTTTCTTTAAATGAGAAATGAAAACATACAAATTACAAGATATCTCAAGAATAAATTTTATATCACTAACTAGATAGAGGGTTTACAAAAGGGCTGAACTCACTCAGCATTTCTTAAGCTGAAGGAAGTGAAAAACAAATTCAAGCCACTAGTGGCAATACTTAAGGATGCTTTGGGCAGAATGTTAAATGATCCAAGAAGCATTAAAAGAAGATGAAAGGAGGAGACACTGTACCAGAAGGAATTGGCTGGCACAGAAGATTTCATGAAACAACGTATGAGCAAGAGCCTGTGGTGATGAAGGAGGATGTTCAAGCTGCTCTGAAAGAATTTGCAAAAAAAACCCCAAGGCTCCAGGAGTTGATGGCATACCAATTGGTGTATTTCAACACAGAGATGCTGCCCTGGATGTGCTCATTAAGTTGTGCCAAGAAGTCGAGGATAGCCACCTGGCCAACTGACTGGAAGAGATTGATATTTGTTCCCATTCTAAAGAAGGGTGACCTGACAGAGTGTGGGAATTATAGAACAATACCATTAATATCACATGCAAGCAAGATTATGTTGAAAATTATCCAAAAATGACTGGAGCAACATGTCAACAGAGAACTGCCAGATGTGCAGGCTGGGTTTAGAAGAGGTCATGGTACTAGGGATAGTATAACTAATGTTAGATGGATCTTAGTAGAAAGCAAATTATACCAGAGGAATGTCTATCTGTGTTACATTGACTATGCAAAGGCTTTTGATTGTATGGATCATAAGAAACTGTGGTTGACTCTTAGAAGAATGGGAATCCCAGAACATTTGATTGTGCTTATGCAAAACCTACACTTTAAACAAGAGGCAGTCATCAGAACGCAGCAAGAAGTCACTGCAGGGTTCAAAATCGGTAAGAGTGTCCACCAGGGATGTATTCTGTCTCTGTACCTTTTCAATCTGTGTGCAGAACAGAACATCTAGGACGTTAGATTGTACAAGGAGGAATGTGGCATCAGGATTGGAGGAAGATTCATCCATGTTATACAGATGATACAACCCAACTTGCTGAAACTGAGGAGGACCTGAAGCGCTTGCTGTGGAAGGTCAAGGACTGCAGCCTTCAATATAGATTGAAGCTCAACATCAAGAAAACAAAGATTCTCACCTCTGCACCAATTGACAGCATCATTATGGATGATGAAGAGATTGAGATTGTTAATAGTCTTAGTTTGCTTGGCTCCACAATCAACACTCTTGGTACCAGCAGACAGGAAATCAAGAGACAAATTGCACTGGGAAAATCAGCTATCAGGGACATCTCCAGAGTACTGAAGAACAATGATGTCACGCTGGAGACTAAGGTGCACCTGATCCAGGCCATAGTCTCGCAATTGCATCAGAGAGCAAGATAATTGATGTCTTTGAGCTGTGATGCTGGAAAACAGTGCTGAATATACTATGGGCTACTAGGGAACAAAGATTTTCATCCTGGAGAGGGTTAAACCAGGCTGCTCCTTGGAGGCAAGGATTCTGAAGCTTCGTCTGACATACTTTGGGCAAGTTGCAAAGATGAACCAATCCTTGGAGAGGGACATCATATTTGGGAGAGTGGAGGGACAGCGCAAGAGAGGAAGACCCTTGATGAGATGGATCGATTCCATGATTGGGGTAAAGGGAGTTGGTGTGTCAGTGACAGTGTGCTTGGAACATGGTAGAGCAGGGTTTAGGGCTCTTGTACACAGGGTCACTATGAGTTGCAAGCAACTCAACAACACATAACAACACAACAACAAGTAGATATAAGCATGAGTTCACTTGAGTGAAGAGTAAGGTGATATGCATTAAGGAGAAAATTACTGCAGTATGACAAAGGCAAAAGAATGGGAGGTGTACAGAGTCAAAGCACCAAGGACAAGTAATGATATTAATAACAATAATCTACAAGTGAAAACATAGATATATGTGCAAGCTGAATAGATGTGGGAAGTCAAATGTACATAGGCTTGGAAAACTACAATGCTACATATTTATTTATATATGATACCCATATATTCATGCACATATTAAAGTATACAGAGGATGCAGTTATGAAAATTTCTTAGCCATAACCAGTCTACAGTTTTGGATGACATCTGGGCCAATTAAGACAATGTTCTACATTTTACTTATGTGAGGAAAAACTAGGGTCTTAAAAACCTTGTTAGTGGCCATATGAGGTGAAATGGATGTCTTCCCATTTAGAGTAAAGATGAATGAGGAAAACCAAAGGCCCAAAGAAAGACCAGTTCAAAGAATTAATGTATCACATAAACTTCAGAAAAATAACTGGTGCTTGCCTACTACTACGGACTGCTACCACCCTGATGGAGAAGATCCTGATGGAGGAAAATGTGAAACAAAACTCAAAATGATAAAGAATATCAGATTTACTGGTCTAATAGACTGTGACTCTTAGACACACTTCAAATCTGGAATAAATTCAACCTTGTAAAAAAATAGTCAGCCAAACAACAGTTGTGGTGGTTTTACTTGTGGTTGAGTCCATTACAACTCATGATGACCCTATGAGTAACAGATCAGAAATGTGCCCTATCCTGTTGTTGTTATTGTTGTTGTTGTTGATTACCTTTGAGTCAAGCATGACTCATAGCGACCATGTGAACAAAAGTTCTGAAGCCCCTCTACGAGCCCCTCTGTTGCAATTAGAGGCCATCAAGTAGAGTATAACTCATAGAGACCCTATGAACAACAGATCTGACCCCTGTACTATCCTGTGCCATCCTCTTCATCTCTGGGACACTTGAGCTCATTGCTATAGTCACTGTGTCACTCCATCTCATTGAGAGTTTTCCTCTCTTTCACTGATTCTCCATCTTTCCAAGCATGATGTTCATTCCCAAGGAATAGTCTCTCCTAGCAATGTGCCCAAAGTATATGAGACATATAGTCTCACCATCCTTGTCTCTTAGGAGAGCACTGGATCCACCCTTTCTAAGACATATCTGTTATTTTGGCAGTCCATGGGATATTAGTTACCCTTCTCCAACATCACAATTCAAAGCCATCAACTCTTGTGTCATCCTTAGTCATTGTTCAACTCTCAGATACATAGCAATAGATTGAGAAAACCATAGCCTTAATCAGGTGCACCATAGGTCCCTGACAGTGGACTAAGATGTCTCTCATCATTACAATGGACAGTGCCCATTCATTGAAGGTCTTTCTCTCTTTAGCTGACCTTCCTCTGCCTTTCCACATATAATGTCTTTTCCCGAGTTCTGGCCCTTCCTGACAACATGCCTAAAGTTTGTAAGATGAAGCTTCACCATCCTTGCCTCTAAGGGGCACCTTGATTGCACTTCCTTTAAAACAGGTTTATTTGTTCTTTTTATAGTCCCTGGGATATTCAATACTCTTCCCCAACATCACAATTCATCAACTCTTCTTCTAGCATCCTTATTCACTGTCCAACTTTTAGATGCATATAAAGCAATTGAAAAAAACCAGGGTTTGAATCAAATGCAACTTAGTCTTTAAACTAACAGAGCTGCTCCTTAGAACCTTAGAGAGGTCCTCGACAGCAGATTTTCACAGGACAATATGTCTTTTGGTTTCTGGTTTGTCCAAAGCCACATAATAGACATGCCTAGCAGGTGGGAATAATTCCTGGGAGGAGGAACACACATCTTAGAAGAACTATCCGTGAAAAACCAGAAGTGCAGCATTAACCTGAAAAGAAATTTCAGAAGGCAAGGAAGAAGACTAGAAATAGGGAACACAGGATTAAATGGTAGGAGTGCTATTACTTTGTATGGATTGTAATCAATGTAATGAAACAAAATGTAAATGGTTTTGAATGGATAGCTAATTTGCTCTGTGAGCTCTCACCCTAACTACAAGAAAAAGTTCAAATATTTTTAAAAATAAACTATGACAAAACACACATGACTACACACACTATGAATCACTATCTGATTTAGTTTTGTCCTATTTGAATTCTGTTAACACAACTTTTTAAAGTGTTTGTTCTTTTTTTTGCATTGTTGTTTGTTGTTGTTGTTATGTGCCGTCAAGTCGTTTGTGACTCATAGC
>NW_006399779.1:7377998-7439076 GCF_000299155.1 Elephantulus edwardii | reverse complement strand
AGATTGTTAATAGATCTTCCACCAATCCTGATGCCACAATTCTCCTCATAGAGCCCAGCCTCTAGGATAATCCACTCTGCATACATGTTGAAAAGGTATGGAGACAGGATGCATCCCTGGCGTACACCCTTCCCAATTTTGAACCATGCAGTAGACTCCAAATTTTATTATTTATCTTCTGAAAGCTGCTAGTTTGCCTTGCAAGTTTATATATATTTTAAGCAGAAAAAAACCCCCCCAAAACACCAAAAAGCATTTCGGGTATGTACAATTAGAATTAATTATATCAACTTGTTATTACACAATCATTTTTTTAATTAATATTTTTATTATTCAGAGGCATTGTTTTTCATGTATGTAAATTGTGTTTTACATAGTCCTCATTTACGTTATATTTAGTTCCATATAATGAACTTTTCTTTTCATTGTGTTTTATAAGATGAATTACCACTGATCTATGCCCATTACTACCTTATCATTTCAGGTTCCCCACTGGATCTTTCCCAATTCCTTCATGCCCTCCTTCTACCCACCAAACTCTTTCATCCAATGATATACATTTGTTTTTATAGTGAAGTACATACAGTAAGATTGTAGATTACATACAGATAAAAAAAATAAATAAACGGACTGGGAAATCTGATTTCAGAATCCTGGCTAGGGAAAAGTAAAGAAAAAGGAGGATAGAAAGTAAAATAAGGGCAAAGTAATTGGGGAAATATTATAGTACAGTCATTTGTAGCCTTGGAAAAGTGAGGTAATACAATGAAATAATTTTAAAATGATTAAAATAATAAATTAATAATAATAATTTAAAAAATCAAGTACTTTTCATCTGTTAGGTTTCAGACACAGAATTAAGCTCTGAAGCTTTTATCTAAGAGTTCTATATTTACTGCAGGAAATGAAGTAAGTATGCAAATAAAAGTTTCTAGTATTATACAGTTGGACCAATACAATAAAGTTAAAAATGACTTCGTTCTTTTCATTTTGCTTTTTTTAAATTTTTTTTGGTCAGAACAGGCTGTTCTCTAGTTTCCATACCTAGATCAGCTTTTAACCTTTTGCTTTATATGTCTCTGTATTTGAGTTTTAACATATCCATCAGCTGTAGTAAAAACTCTCTTGGTAACAAGACTGCTAGGAAATGACAGTTTCCAACAATAACTGTGCTGTTGACCTGTAGTGATGCAGACTACCCAGAATTCATCAAACTGATGTTAGACTCCTTCTGACTGTGAAGCCTGCTCAGTCTTTCAAACCAGCTGTCTGCATATTTTGGGGTTCTCACAGTCACCCCTTAAGTTTGTTTAATTCCCAGAACAACTTAGGGAAGATCAATACTAACAGTTTTATTATAGAAGAAGAATTCAAGTCAAAACCAGCCAAAGGAAGAGATTCTTTGGACTGAATCGAGGAGAGATCCAAATTAGAGATGCAGGCTGTCCTCTTCCTGTGATGTCTAGGTTACAGTGTATGAAAAGACACACGAAGTTTTCCAAACAAAGAAGCCCACACTATTGGGCTTTATTGTCCAAAGCTTTCATTATTGCTTTACTATGGAGGTCTGAAGGTGGATTTATTATCCATATGTTAAATTCATTGTCTCAGTTAAGTGATGTAGTGTGACCCAAAGTCTTCACTTTGTAGATACATAATTGATCATTTTTGCATGGTTGGTTCTACACATTAAGACTGTCATAAAAGTGATAGACTTAATGTGAGAGGCGAACTATGAGTAAAAGTGGCCTCATCCTGACTCATCTAGTGAGTACCAATATCAAGAGAGTCCCAAAGACCCATCTTTAAAATTGAAAACTTTCATATCACCTAGAAAATGCCAATTGTTCTGGAGTTAACTCAAAGACCAAACAACAGACCTGTTTTTTGGATAATGCTACATTTCTTATTACATACAGAGGTAAAGAAATAAAATAAAATATAGGCTTGCTTGATCTCAAGACCTCCAACCTTAAATATATAACATTTCTTAAACTGCACTTGGTGTTAAGTTGTTAAAAGAATAAAAAATAAAAATAATATGGTCCCCCCAAAAGTACAGTATCTAGAAGAAGGGACTTGAACTCAAGTTCTAAAATTTCCATGTATTAATTGAGTGATTTTAGGTACTCAATTATCCTGTAACTGTCTTTATTTATAAAATGGAAAGATAAAAAGCATACATATTTTACAAGATTAAGTCAAACATTCTGTGAGCATGTGAAAGTCTTAACACAATCCTTAGCATGTACACATAGGAGTTCTGGTGGTAATAAGGAATTGTGTTGCCAACCTGAAGGTACATGGTTTGAAACTACCAGCTGCTCTATGGAAGAAAGATGGACAATCTCCTCTTGCATGACTGGCTGCCTCTGAAACCCCACTGGAGAGTCAGCTATGGGTCAGTTCCAACCTAATAACAGTAATATAAGCACATACAAAATAAGAATACTGGATTTTAAGAAAATAAATGACTTAAAATTTTTAGAAAGTGACAAATATTCTATACTTTCTTCCATGTGTTGCCATATTCCTTTTGTTTTCTTGGCTTTCCCTACTCCACTCTCAAGTTTCCCTGAATTTCTATTTATTCAATAAGACCTAAGACAATGTTTTTCTTCTCCTGTAAAAATTTCTTTGATTTTTTTTACACCAGTCTTCTCCGGTCCAACCAACCAAAGTACATGAGTAGATCTTTAATGGGATGTGTATGTGTGTTTAACTACCCTACCTTTTATTCCTACAAATTAGAAAAGAAAAAAAACAAACAAACATCGTTTCTGGGTAGATTCAGACCAAAGTTGGACCAACACTCCCACTCACTTCTTGGCCATACACAATCCTTATAATCACAATGATATCAAACAATTCTGCAAAGCCATGGTCTATCTGAAAGGGGGTTTTCCTTTTCCCTTGTGCCATGCCCCAAGATGAGAGACTTCTATAAAAGCACTGACTTATTTCCATCTCTTGATCATTCCTTCCCTGGAATAAGTTTTGTTTTTATTTGGAACCACACATGTGTGAGTTCTCCTCTTCTAGGGAACTTTAGCAAAGCAATTGCTGTGCAGTGACTCATAGCTGACCCTCTACTGGTTTTTCAGAGGTTATAAATAGAGAATTGGTTGTCCATCTTTCTTCCACAGAGCAGCTGGTCTATTTGAAACACCTGCCTTTGGATTACCAGCAGCACAACCCCTTGCCCAGGGAGTGCTGGTGGCTTAGTAATAAAGTTTTGCTGTGCTAATCCAAAGGCATGAAGTTCAAACAGACCAGTTGCTACACAGGAGAAAGATGGGTAGTCTCATTCTCTGCAATTTACTGCCTCTGAAAACCTGCTGGAGGGTCAATTATGGGTCCATTCTGACTCAATAGTGTTTGAAAACAACAACAGGAGCTTCGGTGGGCTAGTGAGTTAGTAATGACACTGCCAACCCAAAGCAGTTCAAATTCACCAGCTGTTCCATAGGAGAAAGTTGGACATTCTCTGCCTATGTGATTTATAGTCTCTGAAAACCCTCTTCCGAGTCTGATGGGTGATGGGCCAGGATCCTACCTAGTGCAATTGTGGTGCAGTTGGATACTGTGTCCCAGGGGAGTAAGAGTCTCAAAAGCAACAGAGACTAGTACTGAGGTCCCATGAACTTATATAAGCCTCTAGTAGGACAGGGCTGCATCCCATCCTAATCCTCTCTCCTTAATACAGTAAATACTTTAGCACAAAAGAAAACTTAATGATTATCTAGGAAAGATTCTAAATTACAAACCTTAGACATTCAGCATAATATATGTAGAATTTGATAAATTTGGAAGCACTGAAAAGTAACAAAAGAATATTCTATCTAGAAAATGTTTCTATTACTTTTAGTGTGAATATATACCTTTAGCAAGTGAGTATTTATTAATAGGTTAAATTTGTGTATATCAATAATCTCTACCATAGCCATGGTTTTATTATTAAATTTGTTTCTTTTTGTCATTTATTTAAAAAATTCCAACAACAACAACAAAAGCAACAAAAATAACAACAACCCTTAGCAGGGTTATTATGTGTTGGCTCCAACTCGATGGCACATAATAACATCACAAGCACGGATTTCCAAAAGAGTAAACAAATCTTCTTTGGAGGAAGTATAACTTGGGTTCTCCCTAGAGGTAAGGACGATGAAATTTCATCTCATACACTTGGGACATATTGTCAGGAGGGGCCCGTCTTTGGAAAAAGACATCTTCTCAGACAAAGTGGAGAATCACGGAAAGAGAGGAAGACCTTGAACACATTGGCACTATGACTGTAACAATAATCCCACGTGTGGAGGAAATCTTGAGAATGGCAGTTGCAATTGGCGTGACTTTATCTAACAACAGCAATAACAGGTATTTCTTAAGGAATCTGCTGATGAAGTCCTTTGTGGGTTGTGTTTCTAATTGAATGGTCAGAAGTGTGGATTGGAATCCAGTAGGTGTTCCTAGAAGAAAGATGAGGAGTCTCATCCCAGTTAGATGTATAGTGTTGGACACCTGGTAGAGAATTCTTTGAGTTAAAATTGGCTTACCGACAATGATGTTTTATGGGTTTGGGTCTGGTTTTTTTTTTTTTTTAAACTATATTCTTCTTTCTCTTTCTCTCTCTGTTGATGTTATTGTTGTCAAGTGCTGTTGAGTCGCAGGCGACTCATAGAGACCCTATGAAGGAGAGTCCTCAACGCTTGGGTGCCTTTAATCCTCTATCCAGGTTCATAAAGTGGGTGACTTTTAATCCCCAGCCCTCAGGCCTGTCTTTCATTGTTTTTGTTCAGACATTCCTCTAGGTCGTATAACCCTGGTGTACAGGTTGCCGTCCAGCTGTCACTAGTGGTTGCTGTGAGGCTGAACACTGACACTGATGTGTCAAATGCGTTAATGACTGGTTACCCAATGTGGACAGAGAGTGGGGTGGAGCTCCCCGATTAAAACAAGCTTGGAAGGAGGAGTGGCATCCACTTCCATAATAGCTTGCCTCCAGAAACCCTATGAACCTGGAGAGAGGATGAAAGGCACCCAAGCGTCGAGGACTCTCCTTCATAGGGTCGCTATGAGTCGCCTGTGACTTGACAGCACTTAACAACAACAACAACATATTCTTCTTAATATCTGTGTGCTTAGAAATACTCATTCTGATAAACTCTGTGGGCCGTGAATATGTCTATTAGAGTAGGTCCTGCTCTGTGGGCCAGGGCTGTTGTTTTTCATTCTTTCTATAACAAGGTGTTGATTGCCAGCGAGTGGGGCACAACTCATAGTGAACCTATGAACAAAAGGCCTGAAACCATTCTATAACTATCGTCATTTATCACAGAGTTCACAGAGTTTCAGAGGCATGCTGTTTAGGAAGTGGATGTCACTACTGATAAGATGAATTCAGGGTGCAGCAATAACGACTCCATTCTTACCTTATCTACAGTTTCCTCTTCCAATGGATATGTTAATTGGTCCATTTCAAGTAGTAATGGGGTTAGTATTTTGTTTACCATCTGTATGACTATTCCTTTCTATTCCATCTAGTCTTAAAGAAGGCTAATTCTTGGTTCTTTTCATATACTACCATTTCACTAACATTTCTGGTAATTTAGTGAATACTAGGAGTCCTTTTATCCTTCTATTATTATAAATGAGCTGAGGAGTTTGATCCAAACCTGTCTTGGAAACACTTTCAATGCTTTGTAAGAATGGGTGATAGTTATGATTCACAATTGATTGGCAAATACTATCAGGATTACCAGAATTTCATCTGAAATGTTTTCTAAAACCTGAAAAACAAATCTTTAGAATGTGTTTCACTATTTCAAGTGTCTTGTCAACACTTTGGAAACTGGAATTTTAGCTGGCAAAACTTCTGAATGTGGGTGTGTATTGAATTAGAGTAATAGTCAGAAAGTAGATACCAGAGAACTCAATAAGCGGAGGTTGTTATAACTTTCCACAATGACCTGTCTTCTCTTTGTAAGCCCATTAGTCATTGAAGAAATATATTAAGTATCATAATCAATGGAATGTCCTTTATGCTTTTTCTCTGTTATTCTACAGTGTCCTGTTGTGTTGTGCTTTTGACACTATGAGTTTTCTTGTTTACATGATCAAAGGATAAACTCTCAGAAATGAGGGATTGTGATATATCTCCCTTTGTGTTGATTCTAAAGATGGAAGAAGGAAACAGAGAGAGATTAAATATGCTAGTTTAGTTTGGAGCATCCTCTAATGTGATGGAGTATTCAAAGGAGATGGAACATAAGAGGTAATAAAACTTTGGAAAACAGACTTCAGACTAGGATTACAATATGGCTTGCATGTCTAGGAAGTTAGAAAAGAATCCATTTTCTCTTCCTCTTCAGGTCTCAGCATTGGGAATTTTAAATGGAAAATTGCAGAATATCCTAAGTGATTAGTAACTGACACTGTACCAATAATGCTGTTAGCAGAGATGAAGCTAAATATATCCACTGGGGTCATATCAAAGAAGCAAAACCAGCAAGGAGTAATTTTGGATAGTGTGCTTTTCCAAATATATATACACGCACATATCTCTATATACATATCTAGATATACATACGTACATTGGAAAGCTGAACAATGACTAGGGATGATAGAAGGAGAACTGATGCCTTTGATCTGTAGTGCTGGAGAAGAGTATTGAATAAACCATTATATCATGGACTGCTAGAAGAACAAACAAGTTTGTCCTAGAGAGGGCAAGACTAGGCTGCTCCTTGGAGGCAAGGATTCTGAAGCTTTGTCTGACATACTTTGGATATGTTGCAAGGTGGGACTAGGCCTAGGAAAGGAACATCATGCTTGGGAGGGTGGAGGGACAGCGCAGGCGAGGAAGACCCTTAATAAGATGGATTGATTCAGTGACTGGGGCAATGGGGGGTATATGTGTCAGAGACAATAAGAATGGCACAGGACAGAGCAGAGTTTAGGGCTGTTGTACATAGAGTCACTATGAGTTGCAGCTGACTTAATGGTTGTTGTTGTTGTTGTTGTTATGTGCCGTCGAGTCGCCTGCAACTCATAGCGACCCTATGTACAACAGCCCTAAACTCCGCTCTGTCCTGTGCCAATCGCACTGTCTCCGGCACTGTCTCCGACACTCCCATCCCAATTATCCCAGTCACTGAATCAATCCACCTCATAGAGGGCCTTCCTCTCCTGTGCCGTCCCTCCACCCTCCCAAGCATGATATCCCTCTCTAAGGACCGGTCTCTCCTCACAACATGTCCAAAGTATGTTAGACGGAGCCTCAGAATCCTTGCCTCCAAGGAGCCACCCAGTTTAACCCTTTCCAGGATGAATCTGTTTGTTTTCCTATCAGTCCATGGTATTCTCAATACTCTTCTCCAGCACCACAGCTCAAAGGCATCAATTCTCCTTCTATCCTCCCTGGTCGTGGTCCAACTCTCTGATGCATAACAAGTGATTGCGAAGACCATGGCCTGTATCAGATGCACCTTAGTCTCCAGAGAGACACCCTTGCTCTTGAGTACTTTGGAGAGGTCCCTAACAGCAGGCTTTCCCATGGCAATGCGCCTTTTAATTTTCTGGCTGCTGATGCCAAGACTGTTAACTATGGAGCCAAGCAAACTAAAGCTGTGTATAATCTCAATCTCTTCACCATCCATCCTGATGCTGCCAATTGGTCCAGTGGTGAGAATCTTTGTCTTCTTGACATTGAGCCTCAATCCATATTGTAGGCTGCAGTCCTTGACGCTCTGCAGCAGGCGCTTCAGGTCCTCTTCAGTTTCAGCAAGCAGGGTTGTGTCATCTGCATAACGCAGATTGTTGATAAATCGTCCACCAATCTTGACCCCACATTTCTCCTCATAGAGCCCAGCCTCCCGGATAATCTGTTCTGCATATAGGTTGAAAAGGTATGGAGAGAGGATGCATCCCTGGTGTACGCCCTTCCCAATTTTGAACCATGCAGTGTTCCCTTGCTCTGTTCTGACGACTGCCTCCTGGTCCAAGTGTAAGTTTCGCATTAGAACGATCAAGTGTTCTGGGATTCCCATTCTTCTCAGAGTCAGCCATAGTTTGTTATGATCTACACAGTCAAATGCCTTTGCATACTCAATAAATGGACTGGCATGGGGCATTTTGAGTCGGATGACCATATGATATATTACTCTGGAAATGAAAAGGTGAGAAAAAATGGAGTTGCTTTCATAGTTAAAAAAGTCATTGCTAGATCCATCTTGAAGAGCAATATTGTCAGTGACAGTATAATATCTACTTAATGGTACATAACAAAAACAACAATATATATGTGTGTATATATTTCAATGTACTGGCTTACGTAATTGGGTGTTTGAATCCAATAACCACTCTGAGAAAGAAAGATAGCCACTTCCTTCCCTGAAGACTTCCATCTCAGAACCCCAGTGATGGATTGCTAGTATGAGAGTCTAGTGCTCAGTTACATTTTAAAACCCCTGAGATGCATCATCTTTAAGGACACTATTTCTTTAATTTTGGGAAAGCTTTCTTTTTAACCAATTGTATGACTTTTGTTAACTCACAAGCTCTACCAATCAACTCTAGAAAAGTAGGATTTGATAAAATAAATGATCTCCAAGAATCCTAGAGTATTTTTCTTCTACTTTGTAATGATCTGGAATTCATACATGTATGAATCAAGAGAGATTCTTTTGGATAAAAATTCTGCCAAAGGCTTACTTGAAGTCAGAACAGCAAAACTCTCAGAAGCATTTGTTAAATGAGGTTAGCAATCAAGTATAAGTATTTGTTAGTTAATATTGCTGTGTTGGTACAAGCTAAATGTTGTTTGGACATAACAAGATTTTCTTTTATTTAATATACAAGAAGAAACTGAATGTCCCTTAGGGATGGAGTCAGAGGTACAGAAGACTAACACTGTACTCAGTACAATTCATAGCTTATTGGATGTGGTGTTTCCAGTGCATTGGCAGTACCCAAAAGGTATTTGATGCTGATGACTTGAAGGTCTGTGTTAAGGAAACAGGAGGGAAGAAGGGTGTGGAAAACTTGGAAAAGATTCAGGCTAGAAAGGCATTTAGTCTATAATATAAGTTTGTGGATGTTAATAATTTAATAAAGTAGTAAAAAATAAGTTATTAAAAGCAGAAGATTCTAGTTTTAAATCCCTACTTAACTTACCTAGAGTGACCTTGAGAAAGATTCATGACCTCTCTGAGTGTTTATTTCTCCTGAAAACATCTGGGCAAGGCACACAGTGTTGCTGTGAGCATTAAATGTGCTAAGAACTAGTCATTTAAAGTCTATCTTTTAGCTGTCCATTCACTCTATTTGGGTAAAGACTATATGCAGTTTATGACTTTATTTTACAGCATAGTACTAGTACATTTGCAGACTAGTAAATATTTGATGAGTATGTGTGACAACATACAACGCATTTCATGACAAGTTATTTTCTATAATATGCCCATATTTAATAGTGACCCATGGTTATTTTTTATTTTTATTTATCACCCCAGGACTATTCCATTACAACCATCTAATTTCCCATTGATGACAATCAAATAAAGACTAGTATAGTTCTTACAGTACAGTCCATTAAGGATTGAACCTTAACTGATATTTGTAGGTTTGTGAGCTATAACTCTGTCATATGTAATTTTAATGATGATATTTGAGGTGGTCATTTATTGGCTTATGTGACATTTCTTCCAACAGGAAATCTTTCTATAGGTGACTTAACACCGATGTATGTTTTCCAAATGGAATTAACACATCTTTTTTGCCTCCTTTGTGAACCATGTAAAAGTGGGCAGTTATCAAAGTTTCTCTCCTAATGCATGTATGAGTTTGGTTACTACAGCCATTAAAAAGTATTTGGACCAACAGTCCATTACAAAAGGCTAATTAGAAAGTAGACTCCTTATGATTAATAGCTGCTGGATTATGAGGCCTTGACAAGTACTTGGAAAATCTTGGTCTGGCTCTGTAATTATTTAATAGCTCTTAGATAAACAAGGCAGGAGTAGAAGTCAATGGCTTTGTAAATCCACGCCTCTCTTACCTGAGGGCACGCAAAGGAGTAATATTTATATTTTCTTTGATAAAGTGACACTTCAGAGAAATAAAAATATTAGCATGCTACCCACCTGTTTTTCGAAATTAAGTATTTGAGTGCCAGCAACCCAAACAGGGTCAAAATATTAAACTCCACTATTCCTGCAATTCATAGTGTAGCATTTGCTGACACGTAAAATAGATGATCTTCTTTATTGCTGGAGTTAAAAGGTCTTGAGCTGACACAGAGTTCTGGTTTAAAAAACTAAGTTCTGTGATTTGATGACTGACAAAAGAACTTTATGGTGAAGAATGTGACATTAGAATAGAAGGAAGACTTATCAACAACTTGCGTTGGGTAGATGATCCAACCTTGCTTGCAGAATCTTAGGAGGACTTGGAGCATTTGTTGCAGGAGGTCAAGATAGATGGAGACATGTCCAAAGTAAGTGAGGTAGAGCTTCAAAATCCTAGCCTCCAAGGAAAAGTGGTTTCATCCTTTCCAATACAGACTTACTTGTTTTCTTGGCATTCCATGGTATGTTCAAGACTCTTCTCCAACATCACAACTCAGAGACTTCACTTCTTCTGTCCTCTGATGCATAGCATGTAATTGGAAGACCATGGCCTAGATTAGGCATAGTTGCATCTCAAAATCAAGAAAACAAGGATTCTCACTATGAGGCCAGTTGGCAGCATCATGATAAATGGAGAAGAGATTGAGGTTGTTAATAATTGTTACTAGCAATCAAGAAATCAAAAAATGAGTTGATTTAGGAAAGTCTGCTCTGATGAACTTCTCCAGAGTGTTAAAGAGCAATGTCACTATAGAGACTAAAGTGCTTCTGATCCAGGTCATGGTCTTCTAGATTGCTTTCTATGCATTAGAGAGCTGGACAATGACTAAGGATAACAGAATTAAAAATTGATGCCTTTGCCTTGTGGTGTTGGAAAAGAGTATTGAACACAGCATGGATTACCAAGAAAAAAAAATGGGTCTTTCCTGGAGAGGGTGAAGCCACATTGCTCCTCGGAGGCAAAGATTTTGAACCTCCATCTCATCTACTTTGAGCATGTTGCCAGGAAGGACTAGTCCTTGGAGAAGGCCATAATACTTGGAAGGATAGAGGGTCAGTGAAAGAGAAGAAAATCCTGCATAAAATGGGTTAACACAATAATTGTTGCAATAGAGGCAGTTTGTATTAGACACAATAAATTTGGCTCAATATTTGGCAAGGCTCAGAGTTATTATTTGTAGAATCACTAGAAGTCATAGTTGGCTTGATGGCACATACCAACAACTCCCATGACAAAATGTTTGATCTGCTTTCTGCCCTGCTCCTAATTTACTCTTGGTTTAGATGAAGAGTTGCACTGTGAACTCAAAGGCATATAGTTTGGATCCACCAGCTCTTTCTAAAGATCTGCAGTCTCCTCCCGTGCAATTTACAGCCTCTGAAAACCCACTGAAGGGCCAGCTGAGTCACTTATGACATGATGACTTTTAACAATAGATTGATTCAGAGATTTTTACCATTTTATGCTTCTTGCTCTTAAATTACTAGAATCTCCTATTAAAGTACAAATATATTATCTTAAAGAAGGGTTAGTTCATCAAAGAACAAGTAATGCTTTAATCACTAAAAATGCCATTGAAGTAAAAAAAAAAGTCAGCTTTTTTTTTTTAATAAAAAGGATGTGAATTCAGACTCTAATTTTTCTACTTTAAAGTTTGGTGTGTTGTTTAACTAATCTAAACCTCAGCTTTTTCATCTGTTATAGGTAACAATAGTTTGCAAAGAATTAAATTTAATATATGTGCTATACATTTAAGTTTCCACTATCAACACCCATGGAAGCAGCAGCAATACATTAAATGGCATATTGCGTTGGGCAAATATGCTATTGAGGACATTTTGCAAATGCTAACGAATAAAGATGCTACCTTATGGCCTAAAGTTTGGTATTTTTAGTTGTCTATGTACATGTAAAATTGGACAACGATTAAGGGAGATCAAATAAGAGTTGATGCCTTTTGTGATGGTGGAGAAGAATATTGAATTTACTATAGACTTTCAAAACAAACAAACAAAAAACCAAAACCCAAGCAATCTGTCTTGGAAGCAGTACAGTCACCAGTCACTCTCCTCTTTGAAATTGAACATAGTGGGACTTCTTGAGCATGTTATCAAAATGAGCTAGTCTCTGGAGAAAGACATCATATTTGTTATGTAGAGCATCAATGAAAAAGAATTCAACTCTTAAGAATATGGACTGTCACAGTAGCTTCAACAATAGTGCCAGCATAGTAGCAATTACAAAACATTATTATTGTCTCAATTGACTATAGCATGGAAGACCCTGAAATTGTGAGTTCAGTGTTTTCCTTCTTATTTAACTGAGTCAATTACTCATCATAAAGCAAGTCCAAGAAATGGGGGCTAGGGGGCGGCGAACTGAACTTTTTAAGTGCAAAGCACTATTCAATTCTATCCTGGGAAACCAGTCAAGACCTTTAATAAAGGAACTTATCTCCAAAGGCAATTAATACCATGAAAGATTTGTTACTTCTCTTGATGACCAGGGTATCCAATTCCTTAGAGTTTTATATTTTATCCTGACCAAAATCTGAAATTGAGCTATTCTTGAAAGAGAAAACTTATGTCTTCATTTGGGTGATTGAATCTATTTTGATTCGTGATCCAAAATGCTATTCCTCCTTCAAACGAGGAAACCTCTGCTTTAGTAGTTCTGAACCATTTGAAACAAGATTAAGTGGGCTTTGGAAGAATTGCCTCCTGGAGTTGTGTTTTGATATTATACACTTGTTTCTGTATGAGGACATATATAAAAACACTAGCCAGTGCCTTGGAAAAACTGTCTTCCATGTTATTTTCAGTTGCCTATAAAGGACATTCACATATAAAGTGTGTTTTAGAATTAAATTACTTTATTTATTTATTTGAAGAAAATAGTATGATTGCTTTTTCCTGACATTGAGAAATAATGTAATTCACTTTTTATTTGGCTTCCAGGGAGTTAAGAGACTCTGACCAATTCTACCAATTGCACAGGCCTTCATAACCAACATTCTTGGTATTGTTGTGGTTAGGTGCCCTTGACTTGACTTAGCAACCCTAGGAATGATCTAAATCCAGCTCTATCCTATGCCATTGTCATCATCTCTTCCACAGTTGAGCCCATTGTTACAGTCACAGTGTCAATCCATCTTGTTGAAGATCTTCCCTACTTCACTGACCCTCTTCTTTTCTAAGCATGAGATCCTTTTCGAAGGACTAGCCCCTTCTAACAATGTGTCTGAAGCATGTGATAGGCAGTGTTACTATCCTTCCCTCTAAGGAACGCCCTGGCTGCACCCTCTCCAAGAAATGTTTGTTCTCTTGGAAGTCCATGGTATATTAGTATTCTTCTCCAGCACCACAACTCAAATACATTGATTCTTCCTTTGTCATCTTTATTCACTGTCCAACTCTCAGATTCACAGCAGGTAATTGAAAAGACCATCACTTGAATCAGGAGTACTTTAGTCTTTTAACTGATATCCTTGCTCTTTGACACTTTGGAGAGGCCCTTGGCTGCAGACTTTTCCAATAAAACACATCTTTTTGATTTCTTGACTGCTGGTACCAAGGTTGTTAATTGTAGATTCAAAGAAAATGAAATCATTGACAATTTCTCTTTTTCTTCATCTATCATGACGTTGTCTAATGTCCCCATAGGAAGGCTTTTTGTTTTTTTGATGTTGATCTGTAGTCTTTGATTTCCTAAATCAAGACTGTTTGCTTTGGTTTAAAATTTTTTCATTACTTTTTACCTTATCTCAATTGTTTGTGTCTATGTTTTATTATTTTTTAAAAGAAATTCTAATTGTGCTGATAACCCAAAGACTAATTCTGACTCACAGTTGCCCTGCAATTCAGTTTCTGAAGCTATAAATCTGTGTGGGAAGTCACTGACCATTCTTTTCTAGTGGAATGACTTATATATTGCAATTCCTGACCTCACAGTTAGCAGCCTGACACCTTATATACCACAACACCAGAATAAATAGATATTATGAGAGGTTGGAACCCCGACACACACCTTTCCTGATTTTAAACCATTTGTGTCCCTTTGTTCTCTTGGAATCAATGTTTCTTGGTCCATGAAAAGGTTCTGCATAAGTTCAATTAAATGTTCTAGAAATCCTCTTCTTCTCAATGTTTACCATGATTTATTATGATCCACACAGTCAAATGCCTTCATGTGATCAATAAAACATGAGCAAAAGATCCATCAACATCAGCAATGATAAATTTCATTCCATGGTTCTTTTGAATCCAGTTTGAATTTCTGACAATTCCTTGTCTACGTATTGCTCAAACCATCTTGGAATCATCCTCAGCAAGATTTTATTTGCAGGTCATATTAATCACATTGTTTCATAGTTTCCTTATTTGGTTGGATAATAATTTCTCAGAATTAGGAAAAATATGGATCTCTGTAGGTCTTGGGATAGGGAAGTGAGCACTTCTAGGGATGAATCTATTTGTCAAAACACTTCAATGAGTAGCCCATTAGTTCCTGTAGTCTTATTTTCTGCCAAAACCTTCAGTGAATCTCAGACTTCTCCCTTCAGTACCAGTAGATCTTGTTGATTTTTTTTTACTTCCTTAAATGTAAGAATTTTTTTTTGTACAGTTCTATTAGGGAGCTCTAGTAACCTAGTGGTTAAGGAGTTGTACTGCAAACACAAAAGCAGGCAGATAAATATATTTCTTTTTCATATGATAAATGACAAATATATGTACCAAATAAAAATTAATTCCATTTAACCATGCATATTATAATTTTCAAAAAGAAATAAATATTATAGCAGATGTCATGTATGACTAGGATGTCATCCAAAAAGTATTAATCATCTATTTGGGGTGAAAAATCCACCATAATATGTGGTTAGTTATACTAACAGCCATTTTATTATTTCTCACCAATGCCTGGGTGGCCAGAAATAGTTCATGATCAGCTACTAACATAAATATTGGAAATTCAAACTCACTTAACAACATAAGGAAGAAGACCCAAGAATCTACTTCTGCAAAGATTATAGCCAGTAAAACCTTGTGACACAGTTCTAAGCTGTAATGGATAGAGTCATACTGAGTTGGAATTAACTCTGCCACAATGCATTGGGCTTGATTACTTTTTGCATTTTCTTATTGCTTATTTTGTGCATTAGCCAAGCAGCTCTGCTGTTAACTCTTGTGTTAACTAAGGCTAGATGGTGTAGAATGACCTCACTCATGTCTGGCAATAGGGGCAGACTGATTTGGCTAATAGCCTTCATTTGAGTTGGTTTTTCTTTGCCTCACTATTTAGGCTTTCAATCTCAGGAGACTAGATTGAGCTTCCTCACAGGTGGTCTTTGGGAGTGGGGGAGAGATAAATCACAACATAGTGGCATTTTGCGAGCATCTGTTTATGTCAATTTTGCTAATGTCCCTTTAGTCAAAGCAAATTACATGTTGTTAGGTACAATGGAGTCAGCTCTGACTCATAACAATCCTATACACAACAGAAGGAAACCTTACCCATTTGTGCATCATCCTTATAAACTCTTTGGTGCTTAAACCCATTGTTGCAGTTACTTATTGAGAGTCTTAGTCCTTAAGGTGTTGATTTCTAAATGTAAAACAAGAGGTTGAAATCCATAAGCCATTCTATGGGAGATAGATAGGTAGTCTCCTCTTCCTTAAAAAGTTATGCTATGGAAACTCACTGTAAGGTGCTGAGTTGGAATCGACTCATTAGCAGTGGATTTAAATTGGCCAATTACATAGCAAAACTTAGGTTGAAGAAATGAGGCACTAAAATCCACTCTTAGTATGAGAAAGACATTGCAAAGGGACAGAAATAAAATTAATTTGTGGCCGGTTGCAAGCTAACATACAGAGCTAGGTTAAATAAAGACTAGTGTATCTTTAGTAAAGAACTGATAAAGATCATTTATCAATGTTTAATGAACACTTACTATGTATAAGGTAAAGTAAGTAGAAGATTGGACTCAGGAGAAGGAGGTTCTTTCAGCAACAAAATTTAGTGACAGTGACATAGCTTTTTTAGTGATATTTTCTGGGAAGGATTCCATGAATCTGTTTTATTCATCGACTTCAGTGACCCTCTTTGTCTGTACAATGATAGATCTTGACATCTGGGTAACCGAGACCTGTTAGGGGGTTAAATAGAGTAAAATGGTGTGAAATTCTCAGGGTATGATAGAAAAAGGAATCTACTACAATTTCATGAAATTGTACCCATTGTTTTTGCATGATTGAAGGAGCTTCAGGTCTAGGAATGTGTGAACTTAAAATTAATTGTGAACAAATTATGGTTTTAACTTCCTTTGCTGAGGGTTAAGAGATCATGCAATCTAAGAAATGAAAAGAAAATTAAAAGGTCATGTAGTAATGCTCCCTGGTATCATTTGATTTCCTGATTCACATTTAAGAAATAGACAACATTCTCTTGACTTAACTTAGCCTCTCATTCAGTCTTGTGTCATTGGCTTTGAATCTGCTTTACTACCCCTGTTTCCAAAACATTTCTGACACTTTCCCATCATTGACTTGTTTCTAGGTAATGCAAATAGTTAAGATAGTTGCTGTCAAAGAAAAAAGAAATCCAGTATTTTATTCTTTGTCACTGTTACATCTTTTAATATGACTTTTCCTAGTCATTGTTTGACTTTGCTATGTAGATGAGTGGGAATATGTGAAAAGGGCATATTAGCCTATTCACAAGGGACTTGGCTATTAACCATTCCACAAGGGGATTGACCAATCTCAACAATCTACAAAGGGATTGGCTAGTCTCACCATTGAATTGAGCAAGCTGATAACTAGAGATAGACAGATCTTCTGGAGCTTTTGAAGAAGCAAGAAAATGTAGGATCCCCTTTTGGCACCAGCTACACCTATGACAGCAGCAGCAACAACTGTCACTGAACTGGACACCTGATATGAGATCAAACCTTGGAAAGGAGGATAGAAAATATTGACAGGATAGAGAACTTTGTTAGACAACTGTGGTTGGGAAGCCAATATTGACAGGACTGAGAACTTGACAACACTGGGCAAAAATTGCAAGACTCAAGGCTGAGATGCCTGAGTGTACATTTCAGGAGCTGTCTTGACTGTATTCTGTTTTATTAATCTAGTTTTATGACCTTCATCTGGTTTATAACCTTTTGACTTCAAGCTCAGTATGGTTTTATGTGGTCTATGAGTTATCACAGCAAATTTTGAACCCAGTAAAGCAGTAAGATTGGTGTTGAGATGAGTAGAAAAAGGTATGGGATCATGGGGGACATGCCTGACCTCATGGAAATTTATTTCTGTTATTGATACTGTTTATGGGGATAGTTCCTCTTTGTGAAGTTTATAAAGGTCGGATATGGCTATCTCCACATGGCCACGTACTCTTTTTATAGTCCTTGAATCAGAACCAATCTATAGTCTATAGTTTGCACTCCACTGGGTTTCCAAGACTATAAATATCTTAGGAAGAGATTAGTCCATATTTCTCCTGATGAGTTGTTGGTGAATTTGAACCTCCAGAGAGGTTAGTTGTCTATCTTCCTATAGACTGTGCTACTTAGAGCTCTCTCTAATAGAAATGTAAAGCAGACAATTTTACTGAGACTAATAAAATTGGGAAGGGTGTACACTAGAGATGTATCCTAGCTCCATACCTTTTCAATCTTTATTCAGAACAGATTATCCAGGAGGCTGGGCTCTATGAGGAGAGATGTGGCATCAGGATTGGAAGAAGACTCATCAACAATCTGCATTATGCAGATGATACAACTTGCTGAAACTGAGGAGAACGTAAAGAGCTTGCTGTGGTAGGTCAGGGACTGCAGTCTTCAGTAAGGACTGAGGCTCAGTATCAAGGAAACAAAGATTCTCACTGCTGTGCTGATTGGCAGCATCATGATGAATGGTGAAGAGATTGAGATTGTTCACAGTTTTAGTTTGCTTGGATCCACAATCAACACTCTTGGAACCAGCAGCCAATAAATTAAAAGACATATTACAATGGGAAAATCTGTGTTTAGAGACCTCTCTAAATACTGAAGAGCAACAATGTCAGACTGGAAACTAAAGTATACCTGATACATGCCATGTCTTTGCAATCACTTGCTATGCATCAGAGAGCTGGACAATGATTAGGGATGATAGAGGGAAAATTGATGCCTTTGAGCTGTGATGTTGGAGAAGAGTATTGAATATACCATGGAATGCTAAAAGAACAATTGTTCTGGAGAGGGTGAAGCCAGGTTGCTCCTTGAAGGAAAGGATTCTGAAGCTCCTTCTGGCATACTTTGGACATATTGCAAGAAGAGACCAGTCATTGGAGAGGGACATCTTGCTTGGGAGGGTGGAGGGACAGTACAGGAGAGGAAGACCCTAGATGAGATGGATTGATTCAGTGACTGGGGTAATGGTGGTAGGTGTGTGAGAGACAGTGAGGTTGACGCAGGATAGGGCAGGGTTTAGGGCTGTTGTACATAGGGTCACTATGAGTCGCAGGTGACTCAACTGCACATGACAACAACAACAGTAGTATAAACTAAGCAACACAAAGTAAAAGTATAAAATGCTCCTGGTAGCTTGATTTTTCAAGGTGTTTATACTCAGAAATGTCAGAAACTAACAAACATTTTAGTACAATTGGTTGATATTGATATTTATATGGGTTTGTCTAATCCATCACAAGGTTACCAGTAGAGTTCAGAAGTTCTAGTTTAAAAAAAAAAGAAACAATTTATAATAATTTATTTTTTATACAGGTGTTAAACCTCGATAAGATGGGTTGATTCAGTGACTTGGATAATGGGGGTGAGTGTGTCAGAGACAATAAGATTGGCATAGGATAGAGCAGGGTTTAGGGCTGTTGTACATAGGGTCACTGTGAGTCGCAGGCCATGGCACATAACAACAACAAGAAGACAGAGTTTAATTCTTCATGCTTCTCAAAGTTAGACTATATAAAATCACATGTAAACAGTTCTCCAAAATAATTTTTTAGAAGGTATCTGGTGGCCTAGTGGCAATAAGGTGCACTGCAATACCAAAGGCACACAGTTCAAATACAATAGCTACACCAAGGGGCAAGAATAGGCAATTTCCTCCCTTTAAATTTACTGCCCCTGAAAACCCACTGGAGGGTAAGCTTGAAGGCACACAATAGCAACATTTTAACATCGGTACCTACCAGAAACACTTTAATTACAATCGTAACAGAATATTTTCTGATAGTAGTCACATTCTTTTGTGCTGCCTTCCTTGTTTGCTCATGAGTTACAGACAACTTAACTCTATGGTGAGAGTCTATATCTCTGTATTTAGGGCCTGCGAGCACACAGCTGGTAGAAAGCACAGTGTGTCATGTGTTGGTTGTGCTGCTAACTGAAAGGTTGGTGGTTTAAATCCACCATCTTCTCTGAGGGAGAAATATGGGCAATGTCCTCCCATAAAGATTTATTGTTTCAGAAACCCAAAGTAGGACAGCTTTGACTTGAATTTACATGATAACAGTGGAAACACAGTGCTAAGTGAAAGGCTAGATATATTTGTCTGCTCAGAAGTGCCTTATAGTTTGCTATCTACTCCCAAGAAATAAGCTGAAAAAAAATCTGTGGAGTACATTTCTACTCTAAAATAGAGAATGGCCATGAGTCAGACCCACTGAAAACGATGGTATCTCAAAATGAATTTTGTATGCTAACCAATACAAAAGAAAAATGTTTTTTTAAAAAGAAATACCACAAACACACAATTATTTAAAATACCATCTTTCCTCTTCATACATCTTGGATTCATTCTTCTGGAGGTGGTGTGGGGTCTCTGCATTATGTCCTACAGTGAATATGACAGATGTATAGTAGATAGAAACTGTCATAAGTGTGAATCAGGGCTCCTTAAGTTGCATTCAATGTGCATGAATAAAATTTAAACTCTGCTGTTTGTTCAGACACAGAAACACTGATGGATGAATATGCAAAATTCATTGATGAGTGCCATACCCTTTCAAAGATAAGTACCAAGTCCTTCCCTTAATTATACTCTGAACAAAATAAGATATGTAAAAGAAGAGAACATTTTAAATTTCCATTCATTCTTATTCCTTCTTCTAATTACACAAAGCATCTTTTTTATAGGAAATCCAGAGACAATTTTCTGCTTGAGAATTGAGGGCAGACTTTCTTTTGCAAGTCAATAGCACAGTCGTTATGTTTTTAGGTAGAGACAAAATGGCATTGTGTAACAGCACAGATCTGTCTGAATTCTATGCCTAAGAAGTTCTAAGCCTCAAATCAGCTCCAGAAACTTAAACAGAGAAGCTTTGTTCTTTTGGGTTGAGAGAAAACATCATGATTCATAAGAGAAAGATGGAAGATGACAGCAGTGACGATAAATCTGATCCAGGAAACTGGGGATACCTCATAGGGTTGAAAAGTAAGTATAAGGAAGGTTTCTAGAAAGACGTCCTCATAAAAACAGTCTATTTAGGAACTGATAGAGCTAAAGTTCAATGGTTCTCTATTTCTTATAGCAATACATTTAAGTAGAAAATGTCAAACAAAGAGAGCAAACACATACAGTAAGCTGGGAATTGAAATTCATGAACCCAGATAGATAATCTGTTGTTTTATACCATCAAGTCAGAACCGACTCATAATTGACCCACTAGAGGATTTCTAAAGGCAGTAAATGGCATGTGAAGAGACTGTCCATCATTCTTCCATGAAGCAATTGGTAGGTTACAACTGTGTGCCTCTGGGTTGGCAGCACAACTCGTTACCCATGAGGCCAACAGACTTCTAGGTAGGTAATCTAGTTCATCATGAATGAGAATTAAGCAAGCACAATTAGAATGAGGGGAGGAGAAGCCCCACTCCCCCAAAAAGAAAACATAATGTGAAAGTTAAAGCAAGGCAGTCAGAAACAGTATGGGGGCAGTGAGAGATATTAAAGGCTAGTTTGGGTAAACAAAAGCAATCCATTTACCCAAATTAAATGTACCAAGCAAGAGAAAAAGATTAGCACAATGGATTAAAAAACCCAACAAACCACAAAGCCATCAATATATTGCTTACAAGAGACACATGTAGCAAAGGTGGAAAAGAGACTAAAAATCAAAAGTTGGGAAAAAAGTATACCAAGTAAACAGCATCCGCAAAATAGCAGGAATAGCAATACTAACCTCTCATAAAATAGACTTCAGGATGGAAACCATCATACAATATAAGGAAGGGCAAAAAATAAATATCAAAGACACAAGAGCTCAATAAGACACAACCTTTGTTAAGGTTAATTTACACACCAAATTATAGACTAGTAAAATATGTAAAACAATGGTTAGCAAACTTGAAAGAAATAGACAGCACCACAATAGTGGTAGGAGACTATAATACACCACTTTCACCAAAGGATAGGTCAACTTTAAAGAAACTTAACAAAGATAACAGAAGATCTAAGTTATACAATCAGCCATCTCGACCTTGTGGATATATTCAGTGTCTTGCACCAAACTAAAAGCCAATTTATTTTCCGACCTTGTGGATATATTCAGTGTCTTGCACCAAACTAAAAGCCAATTTATTTTCTTCTCAAGTGTACATGACACATTCTCCAGAATTGATCATATATTAGAACAAAAAGTAAGCTTCAACAAATTAAAAACAAACACTGAAATAATATGAAGCTTAATTTCAGACCACAATGCCATAAAACTAGAAATTAATAAGAAGCAGTAAAGCTTATAAAAACACTCATGTGGAAGTTAAGTAACACCCTTTTAGAACATGATTGAGTTACAGAGGAAATACAGAGTTAAATGAAAAGTTTCTCAAAGTAAATGAAAATGAAAATACAACATACCTAAACCTATAGGATGCAAACTAAGGCAATCCTCATGGGAACGTTCATAGCAATAGGTACATTAAAACACATAAAAAAGAAGAAAAAATTAAAAAGGAAGAAAGAAGCAAGCAATGATTTAACTCAACACTTCCATCAAATAGAAAACAACTCTCTAACCCCGTAGCTTGTACTGGAAAGGAAATTATAGGGACAAGAACTGCAATCAATGAGATAGAAAACAGAAAAGCAATTGAAACTGTCAACACCACCAGAAGCTCTTTGAAAGGATCAATAAAATGGACAAACCATTGGCAAATGTAACAAAAGAAAGAGAAGACACAAATAACTCAAATAAGAAATGATAAGGGTGATATCACACAAAGCCAGATGAAGTTAAATAGACAATGTCAGAATACTATGGAAAACTTGTTGTTGTTATTATGTGCCGTTGAGCCTCTTGTGAATCACAGCAACCCTATGAGCAAGAGACCTGAACTCCTCTCTATCCTGAGGCAATCTTATCTCTCTGACACACCTATACCCACTACTTCAGTCACTGAGTCAATCCATCTCATCAAGGGTCTTCCTCTCTTGTGTTGTCCCTCCACCTTCCCAAGCATGATGTCCCTCTCCAAGGACTGGTTTCTCCTTTCCTCAGGCCCAAAGTATGTCAGATGAGACTTTAGAATATTTGCCTCCAAGGAGCAACCTGGTCTCACCCTCTCCAGGACAAACCTGTTTGTTCTCCTAGGTATATTCAATTCAATCCATGGTATATTCAATACTCGTCTCCAGCACCACAACTCACAGGCATCAATTCTTATTCTATCAGCCCTAATCATTGTCATGCTTTCTGATACATAGCAAATAATTGTGAAGACCATAGCCTGGATCACATGCACCTTAGTCTCCAGACTTACACTGTTACTCTTTAGTACTCTGGAGAGGTCCCTCACAGCAGACTTCCCAATGCAATTGGTCTTTTGATTTCCCTGCTGTGGGTGCCAAGAGTGTTGATTGTGGAGCCAAGCAAACTAAAGCTGTTAACAATTTCAATCCTTTCACCATCTATCATGGTGCTACCAATTGACCCAGTGGTGAGAATCTTTTTTTAATTTCTTGATGTTGAGCTTTAATCCATATTGAAGGCTACCTTCTGCAGCAGGTGCTTCAGTTCGTCCTCAGTTTTAGCAAGTTGTGTCATCTGCATAACACAGGATGTTGATGAGTCTTCCTTTAATGCTGATGCCACATTCCTCCTCACAGAGTCCAGCCTCCCAGATTATCTGGGTTGTTTTTTTTTTTTTAATATAGCTTGAAAAGGTATGGAGATAGGACACATCCCTGACATACAATCTTCCTGATTTTGAACCAACTGTTGTACATAGGGTCGCTGTAAGTCCCAGGCGACTTGACGACACATAACATTTCCTTTCTCTGTTCTGATGACTTCCTTCTGGTTCAAGTATAGGTTTCCCATAAGCACAATCAAGTGTTCTAGGATTCACTTTCTTCTCAAAGTTAGCCACAGTTTATTGTGATCCACACAGTCAAATCCTTTTTCATAGTCAATGAAATACTCAGGTAAATTAGAAAAGCTAGGGAAAATTGACAAATTCATTGAAACTCATGCCCTACCTGGATTGATACTGACAGATGTACAGCACTTGAACAGACCTATCACAAAAGAAGAAATTGAGTCATAAAAAGACTCCCCTAGCAAAAAAAAAGCACAAAAAACCCCAAAACAAAACAAAACAAACCCAAACAAACATGAACCACATATCTTTTTGGCTGAATTCTACCAAAGATTTAGAGAAGATATATCACTATTATATCATTTTTTAAAAGAAATAGAAAAAGAAAGAATGCTCTCATTCTATGAAGAAAGCATAATCCTAGTATCAAAATTGGGCAAAGATAATACCAAAAATACAACTGCAGACAAATATCTCTCATGAACATAGATGTAAAAATCCTTGATGGAATCCTGGTCAATAGAATCCAACAATACATTAAAATAATTTATCATGACCATGTGGGATTAGTAATGGGTATGCAAGGTGGCACAACATAAGAGAAATAATCAACATAATTCATCACATTGACAAAGCTAAGTAGAACCATATGATCCTGTCAATTAATGCAGAAAATATCTTCAAGAAAATCCAACACATCTTTCTGATTAAAACACTGAGCAAAATAGGAATAGAAGAAATTTTCCTCACCATAGTGAATGTTATATATGCAACACCAAGAACCAACATCATGTAGTCTTGCAACATGTTCCAAGTGTGTCAGACATAGCTTCAGAATTCTTACCTCCAAGGATCAACCTGGTCTCACCTTCTCTAGAATGAACTTGTCTGTTTTCTTAGCAGTCCATGGTATATTCAATACTCTTCTCCAGCACCACAGCTCAAAGGCATCAATTTTCCTTCTAGCATCTCTAGTCATTTTCCACCTTTCTGATGCATAGCAAGTAATTGTAAAGACCATTGCCTTTATCAGGTGCACCTTTGTCTCCAGACTAACATTGTTGATCTTCAGTACTTTGGAGAGGTCTTTGACATCCAACTTTCCCAATGCAATTCATCATTTTATTTTCTGGCCACTGGTACCAAGAGTACTGCTTGTAGAACCAAGCAAACTAAAGCTGTTAAAATATCAGTCTCTTCACCATCTATCATGATGCTGCCAATCGGTCCAGTGGTGAGAATCTTTGTTTTCTTGATGTTGAGCTTCAATCCACTGAAGCTAGGAATATGCCCTAAGGAAATTAGAATTGGGGCACAGAGATTTGTACTCCAGTCTTCATAGCAGCATTATTCACAATTACAAGAACATGGAAACAGCCCAAATGCCCATCAACAAACAAATAGATTGAGAAATTGTGATATGTTTACACGTGTTGGGGAATGTTGGAGAGGAGGAGGAGGCCTCTGGCCAGAGCAGATCACCTAGCTCCGGATAAGTGCAAGCGTATCTGACCCATCAGCCCTTAATACAGGATAGAGAAAACTCTCCTGTGTTTGGTTTTGCTGGGTTGAGAAAACTCATCACCCGGAAAGATGGCTGCCTCATCTATTGAGCTGGGAGTGGTCTGCACACATTCACAAATCCATCCCATCCTGTCTTCCTGTTTACTCGTGTGGAAATGAGCACACTGTAACCCCCAGTAAAGTTGAGTGGGCTCTCTGCAATGCTCCTGGAATGGTGTGTTTCTGTCACAGAGTGACAGCTGTCAGGGTGTTACTGCTCTCCGCCAGCAAAAGGACAGCAGCACACACGATGGACTACTAGGCAGCACTCGGGAGCCGTATTTAAAAAAATACTACTTTACATGGGAGAGACTGGAGAGCATTATCCTGAGTAAACTAACTCAGTCTCAAAAGGACAAATACTGCATAGGGACATTATTGTAAAAATAGAAGGGTAACTAGTATGATGTTATTGAGAGTCCAAAGGAGGCAGGGGAGGCATCAAGGGGGCTTTAGAGTGGGAACAAGAATAAAATCACGGGGTCACCGAATTTGGTAGGCAGAGGGAGGAGGTGACAGAATTGGGAATGATCCACTAAGGACCTGAAAAGATGGAATAATAGTGGGCATAGATCAATGACTATTAATTCATTTTATAAAACAATATATGGGAATGACTGTGTGAAACACAATGTATATAAATTAAATACCATTTATACAAATTTTATATGCAGACCAAATGCTTTTTTTTAGAAAAAAGAAAATAAAGAAACCCAGAAAAAGATAACATGGTGTGAAGGTCAAAGCGAGGCAGACAGAGACATTATGGGAGAAGTTGTTGTTGTTATGTGCCGTTGAGTCACCTGCGACTCCCTATTAAAGTCTAGATTGGGTAAATAAAAGCAACTCACACTTATTAATTAATTTTACGGAGCTCTGGTGGCCTAGTGGTAAGGTGGCGTAGGGCTGCCAACCTAAAGGCATGTGGTTCAAATCCACCAAGTGTGCTGGGGGAGAAAGATGAGCAATCTGCTCCCATGCAGTTAACCATCTCTGAAAACCCACTGGACGGTCAGCTTTGGGTCAGTTCTGATTGATGGTCCACAGCAACAAAAATAATCATTCCTTCCTCATGCTATCCTGAGATGAGAACAATTAGGATTCCCCGTTTACAGACCAGAAAACCAATGTACAACCAAGATAAGTTATAAGGTTAAGGACCAGTAGGTTGCAGAAACAGGACAAGACTAGCTCTAGAGTCTCTATGTCCATATTCTCTTACACTGTTTCTCTAATAATTTTTCTTAATTGCCATTAGGCCTTCCCCCCCTCTTTTATCTGCCAGCCCCACAAAGTCAGGTGAGCCAGAGGCATGTCCTAATTACAACCTCATGGCACTGAACATATGTATCATGACTTCTAATATCTCTGTTTTACAGAGATTTTAGAGAAACTCTTCAAGCTACTGTTAGCTTTTCAGTCCACTGGTAACAATCTGAAAGTGGATTTTGGACCACTTGTGTTTTTAAGTCATTAATTTACTATATTCTTTCCTATTTCATTTTAAAATGATCAGTAAATGACTGCATCTTTATCTCTAGAGTTAAATAATCTGTACTATTGCTAAATTGAAGTGCTACATAAAAGGAGGTCTTAAATAAACACCTAGGGAATTTTCATTAGAAAGATTTGATCAACTTATTTGTGATGAAAAATAATTGTCCTAGATATCTATGTTGTTCACTAGATTGTATCAGACTTGTGAGAGCCTTTTCTGCCATGCTTGGGAACCAAAAGAGGGAGGAAAAAGTTAGGGGCTAAGGCACCAGGTATTAGAACTTAGTGGTTAGGCTGTCTACCTTCTTTGTCAAGAAAGGGTAAGCTGTCCAAATCTCTATTACCAAAGCAAGGCAAGGTGTTCATTCTGGACCTAAGGTTTAGTGAACAGCTATGAATTCCAACCAAGGAAGCTGGTTGAGCAAGAAGGCAAGGCAGACTACTTGGATGTTTGCAGTTACCCAGCCAGTCCATTGAATAATAGGTCCCAGGCTCTACTCTTGAAAATAGGAAAAAAGGCAGGGTTCTAGTGAATGAGGAAGCTCTTGTGACCTAGTCCATAGGAAATAGCGCTGCTAACCCAAATGAGATGTCTCACCAGACGCTCTGGAAAGAAAAACCAGTAATCTCTTCCTATGTGTTCTACAAAACCCTACTGGAGGAACAAATATGCATCACTTTCAACCTAATGACAATGGCGGAATGTGAGTGAGTCAGGAACATAGCCTGGTTAACTGACACTTAAATTCTGGCTCTACTCTTTATTAGAGAATTTCTTAACCACCTTAAACTGCAGTTTCCATATTTCCAAAATAGGCATGATAATGGATATATTGAACATTTGTCATGGGTATAACTAATAATGATCAAGAAGATAAGATGTGTAAGGCAATCAAGGGCAGTTCCTGATACACAGAAAACATTCAGTAGGGTAGCTATTGTCATTACTGTGATGAGGTCAGTAACTATGATGATACTGGCAAGTGTACTATTATTATTGAAAAATATGGTGCAAACTGGAAATAGAAATACAATAGTACTGGAGTAGGTGTGCATAAATTCAGCCATTCTATGTGAACACTTGTGGAGGAATTTTGAAGGGCAATTAGCCTGAAAGATAGCCCAATGTTGAAATTGTAGCCTTGCACACCTAACCTAGGGCAGCAAATCAAGTCCAACCTTACATTTCCTCACATCATAAATAGTCAGTGATCCTATGGTAATATGAGGACTTTTCTCATCTGTCGAGAAATGACAGAGGCTGAAGGTGACACGGTTTCTGTACCTGTAGTTAGTCAAGCAGGGGTAGGAGCAGGCTCTGCACTAAAGAATATGTTGCCATTTAATAAGTAATGAAGAACAGTGTCTCAGGTAGCTTCTCCTGTGTGGCATTGTCTTTTAAATAACTCACAGGACTTGATGCAGGTTGTTTGTTGATCGGAGACTATTGCTGGCAACAGGCTTGTATATTTTATCACTTCTGTGGTTCACCACTAGCAATAGTAAAGTTCAACAGGATAGCAAACAATTAATGTTGTTGAGGACAGAGATAGATTGAACCTTTCATGAACTGCTGGTGGGACTGTAAAATAATATAACCACTATGTATGTATACCACTATGTGTACAATTTGGCATTTCCTTAAAAAAGCTGAACATCAAAATCCTCTATGACCTAGTATTCCACTGCTCAGAATTATACCCTAAGAAAATTAGAACTAACCCACAAACAGAGATATACACACCTATGTTCATAGCAGCATTATTCACACAAGTAAGAAAAAGGAAACAATCCAAATGACCAGCAGCATACAGATGATGTGAGACAAAAATAATAGATCAATAGTGATTGATTATAATTAAATACTGTAATTCACTACTGTGTGAGCAGAACAAGGGAACACTTTGTGGTTTAAAAATTAGGACAGGTGCACACAAGGTTGTAGCCTTTCTCCATACCTATTTAATCTGTATGTTGAATAAATTATTTGAGAAGCTACACTCTATGAAGAAGAATGTGGCATCCGGATTGGATGAAGACTCATCAATAACCTTTGTTTATCGATGACACAACATTGCTGAATATGAAAAGGACTTGACACTCTTGTTGTGGAAAGTCAAACAGTACAGCCTTCAATCTAGATTGCATTTAAAGATCAAGAAAAAAAAATTCTTACCACTATACCTATAGGCAGCATCATGAGAGATGGAGAAAAGATTGAAACTGTCAATGACTCCATCACAGTCAATACACTAGGTACCAGCAGTCAGGAGAACAGAAGACATATTGCACTGAGAAAGTCTGTAGTCAGAGACCTCTCCAAATTATTGAGGTATGATGATGTTAGCTTGAGGACTAAGGTGCATCTGATTCAGGTGCCCAATACAGGCACATTTCAGTCACTTACTATGTTACTGAGAATAGGACAGTGAATAAGGATGACAGAAGAAGAGTTGACATCTTTGAACTGTGGTGTTGGAGCAGAATACTGAATATCTTATGCACTGTCAGAGGGTGTAGCCAGAGTGCTCCTTGGAGGCAAAGATGACAAAGCTTTGTCTCATATACTTTGGGTGTGTTACCAGTAGAAGCTATTCACTGGAGAGGGGCATTATTCTTGGGAAGATGGAGGGAGGCTAAAGAGAGGAAAGTCCTCAATCAGGTGGTCCAGCAATGGGCTCAAGTGTGTTAGAGATTGTAAGGATGGTGGAGGATAGGACAAGGCTCAGATCTGTGGTTCACAGGGTTGTACTTCACTCCAAAGCCTCTAATAACAACAATAATTAGTTATCACTAGCACCTAATAACATCATTAGTTATCACTGATGTAAAAGAATCCATATTACAAAATCACAGATTGTTACAAAAAATAGAGTAGTAAATGAGAAGTTAGATTATTTATAATCTTTATAATAATTTATGATAATAGTAAGTAGTTGGATAATTAATAGCAATGATAATCATACCATATTTCAAAAATGTTAAATCTTCATTGATTGTACAAAAACTGTAAATTTAAGAAAAGCTTATTTTATTGACTGTCATGAAGGATTTGAAGAAATCAACATTAGAAACATTTTAGAAAATATTAATCTAAGCTTGATTTTCTTCATGTGAAACTTAAACCTAGACTAGGAAGCTATTATCTGAACACTGAAAGGGAGCACTGCATGGTTCAAAATCAAGGAAAGAATGCATTAGTGATGTATCTTTTCTCCATACTATTTCAGTATGGAAAGCAGATAATTTTGGAGGCTGGATTTTATGAGGAATGTGGCATCAGACTTGGAGGAAGACTCCTCAATAGTCTATGTTATGTAGCTGATACAACCTTGTTTGACAAACTGAGGAGAACGTGAAGAATTTTCTGAAGAAGATCAAGGACTGCAGCCTTCAATCTGAATTGCATCTCAGTATCCAGAAAGCAAAGATCCTCACCACTGGGTCAATAGGTACTATCATAATAGATGGAGAGAAAAGATTGAGATTGTTAATAATTTCATTTTAGTCGAATCTACAATCAACACCCTTGGCACCAGCAGTTGGAATATCAAAAGATGAGTTGCATTCTTTTGGAAAATCTGCTCCCAAGAACTTCTCCAGAGGGCTAAGGAGAAACTATGTCAGTTTAGAGATTCTAGCGCACCTAATCCAGGCCATTGTCTTCTCAATTGCTTGCTATGCCTCTGAGAGCTAGATAATGCATAAAGATAACAGAAGAAGAATCAATGTCTGTGATGCTGGAAAAGAGTATTGTACATACCATATGCTTCCTAGAGTCAAAACATGTCTGTTCTAGAGAGGATGAAACCAGGTTGCTCCTTTTGAAACCCTGTATCACCCTGTATCAAATACTTTGGGCATGTTGCTACAGGAGGGACCAGTTCCTGGAGAAGGACGATACATTTGGAAATGTAGAGGTTCAGCACAGGAGAGAAAGACCTTAAATGAAACAAATTTACATAGTGACTGTGGCAATGGGGCCAGGTGTGTTAAAAATGATAAAGTTGGCTCAGGTAAGGGCAAAGTTTAGAGCCATTGTTCACAGGGTCACTATAGATCGGAGTTGATTCAATGGGCACATAACAACAAAAATCTAAGCCCCCTGGAATACACCCTTCCTGATTTTCAGCCATGCATTGTTTCCTTGTCCATGAATCATGCAGACAACAAAACCTTGCTTGCTGAAAGTGAGGAGCAATTGAAAAGTTTGCTGCAGAAGATCAAGGACTATAGCCTTCAATGTGGATTACTTCTCAACACCAAGAAAACAAAGATCTTTACCCCTGGACCAAGAGGCAACATCAAAGATGGAGAAATAATTGAAGTTGTCAATTATTTAATCTTGCTTGGATCGATAACCAACACCCTTGAGAACAGTAGTCAAGAGATCAGGAAACATATTATATTGGGCAAATCTGCTGCCAGGAATCTCTCCAAGATACTGAAGAGCAATAATTTCAGTCTAAAGTGTGCCTGACTCAGGTCATGGTCATTTCAATCACTTGCTATGCATCTGAGAAATGGACAATGAGTAAGGAGGATAGAAGAAGAATCAATGCCTTGGAGATGTGGTGGTATTGGAGAAGAGTACTAGATATCTATGGACAGGTAATCAGATATGTCTTGAAAAAAATTACAGCCAGAATGTTCCTGGGAGGCAAGGATGGTCATGTTGCTGGAAGAAGCTATTCCCTAAAAAGAGACACCATGCTTGGAAACTTAAAGAGTCCGCAAAAGAGAGGAAGATCCCCAACAAATAGACAGACCCAGTTGCTACAGCAATGGACTCAAATGTATCAGAGATGATGAGGTGCAGGATAGACAGGGTACAGATCTGTTATTCAAAGGTTCACTTTGAGTCGCACTTGATTCAATGGCACCTAACAACAACAAAATCATCTAAGCCATTATAATGAATATTATTGTTATTATCATTTCCCAAGTTCTAGACACTGTTTCATGCCAAAACTCTTAGTAGCTACTCTTATTATCCCTATTTTATAGATGGAGAGACAGAGAGACCTAAACTATGTGTTAGTTAATGTAATACCTGATGTTGCAGCAGAGAAATCCTGACACCTCCCTGGTCACGTCCACTGGTTCGTTTGTATGGAGTAGTGAGTCTATTGCTAAGAAACCCTTTCTTAGGCCATTGACTTTTACTGTTACCACATGGCTGGCTGGGAACATGCACATAGGGTGTGCTAGTCTATCCATGAGGGCCTGGCTAGTTTCACGATTCCATCATATTTAAATTAAGCAGGTTTAGCTGCCAAATTTTGGGAATTGTACTAGCAGAAAGGAAAAAGCAGCAAAGACTGCAAAGTGTGTCCTTTGGGGCAGTGATCCCTGTCCCAGTCAGATCAAACCCCAAAGAGAGTAGCAGCAGTTGGAGTGGGGAACCACAGACCAGGAGTGAGGCAGAGTTGACCTTGGGGCTATTGCCAGATAGGGAGTAGTGTGTATGACTTTCATCCACATTCCATTCACTACGACTGATTCTATATGGCTACTTCAGCTTTAAGAGAAACTTGATCATGTAGTCTTTCTCTGTGTAGTCGATTCCCTGTAATAGCTCTAGAGTATGGAAAGAAGTGATAACGCTTGCTGGACCACAGCCATCCCTGCCATATAATATTTAAGTAGATTGGGGGAAGGTCACCAATTAGCAAGTCCATAGATGAAATCAAAACCCATGTCTGTCTGTCTTCAGAGTCAAGGTTCTTAGTATTTTGTCCAAACAACATTTTTTTATGTCTGATTTTAAAGCTGCTTTTATCCTCGCCTAAACTTGAGGAACTCAGACAGAAATGCTATGCCCAGGTGCCTCCTTCTTGAAAAGATAAAATTGCCAGGATGATACATTGCTTTTACAGTGACTCACCCGAGATTACTTTAGTTCAGCAAATTGCATCACATCATGTAATAGAGTGGCATTGCTGAAGCCAGGGCTCCATGCTCAGAAAAGGGAACACATGAGAAACAGAAAATGAACTTAGTTTTCTGAAGGGGCTGGAGTAGCAAATCAAACAATAACAGCAAGACAAATCAAACAACGACAATGCGGAGTTAAGCAAAAATTGTACTAAAGCATGCCCTGTCCAGTCATTCTCAGCCCAGTTACTTACTGTTCACTGAATGCTGGGCTGTTAGTTCTTCACATGGATTCATAATGATGGTGCCTTGAACCGATGTTTTACATATGACATTGAGAAACATGATTTTAGTAATAAGTACATTGTTGCTGTGTGCCATCAAGTGAGAATCAGCTCATAGCTGACCCTCCAGTGGGTGCTTGTTGTTGTTGTGTACCATGAAGTCAGATCTGACCCATAGCTGACCCTTAGCCGGTTTCCAGTGGCAGTTTCATCACAAAGGAATGTTTTTGTTATGTGCCGTCAAGTCACTTGCAACTCATAGTGACCCTATGTACACAGTCCTAAACTCTGCTCTGTCCTGTGCCAATCGCACTGTCTCTGACACACCCATCCCGATTACCCCAGTCACTGAATCAATCCACCTCATAGAGGGCCTTCCCCTTCTGGGCTGTCCCTCCACCCTCCCAAACATGATGTCCCTCTCCAAGGACTGGAACCCTCCTTACAACTTGTCCAATATATGTTAGACAAAGCCTCAGAATCCTTGCCTCCAAGGAGCCACCCGGTTTAACCCTCTCCAGGACGAATCTGTTTGTTTTCCTAGCAGTACCCTCAATACTCTTCTCCAGCACCACAGCTCAAAGGCATCAATTCTCCTTCTATCCTCCTTAGTAATTTTCCAACTCTCTGATGCATAACAAGTGATAGAAAAGACTATGGCCTGTATCAGATGCACCTTAGTCTCCAAAGAGACACCATTGCTCTTCAGTACTTTGGAGAGGTCCCTAACAGCAGACTTTCCCATGGCAATACATCTTTTAATTTCCTGGCTGCTGGTGCTGAGAGTGTTGACTGTGGAGTGAAGCAAACTAAAGCTGTGAACAATCTCAATCTCTTCACCAGCCATCCTGATGCTGCCAATTGGTCCAGTGGTGAGAATCTTTGTCTTCTTGATGTTGAGCTTCAATCCATATTGAAGGCTGCAGTCCTTGACCTTCTGCAGCAAGTGCTTCAGGTCCTTCTCAGTTTGAGCAGGAACGGTTGTATCATGCCATCTGCATGGTGCAGATTGTTGATGAATCTTCCACCAATCCTGACACCACACTTCTCCTCATAGAGCCCAGCCTCCTGGATAATCTGTTCTGCATACAGGTTGAAAAGTTACGGAGATAGGACACATCCCTAGCATATGCCCTTCCCAATTCTGTTCTGACGACTGCCTCTTGGTCCACGTATAGGTTTCTCATTAGCATGATCAAGTGTTCTGGGATTCCCATTCTTCTCAGAGTCAGCCACAAAGGAATAGATTGCCTATTTTTCTCCCATTGAGTGGCTGATGGACCCAGACCATGTACTTTTGGAATGGCAGTGCAACTTCCTATAATGCTGGAGCAGGTATACAAATCGAGGCTGCTATGCAACTGTGTCTATATTTCTAGTCAGTCTTCTTTTCTCAGGGCCTCTGCTGTTGGCTGGTGAATGGGATACAAGAAGCAAGGTAAGGAGATGTGGGAATTTGGGGAGAAAACATTTATAGAGAGTTTATTATGTCCTAGACATTTTCTAAATGTAAGCAGGTGTCAGGTGTCGCTAAGGATTTCAAAGCCCAACTGCTGAGATCTTGTTTCAGGTGATTTGCGAAACTTAGCCTTTGATAAGCTTCCACAATAAATCAAGTAAAACTCTGGGTTTATTTGGCCAGAGAAAGAAATGTCATTGCACCCTAATATATGTGTTGGAGCTACAGCTCCATTTTACCTTTCCCTCCCATCATTTCTCTTATTTGTCATCCCTGGTGTTTGTACTGCTTGAAGTCTAGGACTATAATTTTATCAAGAAATAGTTCTCAACATAGTTTTCTTTGTCTTATATTCTATCTCTTACTAACTGATAAAAAGCGACCCTTTTCTCCAAAACCCAGCATAATTTCTCAATCAATACCTAAAGCTTCCTAGCTGTGATCTGTACAGATTCCGATTTCTCTATTTTTCTCTTGTGAAGCAGCTGTTAGGTTGATACCACTAGCCTTCTGTTTATCAGCTGAGCCCTTTAACCAAAGTTCTTTACTATATAGGTAACTCATTCAAACTCATTATTGTCAAGAACTGACTCACACTTAATCCTCCTGTAGGATTCCAAGGTTGTCAGTTACCTGGGAGGATATTGCCATCCCTCTCTTGAGGTGCACCTGGTAGATTCAAAGAGCCAGAGAAGCACCACTTTTGGTTAAGCCGTGCAGCTCCCTGGGGACTAAGCCACCAGAGCTTCCTTATTGGACAAGTAAGGAAATCAAAGCTCCGTGAGGTTGAAAAATGTCATTCTGATCACATGACTAATAAGTGAACCAGCAATTGTTTGAAGTCACATTTGTCTGACATAAAATTCAGAACTCTTGTATTTCTGTCAATACAAAACAAAAACCCAGTACTGTTTTCCTTATGTTTGTTAGGTGACGTTATGGAAACTTCAATTTAGCGACCCATGTACAGCAGAGGGAAACCCTTCCCAGTCGTGTGCTCCTCCACAGTCTCTGCTGTGCTTAAGCTTACTGCTCCAGTCACTGTGTCAAGGCATTTCGTTGAGAGTCTTCTCCTTCACTGACTTTCTGCTCTTCCAAGTATGATGTCTTTTCCCAAGGACAAGTCTCTCTGGATAATGTAATCAAAGGATGTGGGACAAAGTCTTGACATCTGTGTTTCTAAGAAGCTCCTTAGATGGATTTGTTTATTTTTAGCAGTCTATTATATATTACCTATTCTTAGCTAACACTACAATTCAAGGGAATCAATTTTTATTTGGTCGTGTCTTCCTCCCCTCCTCCCCTTATTCACCGTCCAACTGTCACATGTATGTGAAGAAGTTGGAAAGACTGTCTTTTGGATCAGTTGCTTCTTTACATTTACATCCTTGGTCTTTAGCACCTTGGAAAGGTCCTTAACAGTATATTTCCCCAGTGCAATATGCCATTTTATTTCTTGACTATACTTTAATGGGTGTTAATTGTGTATCTAAGTAAAGCAAAATTCTTGACAACTTCAGTCTTTGGATTTAAGCTATAGTAACCTGGACCAATCGGCAGCATCAGGATGGATGGTGAAGAGATTGAGATTGTATACAGCTTTAGTTTGCTTGGCTCCATAGTCAACAGTCTTGGCACCAGCAGCCAGGAAATTAAAAGGCGCATTGCCATGAGAAAGTCTGCTGTTAGGGACCTCTCCAAAGTGCTGAAGAGCAGTGGTGTCTCTCTGGAGACTAAGGTGTGTCTGATACAGGCCATGGTCTTTGCAATCACCTGTTATGCATCAGAGAGTTGGACAATGACCAAGGAGGATAGAAGGAGAACTGATGCCTTTGAGCTGTGGTGCTGGAGAAGAGTATTGAGAATACCATGGACTGCTAGGAAAACAAATAGATTTGTCCTGGAGAGGGTTAAACCGGGTGGCTCCTTGGAGGCAAGGATTCTGAGGCTCCGTCTAACTTACTTTGGACATGTAGTGAGGACAGACCGGTCCTTGGAGAGGGACATCATGCTTGGGAGAGTGGAGGGACGGCGCAGGAGAGGAAGGCCCTCTATGAGGTGGATTGATTCAGTGACTGGGATAATTGGGATGGGAGTGTCAGAGACAGTGCGATTGGCACAGGACAGAGCGGAGTTTAGGGCTGTTGTACATAGGGTCGCTATGAGTCGCAGGTGACTCGATGGCACATAACAACAACAACAACACAACAACAACCTGTGTTATACAGTTAACAAAATCTTGCTTGCTGAATGTAAGGAGAACTTGAAGTACTTGTTGCAGAAGATCAATGAATATAGTCTTTTGTATGGATTTCCTTTCAATGTTAAGAAAACAAATATTCTTACCACTGGACCAATAGGAAGCATCATGATGTATGGAGAGGAGATTTGAACTGTCAACAGCTTCAGTTTGTTTGGATATACAATTAACACCCATAGTATTAGCAGTCAGGAAATAAGGTGACACATTGTACTTGGAAAAGCTACAGTTAGGGACCTCTCCAAATTATTGAGGACCAATGATGTCAGTTTGAGGACCAAGGTGCATCTGATCCAGGCCATAGTCTTTCTGATTACTTGCTATGTATCTGAGAGCTGAACAATGAATAGGGATGACAGAAGAATTGGTGCCTTTGAGCTGTGTTGTTGGAGAAGAGCACTGAACATCCATCCCATGGACAGCCAGGAGAACAAATAGATATGTCTTCGAGAGGGGCAGCTAGAATGCTCTTTGGAGGCAAGAATGATGAAGCTTCACGTCACATTCTTTAGGCATGTTGCTAGGAGGGGCTATTTCTTGGAGAAGGACATGATGCTGGGAAGGGTGGAGGGCTGGTGAAGGAGAGGAAGACTCTCAACCAGGTGTGTTGACACGGCGAATGGTGCAACGGGCTCTTGTGTGTCAGGAAGTGTGAGGATGGCTCAGGATAGAGCAGGGATCCAATCTTTTGTTCATAGGGTTGCTATGAGTTTTACTCGACTCGATGGCACCTAACAACAACAACAACAACAACAACAACAACAACAACAACAACAATCTTAGCTTGAGGAAAGGATAAATACTACGTAGAGGCATGTTGTTCTTGCTAGGTGTCTTGAGTCTAGTACAACTCATAGCCAGCCTAGGACTGACAGATCTAAATCCTCACCATCCTCACTTTTCTCTGACATGTTTGAGTCCATTGCTGTAGTCCATGTGTTAATCCATCTAGTTGAGAGTCTTCATCTCTTTTGCTATCCCTACACCTTTCCAGTGTTAGATGGATCTTGGCAGAAAGCAAAGTGCACCAGAGAGCTATTTATCTGTGTTTCATTGAATTTGAATGTGTAGATCATAACGAATTATAGTTAGCCTTGAGAAGAATGGGAATACCAGAACACTTGACTGTACTTATGTGAAAACTGTACTTGGACAAGGAAGCAGTCCTCAGAACAGAGCAGGGAAATACTACATGGTTCGAAATCAGGGAGTGTGTCAGGGATATTTCCTGTCTTCATACCTTTTCAATCTGTATGCAGATCGTTTAGGAAGCTGCCGCCAGCACTTCAAGCCCTCCTCAATTTCAGCCAGCAAGGATGTTATCTGTATAAATAGGTTATTGATGACTCTTCCTCTGACCTTGATGCTATGTTTTCTTCATAGAGTCCAGCTTCTTAAGTGATTTGCTCAGCATACAAATTGAGCTGGTGTGGAGAGAGGATACAACCCTGATTCACATATTTCTTAATTGTGAACTGTAGTGTTCCCTTGCTTTGTTCACACAGCAGCCTCTTGGTCTAGATATAGGTTTTGCATGAGCACAATTAAGTGTTCTGGGATTCACATTCTTCTCAGGGTTAGCCATAGTTATGATCCACACAGTCAAATGCCTTTGCTTAATCAGTAAAGCACAAATAGATCTTCTTCTGGTATTCTTTGCTTTCAGCTAGGATCCATCTGATATTGGTAATGATATTTCCAGTGCCACTGCCTCTTAAATTCAGGTGAATATCTGGCAATTCTCTGTGTACTGTTCTACTAATTTTTTAATGGTATTCAACAATATTTGCTTGCATGTGACTAGGGATGATAGAAGGAGAACTGAGTTGTGGTGCTGGAGAAAAGAATATTGAATATACCAGGGACTGCTAGAAGAACAAACAGGTTTGTTCTAGAGAGGGCGAGACCAGACTGCTCCTTGGAGGTAAGGAATTTGAAGCTTCATCTGACCTATTTTGGATGTGTTGCAGGTCAGGACCAGTCCTTGGAGAGACACATCTTGCTTAGTAGGGTGGAGGGACAGTGGAGGAGAGGAATACCCTCTATAAAGTGGATTGATTCAGTGACTGGGGTGCTGGGGGTAGGTGTGTCAGAGGCAGTACAATTGGCACAGGATAGAGCAGGGTTTAGGCCTGTTGTACATAGGGTCGCTATGAGTCTTAGGTATATAGTTTTCTATTGAATCATCTTTCTTGGGAATGGATTTCTCCCAGTTCGTTGTTGAGGCAGCTGCCCTCTAAATTTCCTGCCATAGACTGTGAGCACATCCAGGGCTGTTTTTGTCCATTGAAACATGTCAATTGTTATCCTATCAATTCCTGGGGCCTTATTTTTTTGCCAATGCCTTCACTAAAGCTTGAACCGATCTTTTCATTATCATTGGCTTTTAATCATCTGATACTTCCTGAAATATTTCAATGTCAGCCAATTATTTTGGTCCTGTGATTCTGTTTATTTCCTCCATCTTTTTGCTATTTCCTGGATCATTCTAGATTTTGCCATAGCATCTCTCAGTATTACAACCTGAGGTCTGAATCTTTTTTTTTTTTAAATTTCTTTCAGCATGAAAAATGCTTAGCAAGTTTCCCCCTTTTTATTTTTTGACTCTAGCTCTTTGCACATTCAATTATAATACTTTGCTCAATCTTGTCAAACTACCCTTTAAAATCTTCTGTTCATCTCTTTTACTTCAGTATCTCTTTTCTTTGTTTTGGCTTCTCGACTAGTGCAACTTTAAGAATCTCTTCTGACATTCCTTTTGCCTTTTTCTTCCTCTTCTCTTCAATGACCTTTAACTCTCTTCATGGATGATAGATATCCTTGATGTCATCTCACAACTCATCTGGTTTCTATCACTGGTGTTCAATGCTTCACACCTATTCTAAAGATGATTTTTAAATTCAAGTGGCTAAGACTCAAGATTATATTTCAGTTCTCGTGGACTTGTTTTAATTCTTCAAACTCACTTTGAACATTCACATGAGTAATTGATAGTCTGTTTCACAGTCATCACCTGGCCTGGTTTTGACTGCTGATATTGAGCTTCTGCAGTGATTCCTTTCACAGATGTAACCAGTCAGATTGCTGTGTAGTCCATCAGATGAGATCCACCGAGAGGCATAATAAATGAAAGAGTAGGTGCTATTTGTTGTTGTTGTTGTTAGACACCATCAAGTCACTTGTTATGCCCTCATGACTCAGTATGTTTGAATATGCTGTAACTTTACAGTAGGAATAGTTTTATCTTTATTCCACAGAAGGGTTCAAAGTGCTAACCTTTCATATCAGCCAAGAGCTTAATGTGGTCCTATTAGTGCTCCTTAAAAATTCCAGTTGTTGTTGTTGTTGTTATGTGCCGTCGAGTCGTTTCCGACTCATAGCGACCCTATGCACAACAGCCCTAAACCCTGCTCTATCCTGCACCAACCGTACCGCCTCTGACACACCCATCCCGATTACCCCAGTCACCGAGTCAATCCATCTCATAGAGGGTCTTCCCCTCCTGCGCTGTCCCTCAACCCTCCCAAGCATGATGTCCCTCTCCAAGGACCCATCCCTCCTGGCAACATGTCCAAAGTATGTCAGACAAAGCCCCAGAATCCTTGCCTCCAAAGAGTAGCTTGGTTTAATCCTCTCCAAGATGAATCTGTTTGTTTTCCTGGCAGTCCAGGGTACATTCAGTACCCTTCTCCAGCACCACAGCTCAAAAGCATCCACTCTCCTTCTGTCCTAGTCATTGTCCAACTCTCTGATGCATAACAAGCGATTGCTCCTGAGTACCTTAGAGCGGTCCCTAACAGCAGACTTTCCCATCGCGATACGCTTTTTGATTTCCTGACTGCTGGTGCCAAGAGTGTTGACTGTGGAGCCGAGTAAACTGAAGCTGTGAACACTCTCAATCTCTTCGTCATCCATCCTGATGCTGCCAATTGGTCTGGTGGCGAGAATCTTTGTCTTCTTGACATTGAGCCTTAGTCCATACTGAAGGCTGCAGTCCTTGACCCTTCGCAGCAAGTGCATGAGGTCCTCCTCAGTTCCACCAATCCTGATGCGACAATTCTCCTCATAGAGCCCAGCCTCTTGGATAATCTGCTCTGCATACATGTTGAAAAGGTATGGAGACAGGATGCATCCCTGGCTTACACCCTTCCCAATTTTGAACCATGCAGTGTTACCCTGCTCTGTTCTGACTACTGCCTCTTGGTCCAAGTATAGGTTTCGTATTAGCACAATTAAATGTTCTGGGATTCCCATTCTTCTCAGAGTCAGCCACAGTTTGTTATGATCCAGACAGTCAAATGCCTTTGCATAATCAATGAAACCAGTAGAGAGATGAAAATGATAGAAAACAAAGACAGCTAGAAATTCCGAACATCTTAATACAGTCCCTGAAAAAGGTACTATATTTCACAATGCATTTGAGATAAACTTGAAGAGAGATTAATAAAAATTTTGCAATATGAAGAACAGAGATAAAGATTAAAAATATGTATTTTTAAAATATATACATCATTGGGTTCCCAGAAGAAAAGAGAGAATGAAGCAGAAAAATAATTTTATGAAATAGTGACTATATAGTATCCAAATCTAATGGAATGGGGGAAAATCCTTTTCTCCTCCTTTTTGAGTGGATAGGGCTCCTGCAAACATGGTCGATGTTCCCCAAACTCACCAGACTTTCTGCAAGAAGTGTGGCAAGCACCAATTTCACAAAGTGACACAGTACAAGAAAGGAAAAGATGCTCTGTGTGCCCAGGGAAAGCTGTGTTATGATAGGAATCAGAGTGGCTTGGGTAGGCAGACCAAGCCAATTTTGGGGGAAAAGGTGAAAACTTCAAAGAAGATTGTGTTAAGACTTGAATGTGTTGAGCCAAACTGCAAATGTTAAAGAATGTTAGCTATCAAAAGATGCAAGCTCTTTGAACTGTGAGGAGATAAGAAGAGAAACGGTCAAGTGATCCAGTTCATCTTATTTTATCAAGACAATAAACTTTTAGAGAATTTCATGTGAAAAAAAGAAAAAAATAACTTTCTTACTCAGGCTTTATTAGACCAAAGTTTTAAAATTACAACATCCATTATCTCAATATTTCACATCCCCTTTTTCTTGCAGCTATGTCTGTGTTGCTTGTTGGAGTCTGATGCATTATGTGGTGGGCTAGAATTTAACTTCCATGATGAGAAGTAATTTTTAAATTTTGACTTACTGTATCCTTAATGGCTAAAACTATACCCACCCTATGGTATGCAGTTAATAAATATTTGCTCCATGTTGAATAAATAAATATCACTTTTATAGCAGCTAGAAGCTTAACCACAGTTCCCGTAGTGCTCCTTAAAAATTCCAGGGATTGTATTTTTAATGCAATATAGAATTTGCAGTGTCACTGAATATATAATGCTTATGTTGAAAAAAAATGGATAAGAGTAAGTATGTCATTGAAAGACTAACATATACTTGGCCCAAATAATGGAATTTTCAATTGCTTCACATGCATGTGAAAGTTGGACAATGAATAAGGAAAACTGAAGAAGAATCAGTGCCTTTAAATTGTGGTGTTGGCAAAGAGTATTCACTATAGCATGGAGTACCGAAAAGCCAAATTCATCTATATCACAGGAGGTACAATCAGAGTGCTCCTTAGTGGAAAAAAATATGATGAAAGTTCTCCTTCTGTGCTTTGGACATGTCCTCAGGAGAAGCGAGTCCTTGGAAGGGTCAGTTAAAGTGGAGAAGACCTTCACTGACTAGACATGAACTGCTAACCAAAAGCCCATGAAAATCTGGAAGTTAGTATCCCATAGTTGCTTTATGAGACAAAGGTAAGTGGTCTCTTCTCATTAAGAGTTACAGCTTTGGAATATTTTCTTTCCTTTTTTTCCCCCTTTCTTGTTTTGTACTGTTGAATTGGATCTGACTGGCACAGGAGGAGATTGCCCCACCCTCTCCAGAGGAGCATCTGGTAGATTTGAACTGCATGCCTTCAGGATTGCAGCATGGCTACTTGCCACTAGGCCACCAGAGCTCCAGCCTTGGAATCTTTTTTTTTTTAATTATTATTAAATTTTATTAGTTTCAATGAACATTCACATGTTCATTGGCTTTCACTCCTTCATTGCTGCACCATTCTCTCCACCCTCCTCCCCAGTTTGTTCTTCTTCCCCGCCATCCGAATGTCTGTTTTAATTGTCCAATTGCCACAGTGCTTGTCAAAGTCAGTTCTGATTAATCTCCTTTGTCGGTGTGTCCTTTGCCATTCCCTATCACTCCTCCCTGAGAGAGACTTCACCCTGAGTCATAAGGAAAAGGGGAAGGCGTATTCTCTTAGCTACTTCCTGCTGAAAAGGGACGCTGTGGGTTTCAGGGTGAAGATCTTCTCTCACTACTCTAAAGGGCCCCTTTGGCAGTAGGAAACACATAGACTATTATGGAGATTGATTTTGGAATTTAGATGCACTCTTATTGATTGTGCTTGGCCGTACATGTTCATATCCTTGAAGATGTATCATGGGGGTGTTGCAACCTAGAAGACACAAATTTGACTAACAAGTTGTAAGTACATGAGTCAAAAATTATGGAAAAGTAAAAGAAAGGATTCTTTCAATGTTTTACAAACCCTCCCCCAGGTCCCCTCCACCATGCAGCCCTCGCTCTAGACTCCTGTGATGACAGAAATACCCAATCATATATCTCTTAAACAGTTTTCTCCCTCCTCTGTTTCAGTGCAGTATACATTATTGAACCCATCTTACTCAGTCTCTCCCCATCCCCAAGGAGAGTCCCATTCTACAACAGTGGCATCATGTAATATTTGTCCTTTTGTGACCGGGATATTTCACTCAGCATAATGTTCTCCAGAGTCAACCATTTTGAATAATATTGCATGAGTTCCTTGTTTTTTAATGCAGCATAGTATTCCATTGTGCGAATATACCACAGCTTCTCTAGCCATTCATTTGTTGATGGGCACTTAGGTTGTTTCCAACTCCTTGCTATTGTGAACAAAGCTGCAATAAACATGGGTGGGTGTGCATATATCTGCTTGGATGTCAGCTATGGTCTCTTCAGGGTATATTCCCAGTAGTGGAATTGCTGGGTCAAATGGTATCTCTATTTGCAACTTTTTGAGAAAGCGCCATACTGCTTTCCACAGGGGTTGCACCATTTTACACTCCCACCAACAGTGAATCAGGGTTCCAGTTTCTCCACAACCTCGCCAGCATTTGTTGCTTGATGCTCTGTTAAATTTTGCTATTTTGACTGGGGTGAGATGATGTCTCATAGTTGTTTTAATTTGTATCTCTCTTAGGGCTAGGGATTTTGAGCATTTCTTCATGTGCTTGTTAGCCATCTGAATGTCGTCTTTGGTGAAGTGCCTGTTCATATCCTGTGCCCATTTTTCTATTGGATTATTTACCTTTATCTTGTTGTGGTGCTCAAGTATTTCATAAATTCTGGATATAAGTCCCTTATCTGATATGTTATTACCGAATACTTTTTCCCAGTCAGTAGCTTCCCTTTTTACCCTACTGGAGAAGTTTTTGGATGTGCATCAGCCTTGGAATCTTAATGGAGGGTAATTGTGAACTGTAATCTACTTGTTTTTAGTGGGCACTCATTTTACGAGTGTGAAATTATGAGGAGAGTATATAAAACACTTTTGTTTTCCTCCTTTCCTTCCCATATTCCAGAGTTCATCACAGTCATGTCACTACACTGGGGACCATTGTTATGCGTCCTGTGGTAGGTGAGGGATCCCTGGTGATGTTGTCTATGGGTGGTTGTGCTGCTAATCCAGAAGCGGTGTCTCCATGGTGGTGCAAATCCTCCAGCAGATCCGTGGGAGAAAGATAGGCAAGCTCTTCCTGCATAATTTACAGCCTCCCAAAAATCTGATGGAGGGTCTTTTATGGGTTGGTTCCAATTTGATAGCAATCAAATTTATGTTGGTTTTTTTATTTGTTCTTTGGCATATTGTTGGTTGAAGATAAACTGTGGGCCTACATTCTTGTCTATGTACCTCGCTGAATCATTTTCTAGAGTGGAAATTAAAGTTTGCAACGTATCTACACAGACTGTATCTAAGAATCGTATTCTTAGCACTGTGTGTCAGATTCTATCCTGTGTCACAAAAATTCCAAGAAGTGATGAGTGCACACCTTACCTGACACTTCCTGCTGTGTCACCACCCCCATCTTTCCTCTTTAGAGATCTGAGTTGGAACAATGACGTTTAGGTGACATTGAGTTCACTCTCCGGCTGGAGGTAGGCATGCGACAGGGCTTGTCTACTTTGATGATGTGAAGGGCTTGCCCTGGGCAGCACTGAGAAGGAGGCACAGTTTGACTTGAGCGCACATCCTCACTACGTCAGCCTTGGTCTGCAGTGGCCCCAGCTCTGGATGATTACATGCAACTCTCCTTTCTTCGAATAACATTCACACACCCAGGAAGTCTACCTCTTCTTCAGATTTTCTTGCACATACACAAATTTATTATATATCAATATTTCATTCAGTTAAGTATCATCAGAGCACTAAGAACAAAATGTTGTGGGCCACAGAACCTTTCTGGAAGAGGCTAAGTTTTGAAGGATAAGGAGAATCAGCCAGCTGAAGGTTGGAAAATATGGGGACAAGAAAAAAAGTTTCAGAAGCAAGCTATTACCTGGTATTTATAGGAACTGGAAGTGGCTTGATAATGGCTGAAGTGTTGGGATGAGAAAGACTGTAGAGATAATGTTGAAGAAATAGGCAAGATGGGAAACAAGTAATGATTGGGCTACCAATGCAAAGGTCCATGTGGTGAGATTTTATTTCAGGAAAATTAGCTTATCATATTGGAGAGATAGAGGGTTGTTGGGGGTTTTGTTGTTGCTGCTGTTGCTTTTAGGAATGCAATGAAGTTCCATCGCACATACTTTAGGCATGTGGCCAGAAGGGACTGATCCATGGAGAAGGACATCATACTCAGAAAGGTGGAGAGACAGCGCAGGAAAGGAAGACCCCTGATGAGATGGATTGATACAGTAACTAGGGCAATGGAGGTAGGTGTGTCGATATCGGTAAGACTGGCTCAGGACAGGGCAGGCTTCAGAGGCCTCATAGGGTTGCTCTGAGTTGCAGGTAACTCAACAACAACAGCATACAAAACTGGGAAGAAGAGAAGAGATAGGATGATTTTGAACTAATAAAACAAACAAATAAAAATATTGTGGGACCTAAACTAGATACTGGGGAGGAAGAAGGGAGAACAGAGTTGAGAGGTGTCTAGGAGGATATCTTAACTCCAATAATTAGCAGGGACTGGAAGTTACTCTCAGCTGCAAAGCTTTAAAGCACAAACTCTTAAGGGTATTTTCCAAGAATGCCTACTGGCCCATCCTGCTGGCAAGCAGAGGTTGTAGAGGAGGAAATTATGCCCGTCCAGTCACTTCTAAGAGCCTAAGCATGGAGGATGCTCAGAGACCTCTTACACGTGGTGCCAGCCACTGACTGAATAATGTATTTGTCAGGTTGTGCCAGGTGGAGACAAAATTACCAGCAAAGCACCAGTGTAGATACTCGGTGCCAAGGAGATGAAGTACAGAGTTCCAGATACTTAGCAAGATAGAGAGTATAGTGTAGATTTTGTAAAGAATACGGTAGCTTTTGTAAAGAAAAGGAGAAATGTGAGGTGCACTATGAATGAATTCTGGAGATCCTAAGCAAGTATATGTTGCTGTGAAGTGCTGTAGAGTCTACTCTGACTCACAGTGTCCTTATGATCTTAACCCCATCCTTTCCTGCTTTATCTGACACTCTCCTGTCCTGACAAGTATCCCTTGAGCTCTGGGTTTCTTTCCTTTGAGTCAAGACGCTGTTACTAGGAGTATAGCCCCAGGTAACGGCCCACTACCCGTGGAGGTTTGCCTGCCTTTTACTTCCTCTTGCCAAAGGGCAATCAGACCACTCCTGAAGGGCACCTTGCCTACTGTTTGAGTCGGCTGAGTGCTGCTCTGCCCTCTGATCCGCTAACCAAGAATTTCCCTGAACTCTGCATAAGCTTACAGTGGGGATACCCTGTGTTCTACAACAGCCAGCATAGGCTTATCCTATACTTCAGCTATCCCAAGGTTGAGATGCCTACGGCTTAGCCGTCTGAGGGGTGCTCTGCTTTAGAAAGCCAATGAATGACTCCTACTTCAGTAGCCCACCCTTTTTATTCTGCCCTAGTGAATTCCAGGTGACTTCGTGGTGAGGAATTGGGCTATCAGTGTAAAGGTACATGGTTCGATTCCACCTGCTTCACCAGAGAAAGATGGACAATCTCTTACCATGTGATTTCCTGCCTCTGAGAACCTGCTGAAAGATAAGCTCGAGAGTTGGTAGTGACTCAAACGTATACAACAACAATCGCAACATTAGGGAACTCTGATGGTGTGGTCCACAATGAGTTGCCCTGCAAACCCAAAGGTGTTATCTCTCTGGCAGTTCAGACCTACCAGTGACTTCATGTGTGAAAGATGGGATGTCTCTTGTGTAATTTACAGCCTCAGAAAACCCAGCAGAGGGTCATCTATGAGTCAATTCCAATTTGACCACGAGTGAGTGAGAAATTGCCGCCCTTTCCTGCCTTGTTTTTCAGATATATTTCTTTGAATGGCCCTGCTTAGGATGATATACTTTTTATTAAGCCCGTGTGTCACCAGAACTTTCTATGTTTGTCTGAAGCTGAATTGGCATTTCAATGCCGTTCTCTGAATGTGATCATATTCTCTTGCTTCATCAATATCATGACCCATATTCCTCCTCACTCCACTCCTTGGCCCTTCAATCCTCCTTCACTCACTGCTCAGCTTGCTTTGTGTGATTCGGAAGATAATTGTGCCCGGGAGCCAATACTGTCACTCTCTTTCCTATGCGTCTCTTACTGGCTTTTGGTTTTCTCTAGGTCAGAAAACACAATAAAGGCTAACATGCTAGAGAAGTTAAGAGCAGTTTAACTCTTTTGTTGCTTTTCTTTCATTACCTTCTGATCTGACAGTGGTCTAAACAATTGCATTTACTTCTTAAGATGCTTCCGAACTTCAGATTGAGCATGAAGCTAACACTGATAATTAGAAGACTGGTTATTTCAGAGTAATTCTGTCATAAGAGGGGAAAAAATGAGAAAACATGAAATCCACCTTAAAAATGTGTGACCCTCCTAAATTCCTAGAAATAAAAATATTCTTTGTATCTCAGGAGACTATGACCCAATATTATACTCAATTCTGTTTCTCTCAGTTTAATAACACAATTCCTTTCAGAAGCCTCTCTGCAAGGATCCTGGGAAGTTAATGAGACACAAAATTGGCACCGTGCACCAATCCATGTCGTGTTGTTATTTATTAGCCCAGAATCATCCCATTCTGGGCTGCAGAGAGAGATAATGGACCATTTTATTCATTAGATAGCTCACATTTCTAAAACGAGTTGGGTATTTCAACTCAAGACTGAGTGTTATAACCTTTGTTTTTGTTGTACTCTCCAACCTCATCCCGGCTATCCATGTATCAACCACAGGCTGAAATGTCCTTGTGGATGTGTTTCTAGCCAAGAGGAAGACCTGTTTTGGTATGCAGAGAGATGCACTAAACTGAAGATAAGAATATAAAATGCAAAATCCAAATTAGAGTGAGATTGGTCATATTAAGAAGAAAACTAGTAAAGCTTACTGAGAAAGCAAATTGCAAACAAGTTGTTTTTTCTTTATATTAATATCTATTTTGAAAATTGGCAATTTACTTACTTTTAATTCACTAAGTGGACAATTTACATGTGAAATTATGACAAGAACAAATTTATTTCCTTGGAGCATTTTGACATTTTCTTGATAACATAGCATTTCCCCCCTGTTTGTGTGTGTGTGTGTGTGTGTCTGTATATATATATTTTAAGGTATCCAATGCAGTTTAATGGCATGAACCTGCCAGGAAATAGACTTAATTTTTACACTTGGAAGATTCATTTTGCCATAATTTGATGTATCATAAGTGAATTGAAAATCACTACAGCATCATACTTCTCAAGCAATATAAAAAATTCTAAAAGTTTTGTTTCTGACACACAACAAAGTTCATGATAGTAAAATTGCTCTTCTAAAATATTTTTCCTAAAATGAAAAAACCAAATTAATATTTTATAATTTGTAAAAAGTAAAACATTCTCTTTTTTTAAAAAAAATTTGAAACCATGCAGAGATAAATTTGGAATATTTGTAAGTAATGACACTTTAGCTTTCTATTGGTGTTTTAACTTACTATATGTTCTTTTTTAAAATTTTAACAATCTAGTGATACTGATTCTGGGGTGCTGAGTTTCTATTCACAATGATGGAAAAATTTGCAAGTGGAGAGTGTTAATGATTGTATAACATGATAAACACAATTAATGGCACTGTATGTATGTCCAAGAACAGTTGGGTGATAAATGTTTACCTGTATGTGTTCTACTATGATAGAATATATACAGTGAAATAGATAAGTGTTGTTTTGGTTCAGCCAGTTTGTCATCCAGTCCTCATACTACTCCTCATAGTGACTCTAAAGACAACAGACTGTAACCTTGTCCTATCATGTGCTCATCCTCATAATCTCCACCAGACTCAAGCTCATTGTCACAATCACCCGGGCAGTCCAGCTCTGTGGGTCTCCCTCTATTTCTCTGGCTCTCTAATTTTCCCAGCATAATACCCCTTTCCTAGAATGGAACCAAATATATGATCTACTGTGTCAGGAATGACAAATGGAAAATATGGAATAGTTTCACGACCATCATCAAAAGGAGCATTTAAAGATCTCTCCTGAAATACAATGCTGTGATTAATAGGACACTATCCATACACATGCAAGGAAGGCCTGTTAATACAACTATTATTCAAATATATTCACCCACCACTAAAGCCAAATATTAACAGATTGAGAATTTCTACCAACTTTCGCATTCTGGAGTGGATTGACCATGCAATCAAGATGCATTAATAATAATTGGTGACTGGAACAATAAAGTAGAATAAATTGAAATGTGAAATTACTTTGAGTCCATCACACCTGAATTTCAAGTGGCCTTGACACTGAGTGAAGACCAAATGAGCTCTGGGAGAATGTCAAGAATATCATCAGGAAGAATGCAGGGGGTCAGTACAAAGACAGAGGAGGAAATAAAAACCAAGATGAATGTCAGAAAGCACTCTGAATTTGCACTAGAGTACCAAGAAGCCAAAGCAAATGGAAGAAATCAGGAAATTAAGGAGTTGAACAGAAGATTTCAAAGGACATACACAGAAAGACAAAGTAAAATAGTATAACGAAATGTGCCAAGAGATGGAGTCAGAAAATCAAAGGGCCAAACTCGCTTAGCATTTCTTAAACTGAAGGAACTGGAGAACAAAGTCAAGCCTCGAATTGCAATACTTAAGGATGCTTTGGGCAGAATATTAAAATGAACCCAGAAGAATGAAAATGGAAAGAATATTCAGAGTCATTGTACCAAAAGGAATTGGCAGACACAGAAGAATTTAATGAAACAATATATGAACAAGAGCCTGTTGTGATGAAGGAAGAAGTTCAAGCTGCTCCAAAAGAATTGGCAAAAATTAAGGCCCCAGGAATTGATGGCATACCAGTGGACATATTTCAACAAACAGATGCTGCCCCAGATGTGCTCACCAAGCTGTGCCAAGAAATCTGGAGGGCAACCATCTGGTCAACTGACTGGAAGAGATCTATATTTGTTCTCATTCCAAAGAAAGGTGATCTGACAGAGTGTGGAAATTATCAAACAATATTAATATCATGCAAGCAAGATTCTGCTGATGATTATCCAAAAACTACTAGAACAGCACATCAACAGAGAACTGGCTGAAGTGCTGGCTGGGTTTAGAAGGGGTCGTGGTACTAGGGATATTATAGCTAATGTTAGATGGATCTTGGCTGAAAGCAGGGAGTACCAGAGGAATGTCTATCTGTGCTTCATTGACTATCCAAAAGCATTTGACTGTGTGGATCACAACAAACTATGGCTTACTCTGAGAAGAGTGGGAATCCCAGAACATTTGATTGTGCTTATGCAAAACCTGTCCTTGGGCCAGGAGGCAGTTGTCAGAACACAGCAAAGAAATTTTGCATGGTTCAAAATTGGGAAGGGTGTACAATAGGGATGTGTCCTATCTCCATACCTTTCAATCTATATGCAGAACAGATTATCTGGGAGGCTGGGCTCTATGAGGAGAAATGTGGCATCAGGATTAGAGGAAGACTCATCAACAATCTGTGTTTTGCAGATGACACAACCCTGCCGCTGAAACTGAGGAGGACCTGAAGTGCTTGCTGCAGAGGGTCAAGGACTGCAGCCTCCAATATGGATTGAGGCTCAATGTCAAGAAGACAAAGATTCTCACCACTGGGCCAATTGGTAGCATCAGGATGGATGGTGAAGAGATTGAGCTTGTTAACAGCTCTGGCTTGCTTGGCTCCACAATCAACAGTCTTGGTACAAGAAGCCAGGAAATCAAAAGATGAATTGCATTGGGGAAGTCTGTTTGAGACCTCTCCAAAGTACTGAAGAGCAATGATATCAGTCTGGAAACTATGGTGTGCCTGATCCGAGTCATGGTCTTTGCAATTTACTTGCTATGCATCAGAAAGCTGGTCAATGACTAGGGATGATAGAAGGAGAATTCACACCTTTGAGCTATAGTGCTAGAGAAGAGTATTGGATATACCATGGACTGCTAGGAAAACAAATTGGTTCATCCTAGAGAGGGTGAAACTAGGATGCTCCTTGGGGGCAAGGGTTTTGAAGCTTCGTCTGACATACTTTTGGCATGTTGCAAGGAAAGACTCATTCTTGGAGAGGGACGTCATGCTTGGGAGTGTGGAGTGACAGTTCATGAGAGAAAGATCCTCGATGAGATGTATTGATTCAGTGACTGGGGCAATGGGGATAGGTGCATCACAGACAATAATGTTGGCACAGGGTAGAGTAGAGTTTAGGGATGCTGTACATAGGGTCACTGTGTGTCACACCTGACTTGATGGCATGCAACAATAACAACAATGGACTTTAGGATTGTGGTAGAAGAGAGAGAAAGGAACTTTTGCTGATAGAACATTTCGGTACTAGAAACTGTTCCAGACTATTCCCAGACATTATCTCATATCAGCTTAATCAGTTGTTTACATGATGTTGTTATTCTCATTTTTCATATAAGAAGAAACTGAGAAATATGTTTACATAGCTGATAGGAGAAGAGCTAGAATTTGAAATTAGGACTCTGAACTCAAACTTTGCTGTCAGTAATGTATTATCTTGCTCCCTTCCTTGAAATTAAGTTAAAATCCAACAAAAGTTGGTTTACTCTTAACAGAGACTACCAAGCTAATGAGCTCCAGTGATAGAAAAATTGTTAGTCTGTAAGCATCTCACAAAACTGCAGAAATTATATCAGGATAAATTATATGGATGGCAGGTGCATTTTTCTTTAATATTTTTGGAGTTCTTAAAGAATATTTAATATAAAAAAGAATATTTAATATCAATGGTTTTAAATTTGGTACATTTAAGAGAGAATGTGGTGTAAAGCCGTATTTGTTAGTTCCCTTGTGGTGCTGACAGAATAAAAAGATTATTATACTATTTCTATTTCTTTCTTCTATGTTTTATCATATCTCAATACTCAAAGATACATCCTCATTGTAGAAAAATTAGAATATGCTGATATAACACTATCCAGAATGGCACAATGGCAAAATTTTCTCCTACATAGTCTGCCAAGAGAACGAGCAGGTCTGTTTTGGAAAGAGTGAAACCAAGTTTCTCCTTGGAGCCTAGGATTTTAAAGCTCTGTCTCACATACTTTGGGTATGTGGACAGGAGGAACCAGTCCTTGGAAAAAAGACATCATGCTTGGAAGAGTGGACGGACCGCACAAGAGAGGAAGACCTTGGATGAGATGTATTGATATTGTAACTGGGGAGTGGGGGTTGTGTCAGAGTCAGTGAGACTGGCTCAGGACAGGGCAGAGTTCAGAGCTGTTGTAAGGTCGCTATGAGTCAGAGATGACTCGACAGCATACATCAAAACCACAACAATTGTGTATATATAATTTTTTACAAAAATAAGATTAGATTATAAGTTATATACCTCAATTTCTATTTTTCCCCTCTGTCTTTAAAAACTACAAGATATTTTTATAGTCTAAACATGCATATCCATTTTAGATGTTACTTAGTATTTCATAATAATGTTGCTTCACAATTTGTTTAGCTAATATTAGAGATTTATGTTATTTTCCATTTCTTTTATTTGCAAACTGTGATGTTATAAACATCTATGTTCATGCATCCTTACCCACATCTCTGATTGTTTCAACAAAATAAATTACCAATACAGTCATTTTAGAAACAACATGGAATTTTCTCATTTCTAAATACTATAAGAGAAATTTGTTTTGAGTGCAATTAGATTTAGCATTCAAATTTATTTATATAATGACAAGACATTGTTCATTTCAGGACAAGAATTTCAAGTCTTTGATCTTAACAGTGTTTTGGAAATTTAAGTAATATTAATTTTGAAATTTCTGACTTGTCAAGCTATAAAGGACATCCCCATATTTTGGAGGTGAAGGAATTATTATTCATTTACATCTCTGTCATCCCTTATTATCTGAGGTCCCTGGGAGCCATGGCTATTTATATTCTTGTATCTAGCACCATACCTGGTTCCATAAATGTTCATGAAAAGAATAGAAAATCTTGAGATTTCCTAAACTTCAGATGGCTAGTTCAAGGTGATGGTCATACTTGTATCCACAACTCTTGACTTCTAATTCTGTGTTCCCGTGTGGCAGTGCCTCAATCTAGTTTTTTTTTTCCCCCCCAGAAAATAATGAGTCACAAGTTTGTCATGGAGTGCCATCTCTGAGAAGCAGAAGGGAATGAAGGTACGGAGACAGGCAAGAAGCAGCCTAAACATGTGGGTAAAATATCAAAAGGACTGTACGTTTTTTAATCCAAGATATTTTATTTTCCTATGTCTGCCATTAAAAACCCCCAAAACACCCAAGAATGTAATGGCTTTAGAGAAGAGAAACCTATTGTAGAGGGTGTTGATGTATGCTGTCAATTTGGAACCACTGATAGCTGACCCTCTAGTGGGTTTTCAGAGGTAGTAAATCACAATGGAGAAAATTGCCCATCCTTCTCCCACAGAGCAACTGGTGTATTTGAATTGTATGCCTTTAGGATTGCAGTGCAGTTTCTTACCACTAGGCCACCCAGCAGAGCACCATTGTGTAGGGCTTGTGGTTGTTGTTGTTGTTGAGTACATTGAATTGGAACCCACCCACAACTGGTCATCTGGCAGATTTTCAGGAGCAGTTAATCGCACAGGAGGAGATTGTCCATCTTTCTCCTCAGGAGCAGTTTGTAGATTCAAACTGCATGCCTCTGGGTTTGCAGTGCAGCTTCTCACCACTAGACCACCAGAGCTCCTGAAGGTGAAGGGTGGAAGTCAGAATTTAAGGTGTCGACAGGGCCATCTTCTTTCTGTGTGCTCTAGGAGATCCTTTGTGCCTCTTCCAGCTTCTTGGAGAGTAAGGCGTTTCTTGATATTTCTTGGTCTCTTTGTGATTCTGCATCTGTATCTATTTTTCTTTTTTATACATTGCTTAGAAACAAACAAAATAAAATCACAATAGGACCCATTTGTGACCACTTTAACTAAACTGATCACATCTTCAAAGAAAAAGAACTTATTTCCAGATAACATTCACATGGAGAAGTGTTAGGATGTCAATGTATCTTTCTTAGGGTCACAATCCAGTCTATAAAGTATTGTTACTAAGCCAGTTCTAACTCAGTATTCTTATGTACAGCTGGAAGAATTACTGCTTGGCCCTGGACAACCTTCCCAATTATTACTGTGTTCGAGCCCTTTGGTGCAGCCAGGGTGTCAATGGATCTTGATAAGGATCTTTCTCTTATTTTTGCTGACCTTCTACTTTACTGAGCATGATGTCCATCTCCAGAGATTTGTCCCTTTTTATAATGTGACCAACATACATGAGACAAAGTTTCACCTTCTTTGTTCCTAAGGAACATTCTGGTTATATTCTTTCAAGGCAGGTTTTTTTCATTCTTCTGAAAGTTCATGACACTATTAATGATTTTATCTAGCATCATAATTCAAAGACACTAGGTTTTCTTCTTTCTTCTTATTCATTTTCCAGCTTTCACATGCATATCAAGGGACTTAAAAGTACTTTGGCTGGGGTAGGGCACTCCTGAGTCTTCCAAGTGACATCCATGCTTTTTTAACACATTAAAAGTCTTTTCCAACAGATTTACCTAATGCAATAAACCATTTGATTTCTTCACTGCTGCTTTTGTTGGTGTTGATTGCTAGTCCAAGTAAAATGAAATCCTTGACAATTTCCATTTTATTACCTATGCTATTTATTAGTCTGTTGTTTTTGTGTGCCATTGAGTTGGAAATGACCTAGAGTGACCCTCCATTGGGTTTTCAGAGACAGTGCATTGCACAGGAGAGTGCTTATCCTCTCATGGAGAAGCTGGTGGGTTCGAACTGAGTGCTGTTGGAATTGCAGTGCAACTTTTTACTTCTTTAAATGTTAGTGCTATCTGTCCTAGATGTGTAATCCATAATATGTTGCTGTTAGGTATCATCAGATCAGGTCTGACTCAGAGTGTGACACTATGTACTATACAACAAAACCCTGCCCAGTCCTGTGCCATCTTCCACTATCTGTTGTGCTTAAGTCCACTGTTGCACCCACTGTTTCAATCCAGTTCTTTGAGAAGCTTCCTTTCACTCTCTGACCATCTACTTTTCTAAGCATGATGCCCTTTTCCAGGGACTTACTCCTACTGAAAACTTGCGCTAAGTATATTGGAATGAAATCTCACTATTCTTGTATTCAAGTAGCAGGCTGCACTTCTCCCAAGGACAATTTATTTATTTGTTAGGCCGTTCATGGTCACTTCAATACTTTTTGCCAACACAATAATCTGAAAGCATAACTTCTTCTTCAGTCTGAATCTCCTCTGTGGTTACAACTTGATTGGACTTACCTTCTGGGATCCACTTAATCCCATTTTCCTCCAACCTCTAATAAGTAGTGTCTTCTGGTGGCTGCTTTTCTCTGATGTTTTTTGGTTCTTCTATAATGTCCTTTCTTATGAGAGTGGAGTGATAATAAAGTACACAACTGAACATACAACTCTTCACAATTGTACATGTACAGTTCTCTTAATATGGTTCCATGGGTCAGTGTACCAACATTGTCACTGTTTCTGCCTGTATTATGTCACTGAAGTGTTCACTTGTACTTTAGATTTACTATTCTCATTTTCATCTCCTAGATATAATTATTTTAAAAGGCACAATGCTCAAAGCATTATTTATTGATGGGAATTCTCCCTGATTAACTTTTAACCTCCTTCATCACCTAATAACCAGGTTTTTAAGTCAATCCTTATTTATAAGACCTAGATTAGTTCTATTTTTCTGACTATACTTGAAAGAAAAGATTTCTTTTCAAAGAAATTAGCCAATAACAGTTGATAGTTTTCTCTGATCATGAAGCAAACAATAAGATTTTAAAAAAATAATATTAAAAATTGAGTATTTGCTATAATACAGCTGCTAACAAGTTTATGAACATCATTAGTAAAATAGATTTTTTTCCTTCTGTGTTTATCTGGTAATTAAAATTGTATTTTAAGTCCTGAGAGTTAATATAAAATTATGACCTAGAAAGATGAGCTTAATCTTGTTAGAAAGAGAAATTTTCTTCACCAACATAGGGATATTATTTCTTTCATGAGGCCATTAGAAACCAAATACATATAATAAAAATGCTGACTGTAATGTTAAAAAACCCTTTATTGAGTATGTAAACTGATAATATTTTTTTAAAATCCCATTCTTTTTCTCTTTGATTTTCCAGTGCTTTCATTTCCTATTAGGATGGACATGGATGCAAAGATATGGCACAGTCTTCTCCAGAGGTCAGTGCTCTCTTCTCCTCATTGTTCAGCTTCAAATAACCTTTACACACTAAGCATTGCAAGCTTTGCACAGCTGAACTATGCTGCATACTCTTAGCAGGAAATATGGTGTTTGGAGTTTTTAAAATTCTAGACAATACTGATGTCATTAACCTCATGATTATTTTCAGTATTCACATCCTTCATGCACATTGCTAGTTGTCTTTCATGAGCAAGCTTATGAATCTTCAAAATAGCCTAGAAATATTCTACCATTTGTCCCATTTTACAGATGTACAGAGCCAGGGAAATGGAGGCATGTGCCAAAGGTCAGAGAGAGAAGTCTGACTACTAAAATGCTCCACTCCTTTCTCTACATGATACTACCATTCTTACCTAATAAAATTAATTTTAGATAGCAAGGCTTGGGAAAGAAGAGTAATGGGATATATGTATCCTTAGTGATTATTTATGTGATGATATTTTAAACATATTATTACTTAAATTTTTGTATATGGTCCCTAAAAAATGAAGTACACTTGGAATCATGAAATCATAGGGAGTTTACAAAGGATGGCTCGTCCAGCCTCCTAATTTTGCAGATGAGAAGTTTTAGGATTAGAGATATAAAATTATTCCATCACAGAGACTGCCACATTTCAAAATCTTATTTAAAAACTAGTAATAGCTATTCATTAAGATTGAAATTAGTAAGAGGGGAATAAGGAGTTTAAGTGAGGCATATGCTACAGAAACCACTTGAGAAATGGAACAATGGATATTTCTTTTTAAAGCATAGCAAGGACCCCTAGTAAGGAGTTTGAGTAGGTAAGTCTTTAAATATTCAAGTTATGTGAAGACGTTAGTAGACTTCTTCCTAGGAAAAGCAACACTCCTCATGAACACTCAGAACAGTTAGTTGTGCTCATATGAAATCTATCCCCAGACCAAGAAGCTGTAGTCCATACAGAACAAGGATGGTTTGTAATTGGAGGGGTATGCATCAGGGTATATCCTTTCTGTATCTATTCAGTCTATATGCTGAGCAAATAGTTCATGAAGGCAGACTAAACAAAGAAGAATGTGGTATCAGAAGTGGAGGAAGACTCATCAACAACCTGTGTTATGCAGATGATACAACCTTGCTTGCTGAAAGCAAAGGGAACCTGAAGTGCTTGGAGTAGAAGATCAAAGCCTTCAATGTGGATTGCATCTTAACATCAAGAAGACAAAAAGACTATTAACAATAGCAAATTTCAACAGAGCAGCAAACAAGAAATGCTGGTGAGGTTATGGAGAAATTAGAACCTTTATTCACTGTTAGTGGAAGTAATGGTGAAGCCACTATTTAAGGCAGCTTGGTGCTTTCTCAAAAAGTTGGAAATAGAAATACCGTTTGACCCAGCAATTCCACTACTGGGAATATATGCTAAAGAAACCAGAACTGTCACCCAGACAGATATATACACACCCATGTTTATAGTTGCATTGTTAACAATAGCAAAGAATTGGGAACAACCCAAGTGCCCATCAACAAACGAATAGATAGAGAAGTTGTGGTATATTCATACAATGAATTATATGCAACACTGAAAAACAAGAAATTAATAAAATATTATATAAAATGGGTGACCATGGAAGACATTATGCTGAGTAAAATATCTAAATCACAAAAGGACAAATACTGCGTAATGCCATGGTTATAAAACAGGACTGACATAGAGGTTGGAGGAAAACTAAGAAAAGAGGGGGTAAATAATGAACACTACATTGAAACAGATGAGGTAAAAGTACTATTTACATTATAACAGTCCAGAATAAGAGGTGCATAGCAAAGTGGACTGCAGGGCAATGGGGAGGGAGAAAATTGTGTAACAAAGAATGAATGGAAATCCAAGTTTTCCGTAAACTTTCATTAAAATAACAATAAAAATATGTTTAAAAAAAAAAAAAGAAAGGAAGAAGACAAAAAGGTCCTTACTACTAGGCCAGTGGGCAACATTCATAATAGATGGAGAAAGGATTGAAATCATTATTTTATCTTGCTTGGATCCACAATTAATACCCTTGGTACCAGCAGTTGGAAGATAAGAAGACATATTATTTTGGGTAAGTCTGCTGTTAAATTCCTCTCGAAAATACTCAAGAGCAATGATGTCAGTTTAAAGACTAAGGTGTGCTTGATTCAGGCCATGGTCTTTTCAATTACTTGCTATAAATCTGAGAGTTGGATGATAAATAAGGATGAAATAATTGATGAATTTAAGTAGTGGTTTTGGAGAAAAGTACTGAATATCCCATGGATGACCAAAAGAATAAACAGGTATGTCTTTGAAAATATGCATTCAGAGTCTCTTTGGACACAAGGACACCAAACCTTTGTCTCTCATACTTTGGATATATTGCTACAAAAGGCTTTTACTTGGAAAAGAATATCATGGTTGGAACAGTGGAGGGTCAGCAACAGAGAGAAAGATCCTTATTGGGATGGAGTCACACGATGACTACAGCAGTGGACTCAAGTGATGGTGAGGATGATACAGGAGAGGAGAGGATCTGTGGTTTATATGGTCACTATGAGTTGTGCTTGACTCAATGACAACTAACAACAATAACAGTCAATACTCAATAACAAATTACATCACAACACTAATAAATACACTCTCACCACTGGTCCAATAGGCAATATCATGATAGATAAAATATTGAAATTGTGAACAATTTCATTTTGTTTAGATTCACAATCAACACTTATGATACTTACAGTTAATAAATCAAAAGGCATGTTGCATTGGGAAAATCTGCTGTCCAGGATTTTTCCAAGGTATGAAGGAACAATGAAATCACCTTAAAGACTAAGGTGCACCTGATTCAAGTCATGGTCTTTTCTGTGGCTGGCTATGCGTCTTGAAGTTGGACAATGATTAAGGATGGCAAAAGAAGAATCAATGCCTTTGAGCTTTAGTGTTGGAAAAGAGTACTGACTATCTCATGGACTATCAAAAGAACAAACAGCCATGTCTTGGAGAAAGTCTAATTAGGGTGCTCCTCAGAAGCAAGGATGGCAAAACCTTGTTTCACATATTTTGTTCATTTTGTTAGGAGGCCCCAGCTCTTGGAAAGGGACCTCAGGCTTGGAAAGGTTAAAAGTTGGAGAAGGAGAGGAAGACCCTCAACAAGGTGGATTGACACAGTGACTGTAACAATGGTCTCAAGTTTATTAGAGATGATAAATTGGCACAGGATAAGGCAAAGTTCAGATCTGTTGTTCATAGGGTTGTTATGTGTCATGGTTGACTCAATGGCACCTTACAATAGCAGTCAACACTAATGATAAAAAGTGATCTAGAAAGTGCTGAAGACTGTCCTGGGTTGAGGACCCACCTACACAGTTTGGGCTAGGATCAAAGTGCAATTCTCAGGAGGAGAATATTTTTTCAAGATGATTATGTGAGATACTATTTTATTGTTGTTGTTAGATGCCACTGAGCCAACTGTGACGCACAGTGACCCTGTGAACAGTGGATCTGAACTCCGCCCTATCCTCCGTGAGCCTCATCATTTCCGACACACTTGAGTCCATTGTTTCAGCCACTATATCAGTCCATCTTGTTGAAGATCTTCCTCTCTTTCTCTGACCTCCCACCGTTTAGGTCCCTTTCCAAGGACTGGTCTCTCCTAACAACATGCTTAAAATCCGTGAGGCTCTATTCTACCATCCTTGTCTTTACGAAGCACGCTGGGTTTATTCTCTTCAAGACATATTTGTTCTTTGGGAGATCTGTGGGATACCTAACATACTTTTTGTCAACATTATAATTTAAAGACATCAATTCTTCTTCTGTCATTCTTATTCATTGTTCAACTTTCAGATGTGTAAGAAGCAATTGAAAAGACCATGTTTAGAATCAGCAGCACCTTAGACTTTAAACTGACATCCTTGCTCTTAAGAGGTTTGGAGAGGTCCTTTATAGCATATTTACTGATGCAATATGTCTTTTGATTTCTTGATTGGTGTTAACATGCGTCTTGACTGTGGATCCAAGTAAAACAAAATTTATATGATTAAAATAAATTTGAATTGAATCTCTTCCGAGCCTTATATGATGTTACCTATTGGTTCAGTGGTGGAGGTCAATAATAAAGGGATAATTTGGGGCAATAAAAAAAGTATAAGTCAGTTATAAAATATTACAAGATTATTTTATTATATGAAATCAATATAATGAAAGGATATGGGCCAGATAGTGTTCTTTCTGAGTTGTTAACACAGATGAGTAAGCACTGCCATCCTGTAACAATTTGAACTTGAAAATTGTAGTAAAATTGGACCCAGTCCTATAGGATCACTATGATAGCATCAACTTGATAGCATACAACAACAAGGATCAAATAGCATTCCCTGCTTCTAGAAAGATCTCTTACAGTTTTCCTGTGACAATAGCCTCCAGCCAGTACATATTTGTGTCTTAGTTTTAAGTTTTCTTGGCTCCATAATCAATCTTTTGAAACCAGCAGTCAGGAAATCAAGAGACAAATTGCTAAGTACTGAAGAGCAATGATGTCAGTCTGGAGATTAAGGTGTACCTGATCCAGGCCATAGTCCTTGCAGTTATTAGTCATACATCAGAAAGCTGGACAATGATTG